>NW_017728922.1:2248522-2258077 GCF_001723895.1 Crocodylus porosus
CAGGGGGTCGGACTAGATGATCTACCTAGGTCCCTTCCGACTCTAGCTACTATGATACTATGATACTATGATACTTATTTCTGATAAAGCTGCTTGCTGGGCCTTCTGTCACCTTGGCCTCTGTCAGCCCCACTCTGGGCCTTCAGACACTTGGCCCCTCTCTCAGGGCACCTGGCCCCTCAATAGACCTCAGACACTCAGTCCCTTTCTAAGGGCTCTGAACCCCACACTGGGTCCCCAGGAACCTCTTGCATCCCTTAGTTCCTACCCAAACCTCCGGATGTTACAGATGTTCTCCTTGCTGGCCATCAGGAGCAGCAGACTTCCTGCTGGATGATGTTCCCTCACCAGCTCCCAAATTGTTACTGCCAGCCCTGCTCTCAGGGTCTGGACTTATATCATATCTACACCCAGCCCTCCTCCAACCAGGTGACTCCCTTGATCAGGCCCAGCCTCACCTTCGGTCCCCTGGGTCAACTGACCCTGCAATTAGCCCTGACCTCCACCTGCCAGTGGCTCTGCAAGCTGCCTGACCTCTTAACATGGCAGGCATATCAAGTGCCCTGCCACAGTGATCTTCATGCTACGGACAGAGAATTTTGTATAGCCTTGCTGTGCTCCTTCCCATTGAGTTAGTTCTTCAGAAGAGTACAGACAGCCAGGCAGCCTGGCCAAGGCCTCCTCACCAGATGCAGGACAGACCAGCATGCTGTGGTATGACATTTTGTACCACTAGCTTGTCTCTGCCTATGGCCATGTGAGGATGCTGCAGGGCCTCCCAAAGCCATTTCTTATGTCAAATTCATTGCTCCTAAAACTAACTGTTGCTCTTTGGAAGCAAATTGAGATGTTCATCAGCACATCTCACTGCTGGTCACCACAAATAACTTTTGCAGGCTATGTGGTGTAGGGCTGTGAGAAGCTTTGGTCCCTGATTCGATTCATCAGAGATTCAGCCCAATTTGGTGGCCAAATCTCCAAATCCAGATCAAATCAGGATACCCTTTAATCTCTCCAAATTGAATTGGAATTGAATAGGTCCCTTTTCTCACACCCCTAATGTAATGTGCTTGTTTCAGCAGATTTGGGATTTTCTGGATTCAGGGTAATACATTCTCTCTCTATTTGGGGTAATGTATAGGAAATCAATGCATTCATTTGTTACCTACTAGAATGATAGTATTGAGAGATAGTCAACATCTCTATGATAGACTCATAGTTATTTCTAAGAACAACTCCCCAAATTTATGTAAGCTATAATGCACTCTGGGCATGTCCAGATGAGCATGCACATGTGGTATATGATGCTGCAGTGCCACAGTCTGCACATGTCACACATGCAGGTGCTCACTGAGTTGCAGTGCAACAGGATTCAAACTCGCACTTGGAAAAAGCAGGGTGGTGCATGTGGCAGCAGCACGCACCACCCAAAACCAGAGCCTGATCAGCCGGAGCTATACTCTGACCGCCGGCTAGGCTTCATGTGCTGGATTGCTGCCACTGGAGCCCCAGGAAGACTCTAGGACCCCAGGTAAGGTTGCTGGGGCCAGTCCAGATGCTCTCATTTGGACATGCCCTCTGTTTGCTAAATGCGCATACCCGACCTTGGTGCTCCTGGGTCCTGCTTCTCAAATGTGTCTCATGCGCATGGATCCATTGTAACTGCACAGAGCTGCCCACACTTTTATGACACTAAATATGGCAAGAATTGCTTTACAACACTGTGTACAAATGAGTGTTTTTGACAGGTTGCTAGCCAGGTCAGACTCCTGTAAGTAATTCAAAGTAAACTTAAGTTATTGTTCTTGTTTCTTTAGACTGTCCAGGCACAATACCTCTGCCTGCTTAGATTGTATTGATGATGAAGTAGTTAAAGTCACTGTGCCTTTATGACTCCACTCATAAGACCCACCAAGGCATACCGGCAAAAACCTTGCCTACTACCGCTGCACTGACTAGTATGGGATCTGGTTAGATCTAGGTTCCACGCCTGGCAGGTCAGTTTGTCAGATGGGGAGGACATGTCCTTTCCCCACTTGATGTTAGCCAAAAGGGTACATGTGATCTTAGCCTACAAGAAGCCGTGAAGCAGATAACAATTCAAAGGCAAGAGATCAGGGGAATAAGGGGCTTTGTGGTGAAAGATCTTTTAGATATATGAAAGAAGAAAAAAGGGTGAATGGTTCTGAAGACATGGAAAGCTACTGAAAGCATAGGGTCTAGCACAAAAAAAGTAATGAAAAGACCTATTCAGATTTTTTTTAAATTATTAAGAATTTTTTGTGTTTTTTCTTTCATTTTGGAATGGGGAAAAAAGATCCAAATCTCAGAATTTCCCACAAAATGGAAAATCAGTCCACTCTAATAATGAAACAAAGAGTGGGGAAACCTGGAAACAGAATTTGGAGGAATGCACAGGAGAGGGAGAGCTCCCTTTCCGTGTTCTGTCCATCCATCTGTCCATCCAATCTATGGTGTGTCTAAGTATACATTATTATAGTTGCTAGGTCAGTGGTTCTCAATCTTTTTAGACTCAAGGACCCCCTCATTGGATACAAGGCATCCCTCACCAGATTTGAGGCATCTCTCAGTAGCCCTTCTAATTTTTTTAACTACAGAAAAATAATAGAGCAATTCTTGTGTTGCAAAGAACTTGGAAAGACCATAGCAGGTCAGAACAGTTTTAACACTGAGGATTCCTATTGAAATCTCTTGGTTTATTTTCTGAATCATGTTTGCACTCCTAACAGAGCTGACATTGTGTGACACTCCTTGGCACCCTTAAAGTGCTACAGGGCATCTAAGAGTGCTACAGTACCTGGCTGAGAATCACTGCTTGTAATAGGGTGGTAACTGGGCACCCAAAAACATTTTATGCCACCCCATTCTAAGGGCAGTCTGCTCTGTTCTTTCCTGCCACACCTTGATGTAAATAGATACATATTGCAGGAGGCTCCTCTGATCTTACTACACTGACCACATAGTTGTGGATGTGGCCTTATGGGCCAATCACACAGCTCCATGCTTACCCTATGCTTTGTCCCATGCCTTTCGGATGGCATCCTACTCATCATGCCTGGTGGCACTCTAACTTGGGCCCCTTACTAGGCTGTACACTGGCCCAAGCCTCTCAACTCGGCTGAGACCTCTGTCTCATGTCTCTGACACCACCTCTGGCCCTAATCTGCACTCATACCCCTTGTCCTCAAGCCCTCCTCCTCAGACGGCTCAATCAGCCATCATCGTTATCTGAGCTGTACTCACCCTGACCCCTAGCTCTCAGCTGTGGTTCCTCCCACAGAGACCTTCAAACTCCCGAGGCCCTGGCCCCACTATCAGGCCAGTCAAAGTGCCAGGCCCTGTGCAGTTCTGGCCACCTCTTGCGGTGGGTTTGCACCCTTCAGCCCCTCCTGGGCCCTGGCCCCAGCATGGGTCAGTTGAGGTCCTTGAAGTCAGTATACTGGCCATCAGCTCCCTCACTCATGGATCCACCCTCTTGGACCCCTTCATATATCTCCTTCTCTCTACAGGATTCAAAGCCCTACCTAGATCATGCCAGCCACACTCTCTGGGTTCACAGCTTGATCTCAGCTGCTGAGGCCCTCTCTCTGGGCCCACCCAGTCACTTCCTAGACCTGATGACTCTCAGTCCTTCTCCCAAGACTGGCCTGGTCTCTCTCTAGGCCTCTTATGTGCTCCACTCCTTCTGGGCAGACCTGGCCTCTCTCTGGGATCCAATCATTTGGTACTCTTCTCCTTTTGGCCCTTGCTGTCCCAGGGCTGGCCTGGCTTCCTCCTAAGCCTCTGTGCCCTTGACTCCTTTCTCCCAGGGCTTGTCTGGCCTCTCTATGCCTCTGCATCCTCAGCCTTCTTTCTGGTCTGGCTTCTCCTGGGGTCCCTATGCAGACAGCCCCCTTTCCCTCAGGGCTCTTCTGGTCTCTCACCAGGCAATCCCTCAGCCCCTTTCAGAACTGTGGACATGCACACTGGGTCCCTAGGAACCTCTTCCATCTTCATAGTCCCTACTCTAAACCTCCACATGTCTCAGATGGCCTTCAGGAGCTGCAGTCCTCTGGCTGAGTGGTGTTACTCCCCCACCTTCCATTACTGCCATCTTGCTCTCATGGTCTGGGCTTATGTCCTGTCTCAACTCAGCCCTCCTCCAGTCAGGCACTCTCCCTGCGGTCATGTGGTCCTCCTGATCAGCCTCCCCTGTCAGTCCCTGGGTCTGCCGACTCCTTGATTAGACCTGACCCTACCTGCTGGTGGCTCTGCTCTGCAGCTTACCTGACTCAGAATGGCAGGCACATCAAGTGCCCAGCCATACTGATCTGCATAGTGGTATTGACAGGTAGCATAAAGTGATATATAGCTCTGAAGGTGTCATCATCAGAACTTGTGTTCATGTGGAAAGGGGAAAACAAACTGAAGAGCTGCAGAAAAAGAAAGCAGACATGAAAACTCATTTTGAACCTCTGGTAACTAGCTAAGGATTGCGGAGAAGTGTACATTGTTCTTAGTTTTTCCAGTTCCACTTAGCCACATACCTCTGGGCAGCACTGATGTACCTCTTGAGAGCAATAGCAGAAGCTCAAGCAACAACTTGTTTATGTGTCATATTCTCTCTTGATTTCCATATGATTGTCTGTAATCCATATGCTGGACCATTAAATAGAAACAGAACTCTTCTTTATGCATGAGCTAAGCTGTCCATTTCCATTTGCCAACAGCTGTGGCCTGATAACTTGTCAAGAAGCCTAGACTGCAAAGAGGAGAAAGACCTTGTTTCCTCGTCTCAATACTAGGATGTAGTGATTCCCAGTGAGGCCTGTGATTTTAAATTCATATACATGGGATGGGGGAGCAGAGTTCCTTAAATATTATTTGTTTTGAAAGAATTGAGCATTGCTTTTCTTGGCAAGAGCTAGGGTAAAGGAGGAGAAGATTCAGTCTATCCCACATGGGGTAGAAGTTATTACTGGCCACATGCAAAACTGTGGAAGGAAAGAGTTTTGAGACTCCTTCTTGTAACATAGCTCCCATGCCACATGGAACAGGAGTGTGGGAAACCAGCTAAATGAGGTAGAGGGGGCAGTTCCCAGCAAATCAGCCAAAAATGCTGTTGGGCCATGGGGCTGAATGAAGGGAAGATGCCCCTTGTACCATGTACAACTCAAAGAAGGGCTTGTATGAGCTCATTTAGTTTTCTGCTTTCCAGATGGTTCTGATAGTTCTATTTTCACTCTCCCCAACAGCCTAAACCATCACCCATGCTGAGACATCTGTGTTTAATAGCTGGAGTCAGTTAGACTCTTTGCCCTTTACCATAAATTCAAAGGCTACTCGAACCCCAATAACTTGGGATGCTCCAGAATGTCTAATCTCCAGAGAGGTCCAAACTCAGGGATATCAATTCCTGGCTGCCACTTGGAAGTAAATGGCACTGACAGGCATGACTTTGTCCAAGCCAGGAAAGGTTAATATGAGAAGCAGTGAATGTCAAAACAGTTTATTTCCAGGCTGGCAGCATTAAATTGATATCCTTGGGGCTGAAATCTCTGTAACAGGATCCACATATCATACCGACCTGTTTTTCTTGGCTGGAGAATCCAACCAGCTACAATGACTGAAAATGTTAAGCTGCATTACAGCCTTACAAAGCTGTGCTAAAATCACTTGCATGTTTTCTCAGCTACTGGTCTGTCACCCTATGTTGTTATGTGTCATCTGTGTTATTTTTGTAGCAAAACAATGTTCAATAGGATGGTAAACCTCTGGATTACAATCATTGGTGATGCGTAGGGGGTGCACATGGGTGTACGTACACCCCCTGAGATTGGTGGCGCACCCCCTGAAAGAAGCTCTGCTGATGGTGCTGCCACCACTCACCACCCCCCGTCCCTAGCTGCCAATACCTCTGGTGACACCTCTCCCCACCCTGCCGCTGACACTGCTGCGGCCACCTCTGGGAGCGCCCTGTTCACTGTTGCCACACCGCCACTGTTGCCTGCAGGCAGTTGCCGTATCCCACCCTGTGTCTGGGGGCACATGTTGTTCATGATTACAATTGATCAGTTGCTCTATATACTAAGAAAATAATCTGTTTTCATGAAAAGTTAGAGACCCTCACAGAAAACTCCCTAATCGCTGCTCCTGTGTTTTACTGAAGTCAATATTATTTAGTAAACTTGCCTCATCTTGTTAAAATTCGAAGTGAACTTAGCTGAGAATGGCTTTCATACACCTGGGCTAGGAACAGAAATTACACATAAACCACTATAAGTGATTGGAAACTGGTTCAAATGTATAACACAACAGAAGTTCATTGCATATAAACCACTTTCAAAACTGGCTGACATCTGGATGGAGTATCAGACTTAACTGATTTAGGTTAAATCGGTTTATTGAACTTCTGTCCCAGGTCCCCTCCAGATTCAAGTTAACTCACAGTCTCCCAGCATCCTGGGATGCTTTGCACCTCCCCTGCAAACCCTCCCCCCCTGCCCCCACTTGCAGGGTGGGTGGGCCAGCTTTGGCCCAAGTTGTCTGCTCCATCCAAGCAGGGAGGCATGCTCTAGCACTTCCTGGCTTCTGGCCTGGGCCCCTGCAGGAATGTGGCTGCGTTTCTGGAATCAAAAGTGAATGTCTATTCATTTATTTATTTATTGGCTCAGTCTACAGAGCTCAGACTAACCTACAAAGATTGAATCAACTCATCCTTGGGCTTTTTAACTGTCTGTACTTAGCCCTACTCACCATAAACATCATTGATTTTAATGGGCTGGTACATTGTAAAGGCAGGTAGACCAGGCTCAAGAAGTTCAGCTCAGTCGCTCTTCTACCTGTGCTAAAAGATGCATGTTGCTGAGTTCTGATATGGTTCTTCTTGCATTATATTTCAGCATTTATGAATCTACTTTAACAAAAATGGAGCTGGTGTGTTAGAGCATTAGTTGGTCTAAACAGGCTCTCTTAATCTACAAAACCTAAACATCTGCCCAGATGTCTGTTGTACAGTTTTTTAAAACTGTTATTGATCTACTTAGCCTGTTCTTTGGGAATTTTATTTACTGCCTGTAAAAAAGGACAGAGAAGGGAAGACGCTTCGGTCCCTACACATTTTCAATTCTGTTCCCTTCTGTATGTGGCACACGGCACTGACTTGATATCCTGGCATTTTCTACCTAACCTGCAAGTTTAAGGTTCTCAAATATGTTCTTTTCAAGAGAGTTTATGATCAGTGGCTCCGCACAAGTGATCTCCTGGGGACAGTCCTTATTTGCTTTTGCTGTCTGTATTTCTACTTCTCCTCTTACTTTCAGCACCATAATTCAGGGGTAACTCTACTAAAGTCAGTGGATTTAGAGGGATACAAAAGTGACAGACAGAGAAGGAAGATAAAGCTCTATAGTCTCTCCTGAGTGACAGCTGCTTAGTCCATTGACAAAAACCCAGGGTTTTATTTCTGTCAACAGAAATAGAGAACTAATAAAGCAATAGAAGGGCAGGCTCCATTCTAACCTGCTTTACATGCTCTCGACCAAATTATCAGTTCAGCTCTGATCTAGTAAAGGATATTTACTGTGGGACAGGGTTAGTGCTGATGGGAGAAGCAGATTTTCATTTGGTTTTCAGATACAGGAGTGGGCTAGCAGTTTTACAGAGTGTTTTTTTGGCTTGTACACCAAGCAAAAGTTTCCCTTTCAACTCTGCATCTCAGGATGTGGACTGGTCACAAGAATAACACTGGCTGCATCTACACAAGATGCGAACTGCAAAATAGCCCAATACTACTGCTCAGTAGCATCACATGACAAAACCCATGTCATGATGCTATTGCGCAGTTGTATTAGGCTACTGCACAATAGCATCACAGAAATGTTTGTCAGCGCTACGGCGCAGTAACTCAGGTTATTGAGCAGTCATTTAGCACTTGTTTATATAAGTGCTAAATGACTGCGCAGTAATGATTGCACAGTCAGCATCTCATGTAGACATGGCCATTCAGAAATAAAACCTTCTTTATCAAATCATGGGCCCCTTGACAGGTAGGTGTCATTTCCAAGGTTTGTCTGACAATACACAGCACCTGACAATGTCTATATGCACTTTCACAAGGCTTTGTGGGCCACTGTCCTTATCAGGCCCATTCACAACATTTATAAATAGGCTTCCCACAAGTACAGACAGTGGACACCACACATCCCATATTGCTTGTCCATGGGATCTATCCCGTCTTGATGATTCATTGTCAAGCCTTTCCATTCTCTAAATGGTTTCCCTCCAAGCTACTTCCATTGCCTTCAAAGAAGGCTTTGTGCTGGTAGGGTCACCAAATCAAGCCATTTGGTAAAATCTATAGGTTCCTTTTCATAGGCGTAACACCAGTAATGCTAAGCAACTGGAAAATGTAACATGGAGAGTCAGTTAGTACAGGATTGAAGTCCACTCATAATATCATACTACATTGTATTTCCATATCTTCTTGGATAAAACAGCCCTTCCTCAGAGGACTTTCATCAGTTATAATAAAAATAACTCAGAGAAATATTTATATTTATGCCATAAGGAACTGCATTTCTGTAGCAGCTTCCCCCCCTGAACTGGCTGGATGGCACAGGGTCCATGATGGAGAACATCAGAGCTGTTATTTATGTGGCAGCTTTTTTGGTTGTATCATCCTATTCCTTATCAAGGGGTAATGCTATTATATGTGTACCAGCTGCACACACATGCAATAGGGAGTGCAATGTGATCACAACTCAGAGCTGCTTTCATTTCTGCTTTCATGCACAGTGAAATAGAATCTTCTTCCTCTTTTCTTTTTGTCTTCCTCCCTCCCCCATTCAAATATAGTCATAAACTTTTAAAATAGCAAGTAGACCAGTTTGTCAATCTAAACGAGAGTTTGGTGTTTCTTCCAAAGCTCTTGCTCTTGCACAGCTCTTGCACACAAGCAACAAAATGAGTCAGAGAGAGATTGGCTGCACCTTTTGCAAGTAGCACCCAATATGTATGAGATTTGTGTATATATGATGCTAATAAATTCCACTCAAGCTGTGCAGCCAGACAATAATATACAAAGTAGCCTGCTTTTGTTTTGGCATGGTGTCCTGGTCTAGAAAGGAAAAGCTTTCAAATGTTCTGATCCTGTTTATCTGCTCCCCATGGCTAAATTGCATTGGTGGTTCTTTCAGCCATTCTCAGGTTGACTGGAGTCTCACTCATCCAACCACAGACCAGAAACAATACCATGCATTTAACAAGCACAGCTTCAATTTCAAATGCTAAAGGTTGGACACTAGTTGTGATGGAAAATGATTCATATTTCATAGATTTCATAGACATCAGGGCTGGAAGGGACCTCGGAAGATCATCGAGTCCAGCCCCCCTCCCATAGGGCAGGAAGTCAGCTGGGATCATAGGATCCCAGCAAGATAAGCATCCAATTTGCTCTTGAAGGTGTTCATTGTAGGTGCTTGAACCACCTCCGCTGGCAGACTGTTCCAGACCTTGGGGGCTCGGACAGTAAAGAAATTCTTCCTTATGTCCAGC
>NW_017728922.1:2258227-2276034 GCF_001723895.1 Crocodylus porosus
GCTCTTGTCTGGACTCTCTCAAGCTTCTCCACATCCTTTTTGAATTGTGGAGCCCAAAACTGGATGCAGTACTCCAGCTCTGGCCTCACCAAGGCCGAGTACAAGGGGAGAATGGTGTCCCAGGATTTGCTTGAGAAGCATCTATGGATGCAAGCCAGCATTTTGGTCGCTTTACTAGCCGCAGCATCGCATTGCAGGCTCATGGCGAAATATGTTTTCATTTACTTCTTCAAAATTGCATCACCATGCAAGTTATGTTGCAGTTACTAAACCAAATTTAGGGCACCATGGAAACACACAATCAATAACCAAAAAAGCAGAAATTGGATAAGGAAGTTGACTTAATGAATAAATCTAAAAATCAGGCCTTCCTGGGAATAATTCATAGGGGACTCCCATTTTGTACAAATTATTACCATTGGTGACTGTGGGAGATGCTGGGTATTCAAATACTTTTGAAAATCAAGCTTCTTACTTGGGTGCCTAAATGCAGACTTAGAGATGATGCTAACTATGATTAGATAATATGGCACTGAAGTTGTCTAATAATATTGTAGCAGCTGACAGTTCATCTGCATTAGGATTCCCAGTTGATAACAACAGGAAAGCAGAATGCCTGTACTCAGAGTGCTTCTGCAGCTCACATGTGTAATATTTTTTCCTCTCTTCCAAAAATGGAAACAGTAGTCTTAGTAATTACATTTTTTCCAGCTTGTGTTTGCTCTGGCTAAAACCACTTGGGGGCACCAGAGATCTAAGTCCAGAAAGTGAACCATCTCATCCCTGTTCTTCTCTCTCTAAAAAAAGAAACAAAATCATATTTTAAGCTTAAAAATGTACAAATAGCCTTTGGTCACACACACTAACATAATGAAATGTGTAGAGACGATAGTGGCCATTCCCAACAGACCACAGCAAGTACCACAGTCTGCTACACCAGCATATTTACAAGCAAAATTTGGCTTGAAGTGCACCCAGGACAATTATATCTACAGAAATCACTGTACACAGAATAAAAAACACTTCTTCACACATGTGAATCAAAGAATCTGTGGCTTAGTCAATGCTACTTTTATACTGTTAGCCATAGTTCTGCCCACAAAAGAGGAGCTGGTGTAGTAACATCTACCAAACATCCTTTCTGCTCCTGTATGCTGCAGCTACATTAGAAGGGGTCTGCATATGGAGTTACAGCTATAGTTTTCGAGGCTCCATAGCATACACAAGCCCCAAAGGTCCCAGAACTAGCACCGATGGGCCACATTGTGGAGTCTTTAAGCAATTTTCCCTGAGACCTTAAATGAAATGCAGACCTGTAGATATGCCCTTCCATGTTCCTCCGTCAAACATGTTTCCAGTTCTGTCCTAAGCTTTGTATGTCCCAATTTCTGTGCAGACACCTTGCAATTCCAAGAGTTAAAATAATGATCCAGGGCTGTCCAGTTGAGTGTGGCTGGTGGAGTCTGCCCACGCTGCACAGGCCACATGCTTCCTGGGTCATGCACTGTGCTGCACAGGCTCCTGCTGCAACACACCAGCACATCACCACCATACTATGTGGTCCCCCTGCCAACCTGCACAGTGCCATGCCACCTGAGACACGCCCCCCCCCCCCCAAACCATGTTGCATGGGGTTCCCAGCTTGGCCAAAAACTCCTGGTGGCAGGCTCCCTCAGCCCTATCGGCCTGGCCACATTGCTCTACCCCACCCCCAGGGGTGGGAGAAGGCAGTGGAAGCTGGAAGATGAAGGGGGAGCCCTGAGATCCCAGTACGAGCAGCAGAAGCAATGGGGAGAGCGACACCCAGGTGGGGAGCCCAGGGACTGCAGGTTCACACCTCCATGGGCTGCCAGGTGGACAGCCCTGCCTTACCTTTTGGGATGCTCCTCTTCTATGGCCCATTCCAAGGGTTCATTTCAAACAGCTTCTCACTCTTTCTTTGTCCCCTCCTGTCCTTTTCTCTCCCCAACTTTTGTCTCCCTCCAACAAACACTCAACTTGCCTTTTGCCCTAGATACCTTGTAATCTCCATGGAAGTCTTTGTTTAGATAGAAAATGAACTACGGGCAAAAAGATGATTTACAATTGTATTCTCATGCAAGACATGTAGAGCTCGCAAAATCCTATTCACAGGCACCAGAGGTAACAAAAGCCACGTTTAACTAATGTGCTGTGCAAAGTGATATTTTATGTAGATAAATCACATACGACTAATACTGTGGTCACACTTATGCACAGTGTAGTGTCTTTTAATGTTGAAAATGATGTCCTGTGGTTATTTATATGATGACTGCTTAAGATGAATCTGCCAACGCATTTGATGAGTTTAGAGCATATGAGGGCTATTGGGCCACTTATTAAACCTACCTGATAAAACTGGTTCAAATATTTTATTCCTCTTTCCCTTTCTTAATTTTTTTTTTTTGAACTGTAGCCTGATTTTGCACATAGCATCTTTTCCACACATAAATGAGAAGGTAGCAAGATAGTCTTGTGGATATCATTGTGCATGAAAAATCAGAGGCTGGGTTGAGGACCCTTTAAAAATGTGGTCCTTGAAAGACTATTTTCACTGTGTTAAACATTTTTTGCAACTGCTTATTCCTTGCACGATTTCCTGCCTTCCTAATCTGCATGTGGTCATGTGTTTCTACCCTCTCTTTGTCGGTGTGACATACAGGATGAAAAAATTAATGTGTCAGGTCCCAGGCACATATTATTAGCAAACCACAAGCTAAAGATTGAACGATGCATCTATAGCAAGGGTTAGTAACGTTTTTGGGCAGAGTGTCAAAAACACCCACAACCTCGACTTGTAAGATATTGGTATGACAAGGTGGAGGGCAGGGGAACAATGAGTGGCCCAATCCCTGTCGTGGCAGCATTTAAGCATTTAAACATTTAATCTGTGGCCCCTTCCTTGATGCACGAGTGCCAAGCAGAATGCCTTTGTATGCCACACTCTGGCATGTGTGCTGGGTGTTGCCTACCCCTTATCTACAGGTAGGGAGGGAACAGATTTCATTTACACACATGGGGTTTTCTCAGCCACTCACCCTGCTGGATGGAGATGAAACTGCTGTGGAATTGAGACAGGTAGTCCCCTACCTACTAGCCACAATACATTAATTTCTTGTGCAGTCACCTGAATTCCAGGATCCCTCATCGAATTGAAGATTGAGGGCTCCCAGGGCACAATGAGCACACAACCTGTCAAAAGTGAGAAGCGTGAAAGACCCCTTCCAAATGTGCTCAGATGCCCTTTGACAGGTGGGTGTTTGTCTGCATTCCCGATTAAGCAAGGCATCTTCCTCAGTGTCTGTGGGCACTGAAGAATGGGAAGGGAAAGGGAAGTCAAAGGACAGCTGACCTAAAGGGAACTTCAGAATCAGAGGACGGCCCTGAACCCACTCAGGTCTCTTGGAAGAAAAATAACAAGACACACAGACAGAATTATCCCTCTCAGACTGTTATTTTCATAATGAAGACAAAACTACAATGCCACCATTCATCTCAAGATTCCCCTTTGTTCTAGTACTGAGCAGAGGTTTCTAATCTGGTTGCATCCACATGCACAAGGAACGTGAGCTTGAGCCAACTTGCTAGCTTCCAAGGAGCGTTACTTCAGCGCACGTGACACAGGACAAGATTTTCAGAGTATCAGGCATCTAATGGCATCCCACAACTGTAAAACCTCCATACATTAACCACCGGCATCTACCGCAACTGAGTATTAGTACCACAGTTCATAGAGCACAGGGCTTGTAACAACATTCAGCCCATAAATCTGAATCAATGTCTTTGAGTCAGGGGGAAAGGAGAGACAAGAGTTATTTGAAAGTGGTAGCAACAGCAAATCACAATCCTATTGTCTAGTGTAGCAGTTTATGAATTGTCATTCATTCTTTTTGAGCTTGGGACCAGCCAGATCCTTAGAGAGCAAGATATTGTAGCAATATAGATGCTGTCTGCAAAATCAGTCACATTGCATCATCTAAACACACAGGTAATTGGCTGCACTTCACTGCTAGACACGATAAAAACATGTACCAAAAAAAATTACCTTTACCTCAAGGAACAAGCATAAAAAATAGTATCCCTCTCCAACATGATATGGCTGCTGTCTCACAATATAAAGCAGGTGGGAAGAATCCTGCTATATAAAACACTGCCCTATTTTTACCATGTGATAAAATTTGTCTTTTCTCTCCCAGCTTTAATAAGTCATAAGATAGTACTTGGCCTTTTAATAATAGCCAGGTATTTGAACCTCTGCCGGAGTCCACACTACTCTTAGGCTGCCACACATCACAGGGGTTTTCCGTTATATTCCCCATGTATGGTTTACAGTATTTGAGAATATTGGCCATGTTAAAACATAGCACTGGGGATTTACAAGTGTGCTTTGTACTGGTACCAGTTACTTAATATTTTCTAGAAATAACAAAAAGAAGGAGGAATTGGAGAGAAAAATGGAAGTGCTACTTCCTTTCCACACCAATTAAGCTGACCAATAATAAATATCACCAACACATTTGCAGACATCCAGCTTCATTTAAACTCTTCACAATAGGAACAATGGAGCCTGGACAAAGACCTTGACTCCCTTGCTTCCTATGCACACTAGTTAGCAGGTGTGTTGCTTTGATTTGCTGTAGAGGCTGCAGCTCATTTCATGATGTCATTCACCGAAGAGGCAACCAGAGTCATGCAGAAAAACCTCCCACTGTTGCAAGAAGATAGTGCGCATAATAGTTTCACAAGAAGTGAAATCCCCTGCAGTTCTGTCTCACATGCTCAAAGGCTGCTTCTTCAGTGCTCCCGCTAGTCTTTCTCATCTCTTCCCATAGACCATACAGCCCACATTTTTGCTCACTTGTTCATCTAGCCAAAAAGAATTGGGGTCACTATCACTGCTACTCTTGAAGCAGTGAACATAGTTGTTGCTTGTCAATGTAATGTAATGTATCTTTGGGTAGAGCTTGCCATCCCCACATCACTCCCAGCCTATGCTGGGGTAAGGTTGTTTTTACATTAGCATGTTCTCCAGCGTTTTTTAGGCTGGGGCTCCTTTTCTGCAAAAAATATTGCTGGCCAGGAGGCTGTTTGGATCTGGCTTCCATTTTACCTGAGCCCTTACAGTGATGAAGGCGGAGAGTTGCATAAAGGTCTCAGACTTTTGCTTCATCTCTTGGATGTCCCTTTTGACATGCCTTTGTGGGCTATGAGATGATCTTCACCAGCTCCTCATGGTTTGTGTGCATACTTCATGTGCAACAAGCAAAAGCTCGCTGCTCCAGGTTTCAGAGCTTTTACTACAGATTAAGGAAAACAATGAAGAACAAATACAAACCTTTTGGACAGCAAGTGAGGGCACAGTGCGTGACTCCCTCTCTATCTTGAAATGACACACATCTCCCTTTGGCAGACGGGCAAAAAGGCTTAGCTCCATTAAAGATGCAGTAGGTGAAATGAGAATCATAGTCTGTGGTCTGTATTTATGTAGCCACACAAAGTGCAGTTTGGCAAGACGCACAAATGAAAAGCTGCTACACAGATGCCATCCTTTTACTTTCCACACCACAGCAAGCCAGGAATAAGGTGTCCCCTTGGGAATGCAGAGGGTGGCGTTTCAGAGCAATACCCAAACTGACATTCCTCTTTTCTGATGGACCTTTTCATTATTGTGCACTCCATTATTGATCCAACCCCCCAAAATCATGGACGGCTTAAAAATAATGAGATTTTACAATGTAAAAAATGGGGCGGGGGGGGTTGCCTTCTGGTTTTTCAGCCTTTAGGATTCACGTTTTCAAGCTTTTCTCTGCAGTCACAAAAGCTGCAAATTTACTTGAAATGGAGTATTAAATAATTATTAAATAACTGATCAAGAAAGCTCAGCTTCTCACAAATCTTAGCAGATGTGACCTCCTACGCAAAGGAACAAGCCATGCTCAGCAGTGACCTGATTCTGGCCAAGATTCCCTTTCAAATATGGCCCAAATCAGAATGATTTCACCCAATAGCTTATGTAAAAAGAGTGACTGTGTAATTTTTTCCACACCTCATATAACACCTTTGCACTTTCACAGGAAAACAGGAAACATTTATTTTTCAAGTGACAGTGGGAAGTAAGGGCTGTGTTATGACTGATGAAGGACAGCTTCTCTGGAACTTCCAAAACGAAGGGTATGCAGCAGCAATCAGCCGTATGAGCAAAGAACTGTTTAGGACTCCATTAAAAGGGAGAAATGCATAGTCTTTCGATGTATGGAAAAAAGGAAAATCTCAGGCTTAGTGGTGTGTAGGTGCCTAAACAACTTTATTATACTACAATAAAAAATGAGTTGGTTTGTGTTAGTTTATTTAATTTTGAATTGGTCAAAATTGAGATTTACTCTTTCCCAGCAGCTCCTGGAGTTTCTCAGCACATGAGCTTCTCATCCTAAATACAATGTCAGAATGTAAACCCTTACTTTCACAGGGCAGACAGTTCAAGTGTCAAGTTAAGCACATTCAGCAAGCTATGATCCGACCTCATTGAAATTAAAGCGAATTTTGCCCCTGACTTCAGTGGAAGAGGAACAGGCTTTACATGTCACTCTAAAAGCTGGTTGTGAGCCTTTGGGACTTTCCTCTCAGAAAATTTATGATGGGATTAACCAACTGACTGTGTGTGGGGGAGGTCAGTTCCCTGGCTAATTCATCATAGGTATTTAACAGCAATATGGGGAGTTCAAAGTCCCCATCAGCAAGAACAATACCATCTGCAAAATCATACTGCATGGGATGTATTCATGGATGATACCTCTACCAAAAAGAAAGCCTTTCAAATAGTAAAAGACACAAACATAAACAGTGAGAGTGGGTCTGCATGGTAGCCGCAATCATTTGTGCGTGTATGCGTATGAGAATATCAGTGCAAGCTACAAATACGACTTTAAACTTCATGTATCAAGCTAGTTGTGGAAGATCTGTATACAGCGAAACACATAAATCAAGAGAGCACAGGTCCTAACAGGTGGGCACAGTTCACAGTTTATGTAAGCTGCTTCTTTGGCAAGTCATTTTTTCTCTGGATTTCTGCCCAGTGACCAGGTGCTCCCCACTAAATGACGGGCTAGACCTTATAACATTTACCCACCAAAGCCACTTTTATTATTCGGAAGGAAGCCTCTCACTACAGGAGTTGCAGAGTTGGCAGGAAAAGACCTGGGAAGCCAACTCTGCCCCACAGAGTAATTCAGTCCACCGTGGAGTATTAGCAACAGAAATTCCCTCAAGCTACCTTTTTCTCCAACTGCTGCTCATTGATAATAATTTCCACCAGGATTTATTCTCTGCTTCCCCTTCTGTTAATGGTGTGCTATATATACACTGTCCCTGTCTCCCTCAGGACCCATTCTTGTTTCCCTATCTGTTCAGCTGCAGAGATCTTCTCTGGTCCTCACCAATACAAGCTCCAAAGGCCTCAAGTATTTGGGGACTTTGCGAAGAGTTATTTCATTTATAGTGCAATCAAAGTATCTAGAGGATCAAGGAGCTGTGCTCACATATGAGATTGAGATGGCATCCCAGCAGTAGCATAGGATGTGCCCTGACTGTCTCTTTCTTACTCCTTAATATCCCCTTAAAATCATGGTGGCCTTTTGCAGCAATGAATTGCCATGTGCTTGCATATATCTCTCATCGACAACAATGGAAACTCTACAGTTCACTGAGAAAGGGACTTTAGGGTCCTTAATAGGATAATAGAATCTATGGGATTCATAAATTGTATAGAATTGTAGGAAAGATATGGCTGAAGTCTTTGACTCCGTGGAAAGCAGAAATTGTCAGAACTGGTTTCCTCAAAGAAAACATTGACTTCTTGTGAAACACACACACACACCATTTTATCAAGCCCCCAGTTTTGCAATAACAAATGACATTGCATTTTTAACAGCCCAGGGGGACCCACCTGAAGTCAACAGGAGGCAAGGGATTCATGGGTGTCTTGAGATCCTTTCAAGGGTACCAAAATCATGCGCCAACATGATTCACAAGATTAACCCAGAGATTTCAGATAGGAATATATAATGTTAAAAACACTCTGACATGTAGCCCTTCTAAGTTCTTTGCAACGGATGAATTGCTCTATTATTTTTCTATAGTCAAAGAATGAATGAAAACAAAGAACTGACATTTTCTCAGGGTTGTCTCAAGTCTAAAAAGGTTGAGAACCACTGGTGTAAACTCCCTGGGGAAGGACCTCTATCTTCCTGTGTACTGTAGAGAGTTCAGGACAAGGTGGTCTTAGTTCTGAATGGGGTCTCTAACCATTGCCAAAAAGCAGATAATGGGTAACGACAGCACAGCATGTACATTGTGAATGAAATTAAACCCATTCGCCATGAAAGGTCTAATAAAAACATAAACTTTTGAGAAAACAGAGACGCATACAAAACCATGGCAGAGACTTTCAAACTCAGGTGCTGAAATTAGGTTACTAAATCCACACACAGATACTTAAACTGGTTTAATTTTCATAAGCACTGAACAACGCCAGTTTTCACTGAAGTCAGCTAGGGTGGTAGGGGCTCAGTAGCACTGATAATTAAGCTACGCTAATTTAGGTGAATTTAGACACGTAGGTTTGAGCATGGGTTGATCCTTTTACAGTCAGTTGTTTTTAAAAAAGTATCCAGACAAGAGACAAACAATTCAGAGCCTTCGTATTACAGGTTATATAGGAAATTTAGGAGCAACGTCTCTTTCTGAATACACCTATACACTTATTTAAAGAACAGCATCCAGGATGAGAGGATGCATGAGGAAAAATACGCTTACCAATCACTGCCTTTTTCTGAGACATGAGAGACCTAACTGTGTGGAAAGACACTCCTAAATGCCAGAGACATGAAGACCAATAGCTGGATAATCCTGCACTTGCAATCTTTCTTCCCTTGGGGCAATAATTAGGCTTGTGCGAGTAGGCAGCTATTCAAATCCACTTTTGGATCCGGCCGCTTTGGATGCTAGTGATCCGATCCGGCGCTTCGGACCAGGTTCCCACTTCGATCCGGCCTTTGGAGTCTCGGAGATCCGGCCATAGGGTATAATGGAGAATCAATGAAATAGCTATAACTTTGTTGTTTTTTGTCTGATTCAGATGACACTTGCAGGGATGGTAGCCTCTGCTGCAAGCATGAGGCCTGCCAAGCTTCAAGATGATAGGTAAAAGGGTTCGGGGGGAACTGCACCCCAAATTCTTGAAAGGAAAACATGTCACTTCTATGTGTTACAACACAGGGGGGTGAAAACTGCAGGGATGGTGGCCCCTGGTGAGGCCACAAAGCCTGCCAAGTTTCAAGGAGATAAGTGCAGGGGTTTGGGGGGAACTACCCATCAAGCTATGGGCAAGCAAAACTCGTGACATGGGTGACACTGTGTGTGTTAAGGCACAGCGGGGTGACAGCTTCAGGCCTGCTAGCCCCTGCTGTGGCCACAAAGCCTGCCTGCTGTCAAGAAAATAGGTGCATGGGGCTTCTGGGGACCCCATCCATGGGAGCGTGATGGTCCCATGGTGGCCTAGGCACCCCCATCCATGGGAATGTGATGGGCCCATGGGGCCCTGCACCCCTAGCTGCTGACAGGCAAAACTCGTGACATGGGTGCTTGTGCACCTGACTGTCTCTGTCCTGGGGCAGTCATCTGTATTGATTATTTTCTCTCCTTAGTCTGTGGTTTTGTAGGTACTAATCCTTGCTCATTAACTCCTTAACACATAATTAACACCTACATAACGATGAACCCATGGGCCCATCATGCTCCCATGGATGGGGGGCCCCAGAACCCCCATGAACCTATCTCCTTGACAGCAGGCAGGCTTCGTGGCCACAGCAGGGGCTAGTAGATATTTCATTGATTCCCCTTGTCCCCTATGGCTAGATCTCTGAAGCTTTTCCAAAGTGCTTTGGAAGCTCCAAATGACTTCAGAAGGCTTAAAGAAGCCAGTGCTTCAATCTGGACACGCTGCTTCAGATGCTGAAGTGTCTGAAGCTTCTCCAGATCCAAAGCATGGTCCAAAGCCTCGCACAGCCCTAGCAATAATGAGACTCCCCATACCAGACAAGTCTGGTGTCACAGGCACTCGTTAAGACTGCACCTATCTAAACACCACAAGACTGACCAGTTACACATAACACTTCCAGCCATCAGACAAGTCAGTATTTTAGCAAACTTTGTTTTTTGTTTGGGAAGGAAGCAGTGTGAAATAAAGAAATAGAGAAATGGAGGAGGCAGCAAAATTTCTTACTGAAGAGATTGAAGGCCCTGTCTATAGTGTCTGAAGAAATCATTATTTGAAGCTGCAAGGAATTGAACACGGTGGAGCATGCACACACACCCCCGCCCAAAAAAAGAAGAAAAGAACCTGGGTTGTTGCTGTGTTCTTTCTGTAGTGATTGCTTTTCATTTATGATATGTAGGTCCTGTGCTTCTGTTCCATTTCTGGTTATTAGTGGGATAGCTGCAGCATAAACTGTGGTTAAAAATACAGGAAATAAGTACATAAATGTCATTCTCTTTAATCTCTCAGCTGCTCTCCATATCAAGTCTCTGTCTTTTTTTTCTTAGAAGAGAAAATGCTACCAACATTTATCACATAACATGTCTTTTACCCATACATGTGTCGGATTCATGCTTTCTTGACCAAGCACAGCTCAAGCTTATTTTTTAGCTCCTTAATTCAGGAGTCAGATGATTTGTTTCTCTTTTCTTGGTAGGAATGTTTTTCTCTCTCTGTTACTGTTGCATTCATTTTTTTTCCTGAATTGCTAACTGAAGGATCTTCATTTAGAGGAAAGGGCTTTGGTTCTGGTTTCAGTTCTTTCAGTCCTGCTGAGATTTACCTAATGGGAGTTGCATGTCTCACAAGTCTCTGGGCATCCTTACTTCAAGTAAACTTCCTTCTGTACTGCAGAGCATCTCTCCTACAAACTCTACCCCAAATCGCAAATGAAGCTAAATTGTTTCTGATGGAGAGAAAGAGATTAAATGGTATAGGAAGCATTGCACAATGAGCCTGCCAATATCCAACAGCATCAAGCGTTGCTCTTAGATTTAATTTTAAAACACATCTTTTAATTACTCTGCTTTCTTCATATTAACCTCTGTAACTAAGTTATGTGACTCTGGGAAACAACTGGTCTGAAAAGTCTACACAAAAACTGAGTTGGATTGTATGGTGTTGACTAAGAAATGTAAGAACCATAAACTGTCAGGGTTTGAGGGTTAGTGTACTCAGCTTGAAACTGAAATTGTTTGGTGAACTTCGTCCAACACAGTGGAAAATGAGTGATTTTCTTGCCGGAGTTATTTAAAGAAAAACTAACCAGTAAGATGCATTTAGGGCCAAAATATATCCACCTTATGCATGTGACTAGCTAGCTCCATTAACTACAATGAAAGTGGAAGTAGGCTCAGTAACTTCATCAGGATTACTGTTTAAACCAGGTAATTAAGCAGGATTTGACCCATATGCTGTTTAAAGCTGTCAACTGATGCATAAGGGATAAAATTAAAACTTAAGGCATCTTTTTAGTCCATGTATTAAAGGCTACACTGAGCCCTTGTCCTATAGAGGTGTGCAGGGAGATAGGACAAGCACAAATATTTGTTCTTGAAAGAAGTACTGTGTGAGGGCTGGGGTGATAACCAGGGATCTGGAGTTTTCATTTGCAGAAAAACTTGGATTTTCTCCTTTAAGAAGAAAAATGTGGAAAACCATGGGTTTCTTCTTGCAGGCTGTGAGAGTTCCAGTTGGCAAGGGGCTGCATAGGGGTGGGAGTTGCGGGACATGGGGTGCCACATGCATATGTGTAAGGCAGTAGTGGAGAGCCAGGCAGTGGTGGAGAGCAGCTCCTCCGGTTGCCGCAGGTAAGTCTATGAGGGAGGGGACATAGGCAACATGAAGGGGGCATAGGCAATGTGTGGGTGCAGAGGGGCAGATTGAGGTGGCCGTGGTGAGGGAGTGGGGCAGGTCTGGGGGTGCTGCCTAGCCAGGGTGGGAATGTGCAGTCACAGGGCCCAGCTGGAGGCATGGGATGGAGCCATAGGTGGCTCATCCAAGGGCCGGTGGAGTGGCTGGCTGCCCAGCAATGTGCGCATTCCCAGGGAGAGGGGCATGGGGGGCACCCCCCACACCCCAGATTTGTGCACAGGACTCAGGAGGATGCAGGCTGCCCACTGCGGACTCAGGGCTCCCTGTCCTGGTGTCCTCCCCTTGAGGGCCCCCACAGCCCAGCATGTAGGACCTGGCATGGGAGGGGCAGAATGGGACAGGGAGGCCTGGTGCCACCAACCTTGCTGCCGGGAGCCCTGTGCCAGCTGTACCACCATGGCAAGGTGCCCCCTGCCCACCCAGCAGTAGCAAGGGGGCACAACTCTGTGCCACCACCACTGCCCCTGCTGCAGCCAGAAAAACAGGGGGTGCCTCACCTTGGCAGCATGGCTGGCATGGGGCTCCAAGTGGCAGTGTCAGTGGCACTAAGCATCTCTGCCTCTCTATGCCCTCCCATGCCAGGTCCCGCCAGCTGGGCCACAGAGGCCTCAGGGGAGGACAGCAGGGAAAGGAGCCCTGATCCTACAGCAAGCAGCCCACATCTTCCCCTGCCTCCCACAGGCTCCACTCAGCTCCGCTCTGGCTGTGTTGCCTGCCGTAGGTGACACATAGGGGGAGCATGGGGGGGGCACATGCCCCCCTACAATTGACTCTCTCCAGCCAGGGAGTGGGGGTGCTGAATGAAGTGCTGGCCCATTCCCTCCCTGAGATTGACACTGGCTGGTGAGTGGGGGTACTGAGAGAAGCGCCGGTGGCACTTCCGGGGTCAGCAATTGACCATTGGGGACCCCCCCATCAGTGATTGGCCACTGGCAGACCCCCCCCAGTTGGTGATTGGCTGCTGGTGTCCCCCCAGACTCAGGAGGCCCCCAGTCACCCATGCTGCCCATAGTGGTGGATGGGGGTTCTGCCCTCTACTCCAGCTTCAGAAACCTCTGGGTCCATAGTTCTGACAGCTGAGGTCCCTCTTCAGCAGGGCTGGAGGAGCTAGGGGCTGTGGGTTGGGATTGAGGGGTACCAGCAGGGCCAGAGGTCTCTGGGTTGGGAGTGAAGGGCACCGGCAGGGCTGGGGGGTTGTGAGTCAGGAAGGAGGGTACTGGGAGGGCTAGGGGAGCTGTGGTTTGGGAGTGAGGGGCAACCACATGGGCAGGAGCAGGGCATCGGCATATCAGGGCTGATCAGCACTACGAAGCAGCCGTGGGGAGGGACAGCCACAGCTGGACGCACATCCTGGTGAGTGAAGGGGAGCTCTGATTTTCCATGGTAAAAAAACAAACATCAAAATATAATAGGTATTTAGAAGAGATTTTATTATAATGATTGAGGCATCAGTAGACCTCCAAATTTTAGAATTGTAAATATATCAGTGAAATATTGTGTTCAACTATGCAATGTATACATATAGAAGCATTTCATTTTAATTGTGGAAAAACATGGATTTGGGGGGTTTTAGTCAGAGAATATTGGGTTTTTATCAGAGAATTTAAGATTTTTAAACAGAGAAAACAAGGATCCCTGGTGATAACTATGCCAAAAAGGCAGGGCAGAAACAAGATCAAGAAGCTCTTTCCATCCCCACACCGACCCAGGTGACGGGTCTCACTGCATGCTTCCCCATGTGGTCTGGGAAGCTGTAGGAAGTGCTGCATCCTTGCTAGCTCCTGCCGAGATTATGTGATCCCTTCCCCCTACAATGGGATAATAGTTGCAAGAGGAAGTCCAGCCAAGACCTGCTGTTTCATTATATGTGAAACTCCAGAGAAGGCTGAATCATGCAAGTTTTATGAACAAGTGTTCAACCAGCACGTGCAAGGGCTGCACAGTCTAGCCTAAGACGAGAAAGAAAACAGTATTCCTTAGCTAGTTATATTTGCTTCATGTCACACCTGTTTTAACAATGAGGTGTGCCTCAGGGTTATAAAATACAAACCACATGCTAAAAGGAAACCACTTGAACTTCAGAGAGGCTTTTATGTTTAAACAAAGCTTTTCCTGGCACCTTTGCTATATCCAGTTGATTCTTACATACAGTAAGGGATGTTAATGCAATGTTAAATCTACATGGTGATATTTTTCTTAGACCAGGAAATGGAAAGTGGTTTTTCTCATTTGTGCCAAATTCAAACATGCCTGTTCAAAATGTTTTCAGATTTTCCACCTTTGGACTGGAGACCAGGCATGGAATATTTTGTCCCAAGAAGGAAATACTCCCCCAAATTATGAGCTTCTAAAATGAGGGGTTGTAATTGTCACATTTGCAGGCTTCGCTGCAACTTGAATTGCTAACTAAACCTGTAAAAAAAAGCCTGTATCTGCTCTGTTTCCTTCCATGTCCAGCTCCATGCCCATCTCTTGTGTCTGCATTCGTATTTACATGCCGTCCCATCTCCCATAGCAGAGCCTGGCAGCCTCCTCCCAAGTGCTCCATCTGCTGTCGCTGGCTTTCTGTGATGACTAGCACAGTGTCTGCAGCATGATCTGAATGAAAGTGTTTTGCAATTTCATGGGTGATACTATCAGTTTAACAGTGTTTTTAATACCACGTCTACTTCTAACCTTTCTGTGGGAAATTTACCAGAGGAAGAAAGAATTGTGTCATTCCCTATCTCCTATTTCTCTGGTTGTGATGGTTTTAATCGATTAGCACTGGTATTTTATTGGAGGTGGATGATGTTTTCTCCAAAAACAACTCTACCCTCTACAGTGAGATGAGAGCAAAGACTCTGAACTGGTGCAAGGGGCTGCAGCTCCTATGGGATACATTCAGCAGTGATGCGTATGGGAGTTCCAGTTTGAATTCTTCTCTCGGTTACGTCACTGCAACCCTATACTTGTGAAAGGATTTGCACTGTGGTAGCTTATAAAACAGAATTGCCCTGGCTCTAACAGTCAGGGATTTTGTATTTGGTTAGGTAGTTTAAGTAGGCTAATTTAGTATTTAATTACACTTTTTTAGACAGGAAGTCATACCTGTGGTATATGGAATGTACTTTTAAGGGGCCAGCAGTGGGATGACCCAGTCTCCCCTTGATGCCCTGTGGGTACGGTTTGTGGTGGTTTGTAGCTGTAGGTCTCCCTGCAAGATGCGAGCATGTGAGTTGCTGAATCCTGTTCCTAATAAAGATACAGCTGTGTATCCCCACCGGTCTCTGCCGAATGGTGACTTGAGGGCAGAACCCCAAAGGTATGGAGGCCTGAGTGAGTGCCCCATCCCTGAACCCAATGGCACAGAGCAAACACTATAATACCCTGATATCACATCAATGTTGTATGACTCTATGGAGCTCCTGTATACTTACAATGTAAAGGAAAGAGGGTCACAAAGGCACATAAAGTTATTCAGTTCTCATATTAAAAGCTGCAGGAGGAGTTAAAAGAATCTTGGCTAAGGGACAGATGGAAATAATTAAAGACAGAGTACATTACCATGTATTCACATGATCATAGACAATGAATAAATGGGTGTCAAGGCAGAAGATGTCTGATACTGCAACAAATGTTTGTATGAGGTTTCCCTCCTCCACCTTACCTCAGCGTCCATCCTAACTGATGGGGAATGAGTTTAACAAATCATTTACGAGTGATCAGAACTTAAACATGTGTTTCACCCCACCCTTCCCCCCAGCCAGCAGAGCGCTTGAGCACGTGTTGAAGCCGAGAGCTTTGGAAACCAAGATTCTGGCATCAGCATTCCCTGAGCCACTATTAGGCCAACTGAATAGCTGGAAAAATTGCTTTTTGCAAGCTTTTGGGCACAGGCACCCTTCCTCAGGCATAGGGAGAGCTGGCTATGCCTGAAGAAGGGTGCCTGTGACCAAAAGCTTGCAAAGAACAGTTTTTCTAATGCATCAGTTGGTCTAATAAAAGATATTACATTTTACCCAAGTAACTTTGTCTGCCTATGTCTGTAGACCAACAAGGCTACAACCTACACCCCTGAGCCACTATGGCAGATAAGCAGCAGCATGTGGACACAGCCTGGCACTTGTCGCACAGGCCCAGTGGTGATTTGTGTTTGCAATATTTACCACTTTTTATTGCTTCCCCGCTCTTCCCCAGGTTGGTGCCCAGGCAGTGCAAGGATTCCCAGTGCAAGTGCACCCTTTCTATGGTACTGCAGATGAGAAAAAACATGAGAGAAAACACATGGGATGAATGGGAGGATAGATAGCATATATATCACTTGTCTATTAAAATAATGCTTCTCTGCGAGCCCATTCTCTTCTCCACGATCAAGATGGGTTTTATTTTCTGGTTCTATTTAAAAAAAAAACCTCACAAAAGTTTAGAACTAGCTTCATAATTATAGACTTTACCTTTTCATTACTTTCTCTTATATATTAGTCATGCTGATATGAATGCAATAGGGTATCTTGTAAAATGAATCAACCAGTGCTAAATAATGACTAGCCTGCAGCTAGAAGGAAGTCATTTACAAAGAAAACTAATCATGATTTTTTGTATCCTTTATTGCTTAATTTACTCACAGAGTTAAAAAAGAAAGAATAGACTTTTGCTTAGTTGTTCTATGTCTGGGTGATTCTTTTTGCAACAGCATGGTATTTGCAGTATTTTCTGTAGTTCTGTTCAGCATCGCTTTACTCCTTCTTCCCCTCCCCCCCAACTTCATGAACTAAAAGAATAATCATTTGGTAGCTAAAAGTACATGGAATTTTAAAATTGTAAATAATTACATAGGGGGAAAGAGTTTAAACTGGAAGACCTATGTTAGTAGGAGTGTTTCAGAAAAATCAGACCTGTTTCAATTCTTCAACAATATAAAAATAATTCAAGCATTTTGAATTTGTATTGCCAATATGTTTCTAGTTGTAGTTATTTTGCTTTAGGTAGTATGGACCTGACCCTGATTTAATTCAAGCCAAAAGAAGTGGTTACCATTGGCTGTAACAGGAGGAGACTCAAACTTACAGCATGATTTTATAATGATGTGTGACAGGCTGGCTGGCATTGACCTAGGGCAGGGGTTTTGAAAGGGCAAAAGATGATTGGAGGATTTGGGATTCCCTTTCCGTACCAATCTGGTAATGATTTGGTCCAGGGGTTTTGAAGGGGTAAAAGATGATTGGAGGACTTGGGATTCCCTTTCCGCACCAATCAGGCCCCAGAAACTCACCTCCTGTGTCCCCTGATTGGCCCCTTGGGTCACCTGGAGGGGGATAAAAGGGGCAGCGTGGGCTGACTTAAGAGAGACCAGCAAGGGACAACAAGGAAGGAGCTTCACAGAGCTGGCAAGAGCTGAGCCAGTGGGGTGGGAGCAGTGCCCCAGAAGAGCCTGAAAGAGCAGGACCTGCAGGCAGCAGTTGGAGCCTTAGCAGCGAGGTGTGCAGCCGGCATGAGAGGCTTCCCGCTGGGCTCCAGGATCCCCTACGAGAGGCTGCAGCCAGCAGGAGAGGCTCCCCCGCTCCAGCAAGGATCTGAGCAATGACCTGAGAGGTTCCCAGCTCCTCCAATCAGAGGCCAGGCAGCTTGATGTGAGGCCAGGGCTCCTGGAAGGTCAAGACCCCGAGCAGGCTGGAGCAGTGCCACCACTGGTGACTGTGTGGTGATGTTTCATAGATTTCATAGACATTAGGGCTGGAAGGGACCTTGGGAGATCATCAAGTCCAGCCCCCTGCCCAAAGGGCAGGAAGTCAGCTGGGGTCATAGGATCCCAGCAAGATAAGCATCCAATTTGCTCTTGAAG
>NW_017728922.1:2276781-2278599 GCF_001723895.1 Crocodylus porosus
TGTCAAAGATGGGGGGTAATAAGAGAGAGGTACCAAGAGACAGGGTTTTTTTAGAAACTGTTTTTTACATCTATGATGTATGAAATAATGCACCTCTTTTCCCTAAAATATTTTTTAGGAACTGATCCAAAGCTCGTTGATCTCGTAGTTCCATTTAGGGATTCCAAATTCACAAATGTATCAAGGAAGCTTTGGTCCTGAGGCTTATGATCTCACCTGGTTCAGAGGAAAAAGAAGTTGTCAATGTGTGATTTGTTTGCTGTATCATTCCTTTTAATTCATTGTTTTTCATTGTGTTCTGTAAAGTGTATAAGAGAGATGTGGAAGTGCCCCTACCTTTTCTCTCAAATCCTGATTTGACTGAGTCCTCTGTGCCATATAGCTGTACCTCCAATGGGAGTTTTCCACTAATTGGTGGTAGCACCAGCTGGAGTGCTAAATTTGTTAGGACTCCCAGTATGGCTAGCTCTACCCTGGTGGAAGGGAACTGGAGGTAGCAACAGTGAGAGAGCCTTTAGGGAAAATATGTCCTGCCACCCAAAGCCTGTGTGGATCCCTCATAAAAGGGATTTACTGGCTGAAGGAGGGGACTGAGAATCAGAGCTTCTGAATGCTACTGCTAGTGTGAATTGACTTCTGGGGTGTCCCTGAGCAAATCACTTCAGCACTCTTTACCTCAGTTTCCCTAGCTTTATAAATGGACATGATTACATTCATCTCCCTTGAAGTACTGTAAGCTTTAATTAAGTACTCAAATCTTATGAGAGGAGCAAGATACAGTTATCCTGTTATCAGGCTGAGAGAATTTATTCCAGTCCTGCCTAACAAGTCTGTTTCTTTGCCATTTGTATTCATTCAAGTTCATTTTGTAGTCGAGCAACCTGAGGAGTTTTCTTTTTAAAGTATTTTTATGCTGATGCTGGAAAAGAACATGCAAATGCTCTACTGTCAGCTAAGTGAGATCTCAAGAGATTATTCCTGCAAAGCTCACCAAAAAGTAACACAATTTATCTTACTTTCAGATATTTCATTTGTACGAAATAAAGACCCTGGTTCTGTGGAATAAGCCAGCAGTGTTTCTACAAAGGTCAGTGAATCATGACGACCAAAGATTCAGATCAATGTGGTCCAGATTCTGATCTCAGTGACCCCAGAGGCAACTCAATTTACTTTAGCCCGACTAAAAACAGAAACTGGGCACTTTGAGTTGGTTAATGCACCCATTAGACTTTGGACAGAGCTCTTTTTTACCCTGTACATGCTAAATGTAATGCTCTGTCATGAACAAAGTTGTTTTCATAGGTAAGTAAAGAATAAAATATTTTCTTTATCTTTACCTTCACTTTGTCCCTTTGTTGAAGTGAGCAACTCTTGTTCTTTTTCTCCACCCGGTCCTGTTGAGGGCATCCTCAGGGCTGATCTCAACCTTCTTCATTCTTCTTTCAGCATCTGGAACAACCATTTTATGGGTTGTCTCCTGACAATTAGATGGAGTATCTTTTCATTGTCCATGACCCCAGCCATCCCTTAACTTAACCACAGGCAAGGGCTCATCTACATCACTGTTTGTGTTTATTTCACTGTGTAGCCCACCAGTTCTCATCCTACCAAGAATCCCCCTTTAAAAGGACCTAGAGTAAATCCAATAATTTCAGAGGATTTATTCTGGATTTGTGCAACATTACAAAGACCAAATTTGGCCCTTTGTACGGGCCTATTGGAAATTGTGTTCTGAATACTGTTTTTATTTCACAGGAACTGTACTGGGGCATATGTTACCCCAGAGTGTATTACAGATTATATAATTATGTATGCTCC
>NW_017728922.1:2278699-2290091 GCF_001723895.1 Crocodylus porosus
GTGTGTGTGTGTGTGTCGGGACTGGTAGAAATGTAATATGCTTTTAAAAATATATAGGGCTTTCTTATTACAGCCTACAAAATAAGTAAAAAAAAAAATAAAAAAAATAAAAATACATATATATAAAATCTTGTATTGATCAACTGAATACAAAAGTTTAATTTAAAAACAAGTATTTGATTTGTCAGGCAGCATACACCCTATTGCCAACAAGACTATGCTAAAGAAGAGGCAAAGTTTTAAAGAAAAGATTTAAAATAATTAAAATATTTAGATTAAGATAAAATATCCCTAGTTGTATGAAGAAGAGGAACCACCATCACATGTATTGTAGAGGGGGCAATACAATAATAGTATGTTGATACCAATTCAAAAGAGCAACTCAATGTATTGTGAAGGCATCACTTTCTCAAGTTAGTGAGATACCTTGACCATGCCCTGTTCAACTATCTTTGAAAAATGTGTATTTTACAACTGCTACCATGTATAAGCCTAATGCAGATATTTAAAGGTTGTTGCTGCACATAGTTTGCATTTCTTTGGCTGAGCTGGGATGTACTACAGATGTTTCATATTGTGAAATGAGTCAGAACGTATTAATGTTTTTAATACTAAAAGTCCATGAGCTGGATTCGGATATCACTTTTACTGACTTCATGCTAGTGAAACTTTATTGACTTCAGAGAAAATAGTTTTCATCTGTATCGATGTGGGTTTAGATTTTAGCACTCTATTTCTCTTACATGTCCACCAAAATAGATACTGGTTCATCCAGCAAGAACCATTAAATATGGCTCTGTTAAAAGGCTTCTGATAACAGACTGTATAAGTGAGTACCCATAGAACAGTGCCTATAAGTCACTTAGGGCTTCTAAAGCCTGCTAAGAAAGTAATGCCTCATTGGGTAGGTGGTGCCTTGGCCATTGTCTGTGGAGTGGGCCCCACTAGCTGATACAGGCCCCTGGAAATGCCATGGGTTGCTGCCAAATCTACTAATACAATGAGTATACAAATACTATGAACCTGAATTCAGCAATGAGTTACATTGGCACATGGGATGTCTTTAGGCCAGTGGTTTTCAACCTGTAGTCCATGGATCCCTGGAGGTCCACAGACTATGTATAAGGGCTACATTAAAAATGACTATGATCAGTTAAAAGTAAGTGAATACCACATTTACAGTTCAAAGGGGTCTGTGCCTCCATTCATAATTTCCAAAAGGGCCCATACCTCCATTAAAATGTTTTCAGGCACCTGCAAATGAAAAAGGTTGAAAACCACTGTTGTAGGCAAATGCATGTTAACTGTATATATATGACCACTTTTGGTGGCCTATATTGACAATGAGAATCTGCAAAACTACAGTGCATGGTAAAATACAAGAAGGCTGCTCTTCTGGCATAGTCTTAAAAATATTAAAAAATGGGAAATCCTTGATAGAATGTAACACAGCTTTTATTGCCTTCAATATTCTCATAGTCTCCTTCCTACACTCTCTACTCTTGTTCAGATACTTTTGACCACAGAGAGGTTCAATAAACTGTAAACTGTGGTGCAGTAAATTCCACTGAAAAGCTGTATAAACATTTTCACAAATCAAGGCATGTGAGGCTGGAGTTTATTTAGTACCACAGAAAATAAATAAATGTATCGTATTGGTTCATATAAATCATATACACAATACGCGTTTGGATAAAGGGTCATGAAAGACATGTAAAGTAGTGAACATCTGCCCTTCTAACCAAAGCACTGCCAAACTAAGCATGAGTGGCAAGTTTTGCTCAGCCAGGAGCAGGGGTCTGATTTGGAGTCCAGTAAATTCAGCAGAAAGCATCTCATTGACTTCAATGGGCTTTGGATGAGTCCCTAGAACAGCAGGCACTGCTACAGAATAACACAGCTATGGGAAGACAGGCAAGGAAGTGCTGAATAAGCATCGTCTCAGAATGGGATAATCCATGGTTGTTGAAAGAGAGAATAAGAAATAGGCAGGCTACAGGTTCTTTTTGGCTTCTAAGGTAACTTCAATAATGCTAAAGACTGTATTCAGGCAAGATAAGCACAGCAAGTTCCCCACACTATACCCGAATGCTCACTTTATAGCATCTACACAAACCAACATAGAATTTGACCATGTGAAGTGGCACAGAGCCAACGTACAAATACAGTATTATTGGTACTGTAGTAGTACCTACTTGGAGGTCTTAGGCCCTTTGTGGTAGACACTGTACAACCCCAAATAATTTACAATCATACATACAAGTTGCATCTTTATGAAAATAAGGGCAACCCACAGCATCTGACACTTCACAACAGTAATAATCTTTGATGCCCTATTTATTTAACAAACTAGTCAGTTGCTTCAGTTTATTTTTATCAGTGTCAGTTGAAAAAAAAAAAAGGCAACCCATGTTCCCTTTAAAATTAAGTAGTTATTGTAGTAAAATATTTCCTTTTTGAAACAGGCAAAAGAAAAACAAACAGAAAAAAGGACAGAAACAAACATTTGAATAGAAGCACCATTCTAGTAACATGCAATCTCTCTTTAAGGATGAAAACCCCCGGCTGGCAGTCTACAAATTTCCCCTTTTAAACTGAAAAACAATACTGGAAAGTTATAAAATTCCCAGTCTAAAGTGAAGACCATGTGAGTATCTAAGGTAAATGCATTTTTAAAAAGCAAAGACATTTTATAAAGGACTGTTGACTTGCTAGGAGGAATTAGAAATAAATAAAACAACCTGTCACTTGAGCAAATTCCCTACAAAGTAAAGCCTTTTTAAGAAATGTAACCCCCACACCAACATTTTAATTATGGTATTTTTTTTAAGTGAAAGAATATTCTCAGAACAAAATCTTATTTTACTTTTTGCTTCTCATCTCCAAGACTTGGAGTGCTGCTAATCAGATTAGCAGTCAGGGTGAAAGGGAGGTCAAATGAGCCCGGGTCCTAAAGAACTCATGGCCATATGCAAAGAGACATTGGTGTTACTATCCAGGACAGCCCTGCGTTTTCAGCTCCAAACTCATCATTACTTGAATGAAATAACTCAGATCTTCTCTTGTTTACAGATGCCCATTAGTTATGTCCGTCAGCTGATCAAGATGCACTTTCCCTATGTAAGTTATTGGGGTCATTTGAAATTATTATGGCTTCTCTACTAGTCATTGGAAACAGTTGTGTAAAGTATCAATAAATGGATCGCATGCCATTATGGACAATATACGCTGGCATGATGAGTTCAGTCAACTACAGTAACCACACTATCTGGTTTGGTACCACTGGCAACATGTGCAAGCATACTGCAGTAAAAGAATGGAGCTATGCCAATGCTTTCACCATTACAGTACTGAAAAATGGCCACTAACTTTTAGCATAGGCAAGGCCAAGGGGAAAGTGGGAGATCCTGAAATGCACCCCAGATATTCTGAATCCAGCACCCCAGTCTCACTGCTCAATCATATTCCCTCCCTGTGCGCCCATTCAGCCCTTACAGTGAAGCTTGTATATGTGACATGTAACTCTTTCCCAAAACTTGAACTTGAACATCTTGTAAGAAATCCTTAAGGCATGAATAGCAGTTCCAGAATTAAAGCATTTTATTCGCTTGTGGAGCTTATCAGACACAGGTAACATGTCTTTAGTCATTATGGAATGGCATCCTAAGACAATAGCCGAACCCGCTCACAGGAGAGCTCACAAGGTTACAGTCAGGAAGCTGGGGCGTTCACCAGCAGCATCAACAGAAAGGTATCCCCAGTAAGTTGTAACGTCACATTGATTGTGTGGATTTCTCCTGTGTCAGCATTTGCTAAAGGGAAATGAAGTTCTTAAGGGACTTTTAAGGTAACACAAAGCTGTAGGCAACCTACCAAGTTTCAAAAGTTACCAACTTTCTGATTCAGCCACAGGGTGGGGGCATAGCTTTGGGGATGTTGCTGTTGCGCTCTAGGCAGAGAAAGAGGAGGAAAAGGTAGCAACTGAAATGATGTCAGGATCTCTCAGAATTTGAGTTCTAGACCGTGCCCAGACATGCACCCCTTAATAAATAAGCTGTAGCACTGACTTTGTAAGTAAAGAAAGGGTTAAATTCAATTGAATAGTCACTGGTAAGGCCTCACTTGCAGGCTTGTCTCCTGTTTTGTGCCCTGTGCTTCAAGAGGGATGTGGACAGGTTGAAGGCAGTCCAGCTCAGGGTAACAAAAATGATGGGGGACCTGGGAGACAAGACTCCTGAGGAAAGGCTGAAAGAGTTAGGGCTGTTTTGTCTGGAGAGGAGCATTTGAGGGAGCATTTGATACGTCTGAGGGACTTATCAAGACTGAGGGAGCATTTGATAAGTCTTCAAATACCTGAAGAGTGATTATAGAGAGGATGGAGAAGAGCTTTTTTCTGTGCCTATAGGGGACTGGTTTAGGAGGAATGGCCTCAAGCTTCAGCAGGGGAAATTTCGGCTGGAGTGGGGAGGAACTGTCAGACTGTGAAGGTGGTCAGGCATTGGAACAAGCTACCTAGAGAAGCTGTGTAATTTTTGGCAGTTTTCAAAAGCAGATTAGAGCGACACTTGGCTGGGATGGTTTAGTCAAGGACAATCCTGCCTTGAACAAGGGACGGGACTAAATGACTTCATAAGGCCCCTTCCAGCCCTGATTTCCTATGATCCTAACAATGTGAAAGGGCCTAATCAGACCTGTTTTGCAGCACTTGATATCCTACAGCTCTACAGGCCTGTACTGCAGCTGTTCCCACATCCCCCATGATCCTCTTCTTTAAAACAGATCAGATCTGCACTGCGCTTAGGCCAATGTCTACACAAGACACTAACTGTGCAGTAGCTCATTACTATTTGCTCAGTAGCATCATGTGGCATGGGCATGATGTGATGCTACTGCACGGTAGTAATGAGCTACTGGACGGTAATACTGGTCATTCAGTACTTGTAAATGGCAATCAGTGTCTCATGTAGATGTGGCCTGAGTGTCACAGGATTTTCTTTGCTTTCCGATTTCTCCCACTGTTCTTCCTGCAGTGCAGACCACCTGCCTCTACTGTTACAATTTTCTTCACACTTTGAGCAGAGATGTCTGAGGCTGACATACTCCAGGAGAAGCCACAGTTGTTAATATTACTAGTACAGAGCTTGTCTATGGTGTTGAAGTGTAGAAGATAAAAGTTTGTGTGTGTGTGTGTGTGTGTGTGTGTGTGTGTGTGTGTGTGTGTGTGTGTGTGGGCAGGGTGGGGGGATGTGGCAATTGAGCAATAGTGAACTGTGGCTCACTAGCTGCATGTACCTCGCTGGCATGGTACTTGCAGCTCTCGCCCCAATTCTTGAAGCCTTGCCCGCTTCTCCTGGGACTGATGGCTCAGGCGCTGGGCTGCCGGAGCAGGGGCTGCAGCTCCACTGCTTACCCAGGGGCGTGCTCCCTGCAGGGAAAGCCAGGGTGGTTCAATGCTGTGATGGCGGGAGGGGGGTCACTCAACACCACTCCGGGCCACTCAGCACCCCTCTCCCGCTCTCTCCCCGGGTCATTCAGCATGCCCCGCACCCCCCTCCCCCCGCTCTCCAACTCTTTAACTTCAGTGGAGGATCGGACGTGGCTCTTGGGGTGAGTAAGTCTGAAACAGACTGTCTACACTCAACTTTCATTTGAGACAAAAAGATAAGACAAGTGAGACTTCCGTTGCTCTCCCTGACCCAGTGCTGAGGACAGCTATGTATCACTTTGGGCCCCAGTACAAGCTAGAGAAATCTTGAGGCTGATTTAACCTAAACAAGAAGTGATGGCCACTTTAGGAGCCATTATAATTGCCTCGTCTTACCAAAATACAACTACACTCTGCATTTCTTCCAGCCATGGTGGTGACCCTTCGCCTGGGGATCTGAGAGCAGGTGGTTTTGATCCAGTAATGCTGATTTTACATTTCCTGGGCATTCCCCAGTGCAAGGGATATCCTCACTTGGTCCTTTTGGACAATTTTAATTTCCCTTTTTGCCACCCAGATGACACAAGTGGAACTTACAGCTGGAGACACAAGTGGAACTTACAACTTTATATCCCTGTGCTGTATAATACACGTATATGTGAGTGTAATATTAAATGAAAGTACATGTTTTCATGCTGTTAAGGCAACTTCTCAAATCAACACATAACCCCGCTAGAGCAATTAGTGACAGACACAGGGGACAAGGCTGAGCTATTCAATGAGTTTTTTGCCTCGGTGTTCCTGAACAGGGCTCAAGATAAGTCTCTGAATGGGTTCTTAGATGGGCATCAGACAGACACCAGCCCACCAATTTTTGATACTGACTTGGTGCAGAGTCACTTGGATAGACTGAATGCGTTCAAGTCAGCAGGCCTGGATGAGCTGCATCTGAGGGTACTGAAGGAATTGGCCGGTGTCATAGCAGGACCACTGGCATGGCTGTTTGAGTGCTCGTGGCGCTCGGGTCAGGTCCCGGAGGATTGGAAAAGGGCCAATGTGGTCCCTATTTTCAAGAAGGGGAGGAAGGAGGATCCAAGTAATTATAGACCAGTCAGTCTCACCTCCATCCTTGGACAGGTCTTTGAAAATATTACGAAGGATCATATTTGTGGGAGTCCAGCGGGAAAAATAATGCAGCAGGTAGATCATGCCTGATCAATCTGGTTTCATTTTATGATGTTGTCACAAAATGCTTAGACGTAGGAGTAGAGGTGGATGTTGTTTTCTTGGATTTTATCAAGGCCTCCGATACAGTATCTCATCCCATTCTTACAAATAAATTAAGAGGCTGTGACACAGATGTTTACACGGTCTGGTGGGTGGCAAATTGGCTTGAGGGTTGCACCCAGAGAGTGGTAGTAGATGGGTTGGTATCGATCTGGAAGGATGCGGGTACTGGCATCCCACAGGGTTCGGTCCTTGGACCTGTATTCTTCAATATCTTCATCATTGACTTGGATGTGAAGTGTACTCTGTCCAAATTTGTGAACGATACTAAATTGTGGGGTGAAGTGCACACTCCAGAGGGTAGGGAACGATTGCAGGCAGACCTGGACAGGTTGGATAAGTAGGCAGTACACAATAGGATGCAGTACAACAAGGAGAAGTGCAGAGTGCTGCACCTAGGGTGCAAAAAATATCCAGCACACCTGGCTGGGAAGTGACCCTTTCAGAGCACAGAAGTGGAAAGGGATCTCAGAGTCATAGTGGACTCCAAGATGAACCTGAGTCATCAGTGTGACAAAATCATCAGCAAAGCTAACTGCGCTTGGTTATGCATTAGGAGCTGCGTGACAAATAGATCCAAGGAGGTGATACTTCCCCTCTATGCAGCATTGGTCAGGCCGCAGTTGGAGTACTGCATCCAGTTTTGGGCACCATGCTTCAAGAAGGATGTTGATAGACTCGAGAGGGCCCCAAGGAGGGCCACTTGTATGATTAGGGGCTTACAGAACAAGCCCTATGAGGAGAGACTGAGAGACTGGACCTCTTCAGCCTCCGCAAGAGAAGGCTGAGAGGTGATCTTGTGGCTGCCTACAAATTCATTGGGGGACGCAACAAGGGATCGGAGATTCTCTGTTCACCAGGGCGCCTCCTGGGGTAACACGGAACAATGGTCACAGAGTGACAGAGCGCAGATTTAGGCTAGATATCAGGAAAAACTTCTTCACTGTAAGGGTGGCCAGAATTTGGAATGGGCTTCCAAGGCAGGTGGTGCTCTCCCCTACCTTGGGGGTCTTTAAGAGAAGGCTGGATAGGGTCATCTCACCCCAGCACTCTTTCCTGTCTAGGCAGGGGGTCGGACTCAATGATCCATTGAGGTCCCTTCCAACCCTGGTATCTATGAATCTAGACAATCCTCACACCATTATCATGAACACTGTTTTACAGCCAAGGCAGAACACGGCTTAGATCCCTTGGTTAAACCACAAATCTGCAGTCAAGCAAAACTGTATCCTGATTGAAGAGAGAGTTTTTATTTCATGTAATACGAGACGGAGCTTAAAACATACGGCAGGATGACAGTGGTGTATCTTACAGTGGCATCATCTTTTGCTCTTAAACAGAAAACTTTCCTAATGCTTAGAATTAAGGAGATCTGGCAGGAACAAGGTGTATGGTAAACTAAGAAGTCCTGGGAAGTAAGGACCATTTTATTTTGGCCTGAGGAAAGGGATCATTTGTTTTATCCCATATTTATGTTGCAATATTAAATAAGCTAGATAATGTTAGATATATATATTTTTCTCTGATCTGGTGTCACATAAAAGTTTGCACTGTTAGCATTTCTTCATTGTATTGAATCCTTTTCTCTTGAGATTTTAAAATATGCTTTCCTTACTTAAAAGTGGAATAAATATGTTTCAGTACTGGTAGTCTGAAGAATGCACATCTGTTTATGCTGCATTCCTATAGCTCAGTGAAGTCATTGTGGACGGATTCTCAGCGAATGTAAACAGACTTTGCTTTCTTGAAGTCAATGAGTTATGTTGATTTCTACCAGCTGCGGATTAGCCCAGTTGTGTTCACTGTTTCCTAGCCCACAACACACTTCACACATATTTTGCACATGCAACTACATGAGAACTATTTTTAAAAACAAATCAGTCAGCAGCTTATGCTCACATTAGGAAAATATTTGTGTTTGTATTTCTTCTTTGTTCTGTGCTTTGTCATGGTAAAAATGGGTGACGCTCTCACCTGTGTTGGACGTCAAAGCTTTAAATGTATGGTTTTGTTGCATATGTGTTTTTATGCATGCTTGGTTGTATATGCCTGTGAAACTGTGTCAGCGTTATCCCTCTGCAAGCATATGTACAGGGTCCTCCTGGGGAGAGTGGGGGTGAATTGGGGCAACTGTCCCGGGTCCCGCGCTTTGGGGGGCCCTGTGGAGCTGGGTGGAGCGGCACAGCAACTCTGTGCCGCCACTGGCTTCATGTCCAGCCGCTCGGGCCCCTCGCACACTGCCTCTCAATCTGTCGCTGAATCCGGCGTGTCCGGTCAGCACGCCCCACCTGCTTCACCACCAGATCTACCACCAGCTTCCTTGCGTATGAGGGCAGGGCCCCGCACATGCTGATTTACCCTGGGCCCTGCACCCTGCTTGGATCATTTCTGCGTATGTATGTGCACCTTCATGAAAATACATATATATAGGGTGCTTTACTTTGTTTTTGTGAATGTATTGCTTAACTTGTTCATATTTTAATTGTAATCCATATGCACATATGTTGCACTTTCTCTGTTCATATTTGTGTATCTCTGTTTCTTTGTATTTTCCCTGTATATATTTTTGTGTGTATTTCTTAGTGCACAGACATTTGTGTGTGTTTATCTCTGTGTACCACTATGCCCATCATACCAGCTGGTGTCTGTGTGTGCTCTGAATATGTTTGTGTACCTTTCTTTATGTAGAGATTGGTTTGTGTTTATCTTTGCATAGATCTGTGGATAAACTGCGTTGTGTGTCCATATTTGTTTGTGGGTGTTTGTATGCATATGTGTAAGTGCTGATTTGTTTGCATCTGTTTACTGGTATTTATTCCTTGTTGGGCACATCTGTTGACAGGCTGGTTTGTCTGTGTCTGTGTTTCTATGCTAAAGTGTATTTTGCTGTATGCATACTGCTTTGCCTTTGTGTAGGTGCAAGTGTATTTATCTCTGTGCATAAAGGTTTCCCTCATTTTATGCGGGTTCTGTATGTGCAAATTTGCTCTTATCCGATGACCCTTTTTATGCCAAACATTTGTTATACGCAAGGTAAATTCACTCTTATGAGATCGGTGCAGTGAAAGCCTGCAGTCAGAGTGGCACGCACCAAAATATAGTCTCCTATGTGGATCTGTGCTCCTCGCTCCTGTGGTTTCTGTAGTTGTCATCCCCATTATGATAGTGCATTGTGCTTGTGTGCACTGTCTGCTGTTGGTGAGTACCAATGTTGTCTTTTAAAAGTGGTAGAAATGGGTCTGGAGGTCAGTATAGTCCAGGTCTTGGAACATCTCCTTATTTGTTACATTGTAAAGTGGGTTTCATTTATGCGAATTCGAGTTATGTGCTGTTTTCCGGGAGCGCGTGTACAGCATAAAGCAAGGGAAACCTGTATATTACTGGATGTATCGGGGTTTGTTTTTATAGAACCAATAACATTTTTTGGACATAGAAATATGTACGTATGTATATGTGTCTGTATATATATGTTTGTATGTATATCTATGAATCTATATATGGAACATTGGATTCCCTGTGCCAGAGTAACCTGCCAAACGGTGCTTCGCCATGTCTTTGCTGACTGAGCTCTGCAGATGGAAATCAAGGTCCTGGTGTACAACGCAGTGGTTATCCCCACGCTCCTCTACGGGTATGAGAGACATGGGTGACATCGAAGCCATCTTAAGCGTCTTGAATGGTTTCATCAGCGATGCCTCAGGAAGAGTCTTTGCATTAGTTGGGAAGACCACTGCAAAAAGCCAGCATCCTTTCTGCAGCTAACATAACCAGCACTGAGGCAAAGATCATGAACCATCAACTCTGCTGGGCTGGCCACTGTGTGCAAGTGGCTGACAGCCGTCTCCTGAAGCAAGTCCTCGTCTCTCAACTTAGTCACTGTAAGAGGACCCACAGAGAACAGAGGAAGCACAACAAGGACACCCTGAAAGCATACTTTAGGACGGGTGGCATCAGCCCTACAAACCGGAAAGTGCTGGCTGGTAACAGGTCTCAATGGCGCTGCACCATGCATCAAGCTACAGCCCACTTCAAAGAGAGCCAACTGTCTTGCTCAGGAAGCTGAGAAACAGCAGAGGAGGAAGGAAAGCCCACAACATCCTGGCCAACAGTTGTGCACCCCCCCATCATATCTGTAAAAAAACCTGCAGAACATGGATTGGACTCAGACACCTTAAAACTCACTAGTATTCCCTCCCCCCGCATCCTCCTCCTATCCAGCAATAGCTGATGAGGATGATATATGTAGATCTATGTGTACGTGCGTGTGTGCGTGTATGTTTATGCCTATGTTTGTATGTGCGTGCACACACACACACATATATATGTGCACACACAAACATAGACATACACACACCATACAACCTCTACAGATACATACAGAACTAAACACTCACAGACAGGCAAAAAAAAAAGCCGGTTTTCTCCATGTATACATCAAAGGAATGCACATACATATTTATGCATGATATACATGTGCATATACATGCATTGTATAATAAAGTATGCACATACATACATATGTATACATATGTATGTATGTGTGCATATATATATATATATCTTTGGACATATATCTTTATGTAGGTCCAAAAATATATGTCCAAAGATACATGTCTTTGAATCTCTCTCTATTCTATATGTAGATCCAAAAATATATGTCCAAAGATACATGTCTTTGAA
>NW_017728922.1:2290902-2339365 GCF_001723895.1 Crocodylus porosus
CCGGTCGCGGCAGGGGAAGGCGCGGGTGGATGCAGGGGGTGGACCTGGCGGCGATGTGGCGTCTCCATCCCCGGACAAAGCGGGCCCGGGAGGAGAGAGTTGGGGCTGGTCCTGCTTTGAGCAGCGGGGTTGCACTAGCTGCCCCCGCAGGTCCCTTCCAGCCCTCATTTTCTACGATCCCCCTAAGCCTTCAGCTAAATCAGCAGGGCAGCCTGCGAGAAAAGTTACTAGAGAACAGATCTGTCATCAACAAGAACAAGAGAATAAAGGAACCGATCACCCACAGATGAAGATGCAAAGCAGGGGAAATCTTTGCAGAGCCTGGTGAGGGACTGGACAAGGCTGAAAGTCTTTCTGGTGTTTTCCTAGCTCCGGATTAAACTCTAGATTTGTGCAAATGGCTGAGACCTAGGACAGTTTCTGAGCCATCCTTTCTGCTGGTTTTTTCTTTTCTTTTCTTTTTTTAAAATGAGTGTCATTAGGGGTTTTCAGACTTACCCAACTCTAACAGGGAAGGGAAAAGTATACAGTTGCTTTATGAGCAAGTATCTACTTAAATCCTCCTTTTCTTTCTTAACTGGTGGAACACAGAAACGAGAGTCTGTAATTTCAGAAGGCTTCCAATTAAAGTGTCAGTTACCTTCGTCTGAAAACAAAAATCTATTTCTGGGTGACCAGCCTCTTTAAAAAGCTACACATTGCAAAAAACACTCACCCCCACCCTATGGGCAAAGCAAAACAAAACAAAAAACTCAAAAGAAAAACTCCTCTGTCCTAAGTACTGAATTTGCAATTTTGCCTCTGCAGGATGAAATGCCAGGATCAAGCCAGGCATATTTTAGCTTTGGCTTTTACAATTAAATGTATATCCATATCATGTATGGGATTTTCATTTTTTTACAAATAAATCTTTCTTTTCATATATTTATGTTGGTTAAGCTGATAGTTTTCGAGAGAGTTGTATTGATTAATATGCTTTAGGTAATGGCAGGGAATCCTGACACAATGCACCTAATTCAATTTGTGTGCAGTTTAAGTCTTTCAGTCACTTTGGCACTAGGTGTCGATTGGTTCCACTATTACTCCGAGAGGTCTGGTTATTACTTTGTAATCTTACCCCACTGAAGAGTTCAGTAATTATATTTGAATACACAATTGGGGAATAGACAAGATGACCAAGCATCCATCTTTAGGCCGGACACCACTTAATATGTACTTAACTTTAAGCAAGTGCTAAAGTGCTAATGTGCGGTCCTGAATGATGATCCCAGTTACTCTGAGCCAAATTGTGCCAGGACTTTCTTCATCCCTTACCAGCTGAGTGGTGTAGGTGTTTTGAAAGGAAAAGAATGATTTAGTGTGGCATAATGATGATACAACTAGGACTAATGGGGTAAAATTTAGAAAGGTAAAATTTAGGATGAATATAGGAAGGCATTTTATTAGCCTGTGGAATGTCCTCACCAGGAAAGTTGTGGAAGTCCCATGTCTTTAAACTAGACTGCCCAGAAGCGCTGGGAAGTGTACTGCAGGTAGTGGTTCTGCAGTGGTTCTCAGGGGATGGCTGGTGATGTAATAGGTATTTTCCGTCTTTATAGGACACGTTGATCAATGGAGTGAATGGGACAGTGCTCTATGACAGTAGTAAAAATAAGAGCTGGCACTGTGTTCTTAAAATGAAAAATCTGTCTGCATCTTGTGAATGCCTCGGTCAAAGACACTTATTTATTTTGTTTTTCTTGATGCTGTGATGCTATTGCCTAAAAACTGCTACTTGCCATCCATAGTCCTGATTCTTGTACCTTGTCCAACAAGTTATTCACCTCCATGAGAAGTCAGTGTAAAAATCAAGCACTGTTGTGGAATATGTTCACCTTCACTTTATAGTGTGAATTTTACGGGCATTACTGGCATTGACTGGATTTCTGGATGTAACAGAATCGTTGGCCTAATCACAGGACAACATATTTGCAGTATCTCACTGTGCAAGACCTCAGAAGCTGATTTTCCAGCTCGTGGGCAAATTTGTTCCCATCCTCAGATGAGATTTACAGTCCTGATGAGGAATGAAGATTTCCTTGGTTATAAAACTTAAATATCAGTATAATAAAATGCAAGAAGATTAAATGCGGCTGTCTTTACCCAGCACAATCCTGAGGGAAAGTTTTTTGCCTAAACAAGGATGGCATGATTTGGCATGAGGCAAGGGAGGGAGTGCATGCCCCTTGCTAAGCAGCTGCCATTCAAGCCCTAGTCCTCATTTAGTATTCTCATTTCTCAATAAACATTTAAAAAAACAAATGACAAAATCCTATAGGTTTGTTCATAGCATTGAAGCAACCTTCTACCAGCAACCTCCTTGTCTTCTCCAGTAACGGAAAGGAATTTGATGTTGCAAGGATGCCAATAAATCAAAGTAACTAAGAGCGTTTTTATCTCTTTTAGAAAAGCTAATATGTTGTGGTCATGTAGCAGTTAAGGAAAGCTTTTTTTTCTTTCTCCTTAGAGACCTCACTCGCCTAAGCTAGGTGGGGGTCCCTATACACACAGAGGCCCAGCTTTTATTTGCTCTGCATAAAAGATTCCATGGCTTTTATTTTGCTTCCATGGCTCAGTAAAGTGGACATCATGGAAGTTACAGAACAGAGCGTACTCTAGGATCCTAACAAAAACTGTGACAATCACCATGAAAAACTGTTTTTTCCCTCCTGAGAAATAAGAAACACAAATGGAAAAGGCATTTGATCAAAGCTGTCAAGTCCCAACTGTTTGCCTTTCTAAATAAAATACCATATTTTGTTTTGAAAGGAACTCCAACTGAGATAATCATATGTTTATTTAGTGTCGGTGTACCGTATTACTATTAATACTTTAGAGTATTCACTCTGAATTTAATAAGTACAATTAACTTTTCTCCATTTATGCTGTTTAACTTTCTGCATTTCATTGTGTGTCGAACAATGAAAGGAATTGCTAGCTCATTTTATTCCTGTCTTGTTTTGTTTCTGGAACTGCATTATGCTACATTGTAGCATCATATTGCAGAAACACTCCACAAAAACAGCAGCTTTTCATTGCATTTTTCCAAAATTGTACACAGATTCTCCCATTCACCTTTATTTCAGTTAACATTGTACATTTTTAAACAAAGTCTAGATTTTATATTGACTCGATGTATCAAATTGATTTTTTGTTTTCTATTAAGCATGGGAAATCTATAATTTCCTTGAATTTAAGGCCTGCCACACTGTAAGATGGCAAAGTATGGGCAATTCATGACTATAGCTATGATTTCACAGCTGTGGCTGTTGATTTCATCAAGAGTGTGGACACACATGTTGTTCCACCTTTTACTTGCCAGCCAGTGCTATTCTTGCAATTATACAGCATTTCTCCAGCACGATTCTTGTGTGAGTGTAAAGACTTAAGAGGTGAAGTCCCAGCCATGCAAATAGTTATGCATGGGAGTAACTTTACTCATACAATTATTGCTCCATTGAAGCCATTCCTGGTGTGAATATAACCAAAATTTTCCATTACACATCAGCAGCTCTTTAAGCAATCAGTGAGGAATTAGAGTGAGATGGTGGAAATATGTTGTTGCCATAGTTATAGGGATATTGATCAAGCAGGAAATAAGGTGGAAAACATGTCAAAGACTAGTGGAACTTTACTGAAAATTACTGATGAAATAAAGCTTTAGAGACAAAGGAGGTAATTCTGTCGTGGGTTTCTGGTGAGATCATAGACCATAAAAGGACTTTCAGTATCTCAAGAACCTCAAGATTCAGTGAATTCTTTGCTTCACTGCTGCTTACATTAACTCTCTTCATTATATCAGTTTGCAGTTTGCAGATTAAATACTGGTATACACTAGTTAGACATAATTATATAGAGGTATATGTCCAAACTATTTGCATCTGTAATCATCTGATGTACACATGGATGATTTCATTTACTGGATATACCATTGCAGATGTGGATACTGTACTAGCTATGCAGTTTGGGCAGACCCTTGACCTCACTGAACTTGTGGCAGCTGCATGTATAATTTAGTGCCATAATCATGCTATAAAATCACATAATTGCAGACACCAAAATTGTGTTCTACTTGTATGATAGGTTACACCTTTCCAAAATCAAGTCACCAACTTATGCCATTTTAATATCAAAATGACAGAATAAATTTGTCAGTGTGAGCAGCCACTGTGCATGCAGATATGCGCATTTTTTCACCATAGACTGTCCATATCAAACACAGGTATCATACAGGAGAAGTAATTACATGCTGCCTATTTTTAGGTCAGAGTAGCAGTTGGCAACTTTTCAGGCTTTGGACCAGAATGACCCAGTTCAGGTCAGAGCCAGGATAAATGGGCTGAGCTGCCTGTTGCTACTGCTGCTTCTTCTCTCCACGACAGCATGAAGGAAGCTCTGGCAGCTATGGCTGCTCCTTGCAGCAGTTATTGAAACCCCCTACCTCCGAAAACCACCAGAGCCCCGTGTCCATGGGTTTTGCAAGCCAGACCTGGCCCATGGGCCATAGGTTGCCAAATCATTAATTAGAGCATGATGCAATCCTTTTTTAATGGACCCTAGAAGTTTTCCTTCATCTTACCATTTTTTTAACTATGATGTTAGGATGCATGCCAGCCAATAAACTAGACCACATCCTATAGACTCAAAATATTTTTGTTCTGAACCCTACTGCGTTTTCTGTTGCTTGCTTTGTAGTTATAGTCAATCTGATCTCTGAATGCTGTACTCCACCCGTCTTGAAATATGATAGGTAGCAGTTATTAGGTTTTGGGTTTTTAAAAAATATTTCACAGTCTTGTTTGCATTCAAAATTGAATGTTCAGATAGCTATCTCAGAGGTGTGGCACGGTTTCCTTTCCTCCCCTAGTTCAGGCTCAATAACCACAGATAACCTTTGCCTCCTGGAAGAAGGCCTGTATGATTTGGGTACACTTGTCACAAGTTTTTGGTAAAAGGGACTGGTGGAAGGCAGCTCATGTTTCCTACTGCAGATAATCCCCAAAACTTAGGAACTGAATCAAGCAGGCAATTACAAAAAGAACAAATATATATTGGATATATCTGTGTCTCCTTTGGTAAATTAGAATGGCTAGAACTGCAGCTGGTGTAAATCAGTGTAGGTCCACTGAAGCCAGTGGGGCTACATCAGTTTTCTGCAGTCGAGTAGTCAGTGGATAGTATTCTGTCAGAAATACAAGGGTTATTAAAAGAAGTGGATACAATAAAATATTTCTCTCTCTCACCTACACGCGGAGTTACTCTATGAGAAAAAAAGAGGTGTTCTTCTAAAGCAGTGGTTTTCAACTTGTGGTCCATGGACCCCTGGGGGTCCACAGACTATGTCTAAAGCAGTGATTCCCAAACTGTGGGTCATGACCCCCAGTGGGGTCGCAACATCAGTGGATGGGGTCGCAAGGCTGAAGTTGGGCTGGACCAGCTTCAGGCAGGAGCCACCTGGAACTGCAGCCCAGTAGGCAGGACCCAGCACAGGAGGGAGCGCTGCACCCGCCATTACCGTGCAGGTGGTGCAGAGCTGTGCCCAGGCAGGCTGGGTGTGCCTCAGCTTGGTGGCCGTAGTAGTGTAGCACTCCCTCCTATGCCAGATCCTGCTTGCTGGGTTGCAGGGCCCCCGGGGGGAGGGCAGCAGGGCAGGGAGCCCTGAGCCTGCAGCAGGCAGCGTGCATCCCTCCCCTTCCCACCACGGGCTCTGCTCCCACTGTGCTGCATGCAGGGGGAGGATGGGGTGGGTGGTGTGGGGGGGAAGCTGGGCTCCGTACCACAGCAGCTGCTGCTTCCCACTGGCAGCAACTGGGGTTCTGGGGCTGGGGCACCTGGGGGTGGGGGCTGCGGGTTGGGAGTGCGGGGCACTGGCAGGGCTGGGGCTAAGGGGTGGGAGTGCGAGGCACTGGCAAGGAATGACAGGGCTGTGTATCGGGAATGAGTGGCACCAGCAGGGCCGGGGGTTGTGGGCCAGGAGTGAGGGGCATCTTGGGTGGGGGGATGCGCTGCAGATTGGGAGTGAGGAAATGAGGTCATAAATGGGGTCATGCTGGGGAAAAGTTTGGGAAGCATTGGTCTAAGGGGTTGTGAAATATGACTATGATGAGTCAAAAGAATATGAATACCCAATCAGGACTCATAGTAGAGATGATATCTTTTATTAGACCAAGATTTTTGCAAAAAAATTTCTTTAATTTCTTCTTTAATTTTTTTGCAAAAGTCTTGTTGGTCTAATAAAAGATATCATCTGTACTATTAGTCCTGATTGCCTTTACCTCTAGACCAATATGTCTACAACGTGGATACCTATGAATACCCAACACTTACAATTCAAAGGGGTCTGCACCTCCATTCAAAATTTTCAAAGGAGTCTGCACCTCCATTTGAAATTTTTTAGGCATTTGCAAATGAAAAAAGTTGAAAACCTTTGTAAGTTTAATTCTAAAATAGTGGTGGAAGAACGCAGAATGGGTTGCCTTCTTCCCAGGGTAACTTCATGCTTGTTTCTGATGTTTCTGATGCCTGCTATGGAACTCACCTTTTGTAGCTCAGAGTGCCGCAGGGTTGACTCTTGGTGTTGATGACCTCCACATGAATGGTGACCTACAGGTTTTGATGTTCTGTAGCTGGCAATCTCTCACCCTCCCCCAACAGAGTAAATCAGAAGCCAACAGGGACCTAGCTAAGGGGCTAGAGCTCAGGTTTGAGAATCAGGATTACAAAGTTATATGCTTAACTCTGGGACTGATTTGTTTTGAGACTTTAGCAAGGGTTTCTTCATTTGAAAAATGAGGTGTGAAAAATAACTATCCCTTAGGGTGTTGTGAGGTTTTTAATTAAGGTGCGAAGAAGTACTGCAGGTTTCTTGCATGAACTGCATAGTTACCATGTGTTATTGCTGTTGTTGAATAAAGTCTTCATAATTGCATAGCCGTAATAGTACAGGATAGCCCTGCTTGTCTCAGAAAATAAAATAGTGCATAGTTTGGCCAGATAACATATCCCACATGTCTCACAAAAGTCTGGTCAGAAATTGATCTCAGGCTGCTTACCGTGGGGCTGGAAACCCCACATTAAGTCCTGTAAGGAACCACAAAGCCAAAAAAAAAGATTTAAACTGTGGCTTTTTTTTTTGCATGTGGTGTAGAGAACGTAGCTTGGAAAGCTCTTATGTTTTTTATAAAGAACTATGTTTTTCTCAGGTCTGGTTTGGAGCATTCAGAAATCCACTTTACTCAAGGTGAAAGAAGCACCCGTGAAGATAATCTGGGTGACCGATCACAGCAGGCCCGACAGTTGGGATGACATTTTACAAGGGGATGCGCACACTTGGTTTAAGGCGCTGCCTACTCCTGTACTGAGAGAATTTAGAAGATGAGAAGTGGAAGCCCTAGGATAGCTCAACTCTACTTAGCTCATTGCCTGTTCATTTAAAAACAGCCCTGAACTAATCATACTTGGTCTCATGCCCAATTTCACCAACCACTACCAGAAAGAAGGGGTGTAATTTGTCTTTTCTTTTTTTCTCTTTGGTTAATTCCAGCCCAGCACTTTACTGGCCACTCTTTTTCGTTTACTGTCTTTTGTACTTGCTGCTTCCCCCAGGTCAAGGCATCTAACCTGAAATATAGTTCTGCTGCCTGCCGTGAAGACCAGAATTTAGTGGCAGTAATACCACCAGTCTGCCCATTTCCCATTTGGCCCTTCCCTCCACCACTTCAAGGGTGCCAGTTGTCTGACCATGTGTCATTATCTATAAAGGGGGCAAGGGGCTGGTGGCTGCTGAGTGATTTTTCCCAGCCACTCTGGTGCCTCCGTAGCTAATCTCCCTTGCAGAAACAGACCAGCAGCTGGGTGCGTGCAGAGGAGGGGCAGAGACCCTTGGCTCTGACATTACGGACTCACAGAAAGAAAAACAAAACAACTATCACTAAAAGTGAGGGTGTCTCTGGCTCCCACCTATGGAAGATTATTAGAGAGAACATTCCCCTGTGTGACTTGAAGGCAGGGAACACCCAGCTCCAAGCTGTTTATGAAGAGGAACTAGTTGTTATCCGCTGAGAATATTTTATAGAGAGAGATCCATTCGTTTCTCATCGCGTCTAGATTATTATTGCTGCATGGTGTGAGCACAAATGGCTGTATTTCACGGGTAGGTTAAATGATTCTGTAATTCATGCCTTAAAAGAAGGACACTGGATTTGTTCCAATAATTTTAAGCCAGTTTGTGTTTTGTGCCAGTGCTAACCTGTAGACATAGGAATGGATGGTTTTCAGGAGTGTCCTAGCACATAGATACCTAGGGTGAGATTCCCTGCCGTGTCTCTGCAATACAGCATGAAACACAGAGCCCAGTAGGAAGGACCTATGGGGACTTCTGTTAAGTCACCTTGGTTTACCCTTTATCCTGAGCTCTTTCAGAAGCCTGAGACCTGTGTTGTAAATTGGAGAGCCTTGGTGTCCAGTCTGAATTGCAGTAGCTTCCTGGGGCGGCCTTATAAGCTGCCTCCCCCCCGGCAACCTCTGCAGTACTGTGGCTCTTCCAGCCAAAACCTCTGCCCCAGATTTTGCAAGTGTGTCCTCAGATGGCATGGCTGTCCTCTGTAGCACTTGGAGAAATCTTTCACTTTTAGGGCCTATTTAGGTCATTCCAATCCTTTGTGCGATATCAAGGGCCCAGAGCGGGCAGGGAGTTATGTGGCTGGGAAATCACACCTGTGAAAACTGGGTCTCCTTTTCAGAATCTGGCCCTAGCTCTGCACTTGCCTTTATTACATGTGGTTCACATTACTGTATTCAGAATCAAATGTGTCCAATTCTGAGGCGGTATCTGAAGCTTTGAACAGAGTGCTCCCAAGTGCCTGCATTGAGCCATTATGTCTGAGTGACAGGAGAAGCCCATGAGAGTAGCAGCTAGAAATTAATCATTTTCTGTTGCTTGCCTGTTATTTCTGTTCAGACAGTTGCAAGAAAAAAGACGGGGAAAATAAAACCCTGGATTGTTTGTTCCATGCTCCTTCCAGGCCTAGAATTCCTGGTCTCTTGGGTTTTATTGCTTCATCCCGTGAACCAGATATTTTGCCTGAGCACGGTCTTTCCTTGGCAGCAGTCTTTTGGAAAGACCTGATTTGACTCTGAGTTCTTGTCTGCCCAAGCCCTTTGCTATGGCATTTCACTTGTAAAATCCTTTTAGCTCCCTGTTTGAGAGCCCTTTAGAGAATAAGTACCCATGGACTTAGCTATTTTGGGAATAGTTCTGCTAGTAGCAGTTCCCTTGACAGGAAAAATCTGTCTTGTCAGTGAGATCTGTGTAATCTTCATAAATGGTTTTGTCTTTTCCTGCCTCTGACTATATGATAAGGTTCCTCTGCAGCCGCTTTTCAGCTGTGGAAAAGCCAGAACCTTTTATTTTGCACTTTGGATGACAGGAAGGAATGAGCAGTTCATCAGTGCTGCAGCTTATTCCCATCCTTTTCGTATTGTGGTGGGACACTTAATCCATGTTTACATCGCGGTATTTCTGCTACAAGCCCTAAATTGAAGGGCGACCCCTTTTATATTAATATACAATCAGCAAGGAGTTAGCCCTCCATGCTGCGTGAAGGCCAGTTGAATTAAAAAGCCAAAAGGTGAGGAACAGAGGCATCTCAATTTTTTGCCTTCTGCTTTCTTCCCCTGAGGTTAGGGTGTCTAGCCATCCACCAAGCTAATTACTGCTCTCAAGTAATTTATAGCTGTATTTCACATCACATGGTCTAGCCCTTGTGGAGGCTACCGTCCTTGTGTTCACAGAGGATGGAATGAGAGTAGGATTCCCACCTTGGGGTCCCTTGTTAACTTCTGACTAATTTGGAAAGCCTGCAGTTTAGTTTCTGAAGCACACTTGAGGCAAGTGTAGCGTTCTCAGCCCCTCCCTAAGACCGTTCAAGTGTCGGTTCTTAGTCCCAAAGCAACGCAAGGGAATTCTCTGTGTGTAGGCACTGCCTCTTCACCACTCCTGTTGGACCATGGTTGGACCATAAGTTGAGGCCTGGTTTTCGGTCTGCATCCATCTTTGCAGTAAACACCTGAGCAGAGTCCTGAACTTGCATCTAGTTGCTGATCAAAGGCCGAATTGCTTCCTAAGTGGTGTCTCTTGCCTGTGTGAGCAAGTCATGATGCAGTGGACAGGACATATGGTGGCAGAACTGAATGGGGAGAGAACCCCAGGATGGTTACGTTGTCTAAAACGCTGCAGTGTTCATCATTTCCTCCTCCTCCCTCTAGGCAAAAGCTTGTTGAGGCCCTTGGAATGGATCCGGAGGCCAGAGGAAAAAAACAGGCCTCTGGGGGCTGTTCCCCTGGGGCTGCAGAATCCCACTCATTAGAAGATACCCTCCTGCTTAAACAGCTGATAGGAGGTAGTGAATGCCTGCAGCTGAATGGCGGGTCACTGGAAGCTTGATGACAGAAGATAGATAGGGCCTGATGATTCTGGGCTTCATGTAGCCTGTGGATAAAATCCTAACCTTGCTTCCATTTAACCCAGTTGCAGTTCACAGATTTATCTTGGATTGATCGATAGCCTGATCCCCCAAAAAACAGCAGAGGGTTTATGATTTTGAAAGAGGGAAAGGTTTCGGTCCCTAAGTTATTTTAGAACAAGGCTGGGTTTCCCAAAGTAATGGAGAGGACACACAGAGTTGATCTGTAGAGCCATTTGGTTCATCTAAGGCCTTTGACTGATTACTGGACCTTATCAGCTTCCTCCAGAAGGTCATTATTATGGGACCGCATCAGTGAGACAGAGGAGTCTAATTCATCTCTGCTGCGACTCCACTGATTTCACTGGCCTGTGAGGTCAGTTTTCAGCCAGTCTTATGCTAGTCTCTGGTTTTGCACTCTTAGTTTAGCAATCGCAGATCCCAATTTTGCGCAGACAGGTTGGGCTGTTTTTTTTCTGTAATCATTTAGTTTGCTTGTGTAAAATAATTGCGTGTCCCTTTTGGCAGGCACCATCGTTTATATAAAATCAGAGGCTAGTTGGCGTTCAGCGGACCCATAAAATTTGCATTCAGTGAATAGAGGTGCAAATACTCTTGACATCCAGACAATTGGACCATTTTCCAGTAGGCCGTCTGTTGTATAGCTTTTAGCATTTAGAACCAAGTTTTCCTAGGCTCTCTAAAGCCCACGTCAGGGGTTCAGCTGTCTGATTTGTGTGTGCAGTTGAGTTTATGTGTCAGTATTTTGCTCACACCAGTCAGGGTGTTGGAGGAAATGTCTGATATGACCGTGCTACAAAGATTTGGTAATACTGGCCGACCTGCTTCCTGATGTTATATTCTACACATGTCTGTCATGAGTGCTGTTACTGATTGTTCTGCCAGTATATTGTAGCCGTGCCCTGGAGGGACCATTTCTGCAGTCTTTTTCAGTCTTAATGTCCATGGAGCGTTACTGCTGAGGCTGCTAGTTAAATGGCCACCAAGTGATAATGTTTTTTTGGGATGTGGGCTGTTATACATTTTGAAGCCGTCTGGGACCTGCAAAACTCTTTTTCAATAGGGGCCCACTTTTGGACACCGTGGAATAGGGCTGGATTTGATATAGAGGGGAGAGACACTAACTCTTCTAAGATATCAAATTGTCCACAATTAACCAGTCTAAGGCTTCCTTTGTGGCAGATGCCTGAGGAAGGGTATTTGTACCTGAAAGCTTGCAAAGAAGATTTTTTCCAATTATTTGAGTTGGTCTAATGAAAAATATCAGATTTGCCCAAAGAACCTTGCCTGCCTATGTCCTTAGACCTATACCACTGATAACGTGAGGCTTTCTCTGATACTAGAAGTCAGCGAAGTAATAGGTAGAGCACAGAGACTTGAGAATGGAGTGATAACAAGGGGTCTGTATTTTACTGGGTTCTTATCTTAGGTTAGGTCCTTTGGTTTTAGCCACAGAGCCCCTGGTCCCTGGGGGCTTTGGTGCCTAATCTGACAATTATGTTGAATTCATCACCTCACAGGAGCCATTTGCTCCTAAGATTGTTGTGGGTGGTGGAGGAAGCTCCCCTCCTTTCCTTTGAAGGTGCAGTAACAGAAGGTTATAAAACTTTTGACCTAGTACAATTCTGGCCTCACTGAAACCTGATTCTTAAATAGAGTCCTGGTCACTGTGGCCACAGTGAACAAGCCCTGTGTAGATAGCAATCAATGGGCCCTTACCATTTAATCTCTAGGTCACAGAGGAGAAGGATTATGATCCATGAAGGCAGAAAGAGCATTGTTTCTCTGATCTTGTGTTATATATTAGTGGTTAATGCTCTGTATCTCTGCGTGAGAGACTTGCGTTCCATTCCCCACCCCAGGGTGCCTTGCTCACATGTGACTAGCAGAACTGGGACTGCTGTGTCAGACACTTAATTTCCATCACTAGTCCTAGCCTCTTCCTGTGTAGGGGCTAGCGGGGCTGGGATTATTTCCATGGCTGAGTTGTCACATGGAAAGGCTGGCTCCAGACAAGGAAGTTTTATGTAGGTTTTGCTAGCCTTCCCTAGCCAATTTCTGCTCCCCCCCCCCGTTTTTCCTTTGAATCTCATACCTCTTCTCTCTCTCCCCTTGTTCTTCATCTGAATCTCATGCCTCTTCTCTATGTGTCTTGATGAGAGTAGATGGAAGGGAATATGGGTAGTATGGTTAGGACTAGATCAGAACTGAGAAAGAGGCTGCCAGAGAGTACAGACAGACTCCAGCATCACACAGGGTTGGCTAATTCTAAGTGCCATTACTAGTGCGAGCCAGGATAATCCAGGCAGTACGTGGGGGTCCTTTAGACTGAATTCTGCCTGGCTATTTCTGTGTTACTCCCCTTTTCATCGAGGAAGATCAAGGCCTATGAATAGGCAGTCACACATTGTCTCTGTGACATCTTGCTGGATGCTGGAATGGGGTACATCTGATGAAGTGGACTTGAGTTTATGAAAGCCTGTGTATGCTGTCTCTCTCTGTTATTTAGTTAGTCTATAAGATACAAATTTACCGTGTTCTCTGTCACCCCACCAGCCTTCTGTGCTCAGAAATAGGGAGGGTCAGGTTAGGTACAACTGTGGGTGTTAACAAGACAAAAGCAAAAAGGGAAGGACAGGTAGGGAAAAGGAAGCTGCAGCGCTGAATTTGCTGTAAGCATTTTGTTGATGGAGGCTTGATGCCTTAAAGAAGAAAAGAGCAGAGGATTGGAGAGAACTTGGCCCTTCTGTTGGCTCCAGACAGGCTCTGCATGTGCAAATATTCCTGTTGCATGTGCGTGGCTCCAGGGGTGGATTAATGAATGGGCCCAGGCTCAAGGGCCCCTGCCAGTCAGGGGCCTCCTGGGGTGCTAGGGGCAGCATGGCCCAGGCAGGCATCCTGGCTATGGGCATCCGGGGTGGGCAAAGTATGCCTCCTCCCTTCTAGCTGGGACAGGGCCAGGGCCAGGGGTGGGCACAGGGCTCCCTGCAGGTGGCAGTGGCTTCCTGGGGCCATCTGATACCAGGAGGCCCTGCTCCCACTCCCTGCTGTCTGCGGGTGACTTGCTGGGACAGGACGGGGAAGTCCTGGCCCACCCCACCCAAGCTGGAAGAGGGGCAGACAGGCAGCTGGGGGCAGCACTCGTGCCCCACTTCTCCCCTCCACAAGCCGCCCGCAGCCCACCTCACACTGCTGGGGGACTGCATCCCCAGCTGTGCAACACCCGCTGGGCAGAGGGACCAGGGGCACTTTCAGCTCAGCTGCGCTCATGCCGCTTGGCTCACCCTGGATGCACTGAGAAGGCCAGGCGGGTCCAGCCACAGCCTCCTGGCAGGCGTGGAGGGAACCTGCGCTCACCTGGTGGGGGGGCCTCCTATTTTCTGTTTGCCCAGGTCCCCAATAAATCTTAATCCACCACTGGTGGTTCTCGTTCTGTGCCAGCATGTTTTGATTAAATGAAAGTGAGAACGCAAGCAACAAGTGGGGGTTGGTCACTGCAAACTGTGCTGATACCACATTACACGAGACAAAACCCAATTCATATTTTAGTGTCCTCTGCATCTGGATTTGAAATTCCAGACTCTGGGCTGGCCCATGACTTCTGTTAAGTCCTTGCATGAGCTCTGAAAGCTCACCATCATGCATTTCTCATTGAAGCAGGATTTGCCTAAGGGACCATCTTTGAGAGAGAGAAAGAGAGAGAGAGAGAGGAACATGCACAACTGATGAAAAGATGCAGTTTAGGAGAAGTAGCCAGAGAGAGGGTGCATTGTGGGTGAATAATAGGAGCAGGAGGGGAAGAGAAGAGATCCATAAGATTGGCTGGTCTGAGTCCACGGAGGGTATAGAAGGATTTAAAAAACGTGTTACTATTTTCTAAAACTTCGGATGTGAGTGACTGCAGTTGTTGTAATGCGAGAAGTTGCACATGGTTCTTTTATATTATTTTATTTTAGCCAAACAAACTAAAAATCCCTGTGTATTTACTCAGTGAAGAAAATATCCCCTGAAGAAAGAAAAATTTTTGCTATTCTTTTTAAGACTGTCCCTTTTTAAATAATTAATGTTATCCGTTGTGTCTTGTTTCTGACCTGATGAGCAGTTCAGGCTGAGAAAGCTTTGCCTTGTGGGGAAAATCATTTGGAATGAAGGTTCTCAGCAAATTTCAGAGGTCATGTTGAGAGCAAGAAAAAAAAAAGGGAACAATATATAGACCACAATTCTCCCCTGAATTCTGCAGAGCGGGGGCTTAAGTCCAATATGCTGCGTTCCCAGTGGTTTTAATCCTTCATGGTGCTGGAATCAGTGGCTTCAAGGCACCCTTGCAGCAGCTGCCAAGCCACTTGCAAGATTAGGATGTGTGTTGAATATAAGCAGCATGATCTGCAAGACATCCAGAGCGTTTTGCCATGACATCTTTTACCTTCCTCATTTGAAAACAGCTTAATAAGCATTTTGACATAAAACAAGACCAGAAGGAACAGCCATTGGACTGACTTTGCCTGTTACATTGTAGAAGTATGTGTCACGGGCTCTTTTTGCACAATGGAGGCGGCTGCATCTTTCCCAACCAATTGCCTAAGAGTGGCCACAGTATTTGGAAAGTAAGTATGAATCAAAATGTTTGCACATAACCAGAGGAACTGAAATTTGCAACCAGGCAGCAGGCATTATACTGCAGTGGCAACAGTTGCTGTGTCCAGGTGGTGTGTGTTTAGAGGCAGCACTTTGTGATGTTAGTTCTCCTTTAATGTGGTTCTGGGTGAGCTGCCGGGGCAGCGTGGTATCAGGAAACAGCTTAACTCAATGGAAGAAAATCCTGGAAAAGTCATTTTACTCAGAGAAGAAACAAAGTTTGCTTTGAAGTGGATTAAAAATAAAGATGAAATAACACTGCTTTGCATTTATGCAGCATTTTTCAACCTGTACTTTCTGGTAGGGCAGCTGTGTTTGGCAGATGGAGAAACTGAGGCACTGAGAGGTGAAGTGAGTTGCCCAAGGATCACAGGATGCCACTAGCAGAGCTGGGAACAGAAGTCAAGTCTCATCCTTTGCTCTTTTATAGGAGAATATGCAGAAAAATGGCAGCACACAAACTATAAACCCCTTTAGTGAAAATGGGTGCAAAAGGAGCTGTAATTCTTTAATTCACCCTTCTGACAGCCAGCTGACAAGTTTTTGGCAGCCCAGGCACAATGAGTTGGTGGTCTCAGCCCAGTTCCCAGAGGACAAGTGTCCACAACACAGTTGGCCTTAATTGGTAGCCTTATTGATATTGTCAGCAGACAGGCTAAGAATTGAGGGGGTCAGGGAGATTAACTACTTTCTCACTCCTAGGAAGAGGCTCTTCTGGTCACACGTGAAGCTCACTGCTAGAACTGTGTGTTGGAAAAGCTTTCTCTGCTGCAGCCCTGTGTTACTCACTGGGTTCCTTCTTTCTTTAGCCAGAATCTTTCCAGTCTTACATGAATGATACAAGTGGAAGTAAGAAGTGTAGTGTTGCTTATTGGCAGTCATGCAACATTTGATGAGCTGCAGTACAATGCAGCTCATTAAATGCGTGCCCAGATTTCTGGTGGTCTGCCTGTTTGCATACAGTGCATGTGTGTGAGCTACTGAAACGGACTCATCAACACCAGTGAACAATACACTTCTCAGGAGGTGAGCACAGCCTTGAGGTGCAGAACCAAGTCTGACTTGTGCAATGCCAGTGACGAGGTTGTAACAGACGGAGACAAAGGGCACGTGCCTTCTGGCTTGACCTGTCTGGACTTCTGCTGCTGACTTCTGTGTTCATTGTTACATTTGTGCAGTTTCTTCGGCACTTCTTGGTTATGGAAATATGGAGATACTGGAAAAAGGAAGCTGCCGCTTAACAGATTTCCAATCCAGAGTGAAATTTGGGAAGAGAAGTGGAAATGTAGTCCAACCTTGGGCTCTATTATAGTTCTGTCATCTGTGTTGCAAGCGTATGTCTTTACTGCAGAGTTTACTATGGGCTATAATTTGGGGTCCCAAACCCCACTTCTGTCCACAAACAAAATCCTCTTGCGTGAGTTTATGGGTGCTTCAACCCTGGACTAGTAGCTCAGGCTAGAGCTTGGGTATTGCTTTCACTTGGGCTGCCTCTTTTGCAGAACACAGGTTCAAGTATTGTTGCTTCTTCTGTGCTTTCCTACAATTTCCCACCTCTACCCAGGAGGACAGACAGGTTCCTCCAGAATTCACTGGAGAGCAGGTCAGCTTACTGCAGCACAAAAAACTCTGGGAAGCCCACAGGAGGCCTTAGTATGTGCAGTAGCGGTGAGAACGCTGCCTTGGCTGTAGGGCTGTGCTCTGTGGTTGTTCACACCCACTTCGCCCTAACCTACATATTCAGATTCAGGGCAGAAGTTGCTGTTGCAGTAAAGGCATATCCCAAACACAGACTTTCTTTCTGGAGCCAAGAAATAGTCTCCTTTAGGTTTTAATTTTTATTTTAATGTTAAGTGCAGAAGATATTTGAGTGAAAAATTCACAGTAGGTGAAGTTAGAAAAAAAAACGAGAGAGAGAAACCCTGACTGCCTCAGTTTACTACTTTTTCTGGGCTTGTGATGACATTTGTTATGTTTGCTGTGTCAATAGCAGTCCCAGCTGAGCTGACAAAATGTGGTCAGAAAGATTAAGGCTTTAACAAGAAGCTGGAACAAAAGCCGGAGGGTGTTTAAATGCGAAGGGGGATTTGGGTGTGGGCATATTCCTTTTATGACCCTGCTGGCATACAAGCGCCAGCAGCAGAGATAGCAGTCCCTTGTTTTTTTCAGTGCAAAGCTTCTTATTTAGGGATTTACAACCCAGCCATTTTAATATGCATTAAAGTGAAATTTGGTGAAATGAATTATTTCTAACTACACTCCTTTTAGTCTCAAGTGGTCTTTTGCATTTCTACTTTGTTTTTAAGGAAAAGGCCTTGTGCACACTGAAAGAGGCCTTTCTCCCAGCGTTTTACCCGTCAATCAATGCCTTGAGTCTTTTCCATTTCTCCTAATCCTGTTATCTCTCTTGATGTTATCCTCCCCTCAGTCTTTTCCCTGTGGGAGAGCTCACAATGCCCTTTGAGATTTTGGGGTAGATTGCACAATAACATTCGAGAGCGTCCCTTGACCTAGCAGCCAGGGAGCCCCAATACCATTGTCAGACCACAGCTGGTTTGAAGCCTTGCTGGAGCTGCCGGGAGTATTGGGGTCATCAGCAAATGGATGGCTGAACTTAGGGGGCCTGGAAGAACAAGGTTGACAATGATATACAGACTTTCTTAACATAATTTCCCCCTAAACATGGTGGTTCTAGTTGTTGTGGCATGATGAATCATTAGTGTTTTTCCACTGGTCTTGTCCCTGTTTGCAGGGCTGTTTTCCTTTGTGAGGCAGGAAAAGCTGCGTATCAGTTTCAGACTGATTTCAAATGTGGGCCCTAAGTTGTGACACGGAGTGAAACTGTATAGCAAGCTCTCTCTCCACATCTTTCTTTAATCAGCACTGAAATGGGATCTACAGTAGGTGTGTGACTTCCTACATCCCTTTCAAACCCACCAAAGAGGTTCTCATTGGTTTCAGGCAGAACATATTTCAGGGAAGAGAGACTTTGAAAGCTGGAAAACATCACTTCTCCATGTTTTATATCTCATTGTAGGGGAGTTTTAGGGTTTTACTGTAAGACAAAAAGCCATGGAGGTATTGCAGCTGATAAGCCCTCACTTCTATAGAGCAGGGAAGTTTTCATGGAGGCAGAGGTTGATGCCAGTAAACTGTTCAAAGATCTACGTTGCACTCCCTAACACAGCCCATTTAGAGACCAGTTCTGCTGATCTCTCTCTCACTTGCATATGTCCAACCTGTACATGACTGCACAGCTGCTTAGCTGCTCTCCGGTACACCAGAGAAAGAGGCTGCAGGAGTGGCCTAGGGGATGCCTCTGGAGCTGGCTTCACTGCTGCACTTCTAGGTTTTGCGCATGCAGGCAGAAACATGTGGATGGGGAGTGCCTGAGAGCATCCTTTCCCCAAAAGTATCAGGGACCTGGTGCAGGCATACTGTTAAGGACCTGGGGAGAGAACAGATTTGGATAAGAATGATTTCCTAATGGTTTTACAAGGCTGTAGCTCTGGTTTAGGAGGAGGATGTGTGTGTGCAAACTAAAACAAGGCAGACAGGATGCAAAAGTAGAGGCAGTACATTTCTGAAACGGGGCTGTTGTGTAATCAGTGGCATATGTTGAATGGACAAGAGGAATAAAGACTCTCGGGGCTAGAATTTGACTTGGGTGCTCTGCAGCAGCAAAGAAGAGTATGTATCCTCCTTCAGCTCCTGCCTGGCCACCTTGATGTTGGGTCAACCTACACCTGAGTAAGGGGTGCTGTATCCTGGAAGGGTAATCTCTCCTTCCAGGACCGAGTGGATTTTAGGTTCTTCTTCTTCACCTGAACACTTAAGTCAGCAGAGCTGAGTCAGTGAGGGGATCAGCAAACAGGTGCTAATATAGGTATGTCCCTGAAGCCAGGAGGGAGTTGCGTGTGATTTATTCATTTAATTTTTATGCAGTTAAACTCTCCATGCCACACTGCATCATATATTTTCTTTTGCATTTCTCTTTCTAGTTTTTATAGATCTGCTTTCTCTCTTTAAATAGATTCTAGTATATAATTGAATATTTTTTCTATCTTTAAGATTGAGGCAGTGAGAACTTGGCATTCATCATTCTGGGCAGCAAATAGTTGGATATTCCTGAAGATTAATGTAGAGTCCTGATGGGTTTACATAGCCCTTTCCTAGCTCCAAATTCATAATCTATTGATGTGTGGGACCAACTGTTAAGGCATGCATCAGCCACAAATCTAGGCAGAGTCTGGGGAGTGCTATGAAGGGCTTTCATGCATACACAGCACAGGAAGTTAAATATTATATGATGCTGCCGTGGCCCAGCAGTTCCTTTGTGCTTCCTATATTCCTGGCTCTTTGCTTTTAGGAGCTGATTTTTAGACAAAAATAAATACATTTGAGACTTTTACAGTACTATTTTGTTTCACTTAATAAGATGTCAGAGAGACATAAATTATTGCTGCTGTTCTCCTTTTCTCTCTAAGAAGTCAAATTAAGCTTTTTCCTACTTACTCTTTAAAACTAACCTGGGGTAATGCTGGTAAGGAAGTCTTACTTGTATTTTATGGAGGAAAAATTCAAGTTACAAGTGTGGTGGTGGAGTCTGAGGCAGTGACACTGCGGAGGCAGAAATAACTGGAAGACGGCTGTAGGACAGGGCTTGGGTTCAGAGGAAGGACACATCTCTCATAATTTCTGAATAACCAACTCATGTGTCCTGCAGCAGAGCCCTCAGCCTTGACAGAAAATGGGAATAAGGGGTTGAAAAAGAGAGAGAAAAAGACTAACGCTTTCAATCTGAGGAAGCAAGGATTGAGATTCACTTTTTTAGAGAAGGCAAATAATCACAGAGCAGCCTGCATCTTGTGCAACTGCATAAGAAATGCCAGTTGGCAAACACATATTCCTCTGCTCCACCCCACTGCTGACCCTGCCTTGAACGCTGGCAAACCCAGACTTCCCTCTAGGCTTCTTGTCTGAACAGCTTTGTTTGGGGCTGTGTGGAGGTGAATGAGAGTCTCTTTTTTCTTGGAGAAGTCATAAAGGAGATACTCCCAAGTATGTGCAGTGTTATGCTGAATGAACAGGTGGATCATAGAAATTTAGGATTGGAAAGGACCTCAGGAGGCCATTTAGTCCAACCCCCTGCTGAAAGCAGGACCAGCCCCACCTAGATCATCCCAGCTCAGTCTATTTTTTAAGAATCAGCCTTTAAGAAGACAATGTGGATAGAGAAGGCTGCAGAGACATATATGTATAGAGGCATGAGGAAAAGACCTCTAGGTTGTAAAATAAGAATAATTTAATTATAAAAGCTCCTATGAGTTAATGGGACACTACCTGGTTAAAATCAGATACCATTAATAAAATAAATTCTCTTAACCGTGCAGCTTATACATTTTTGAAAGCTGAAAGGATTCTTAATATCTGATTTACATTTTGTCATTGAAGCTCTCGGTTTATATATTTAATTCAGTATGGACAGTAGGAAAAGGTCAGTTGATTTCCTGGCAACTTCCCTTTCTGGTTATTTTATTTTAATTTATTTTTTATCTCTCCATCCCTCAGTCTCATTAATATTCAGTGGGCACGTCTACACATACCCCTACAGCACCGTTGTTAGTGCACCATTATTTAGCACAGGGTTGGGCAAAATGTGGCTCGGGGGCTGGATGTGGCCCTCCAGGCCATTGTATCCGGCTTGTGGGGCCCCTAAAAAATTTCGAAAATTAATATTTATCTGCCCTTGGCTGCCTGTCATGAGGCCCTTGATGGCTTGCCAAAACTTGGTAAGCGGCCCTCTGCCTGAAATAATTGCCCACCCCTAATTTAGCACTTCCTCCAAAAGGAAGTACTAAATGATGGTGCAGTAACGACGGTGCGGGAGGGAAGCCCCATTCCTTTTGGAGGAAGTACTAAACGATGGCGCAGTAATGACCTGTACTGTGTCATGCACACAGCGCATGGTTATTTTTAGCTGCTGCGTCGCTGTAGTGGTGCACTGTACTGAGGGAGTGTCGCTATGGTGACAGCTGCAGCATCATGGTTTTTGTCCGCAGATGCCATAGCACGTTGCTATGGTGACATAGGATCCCATGTAGTGGGACTTAGCATGCTACATTTCTAAATTTTGAAAGTAGAGTTTAGCTTCTTGAGTCACTCTGAAAAGTTTTCCCAGACTTCTTCAAAGGTGAAATCTGAAAAAGAAAATACAGAATAAACTAGTCAATTTAGAGACACTTACAGTATATTTTGTGGGAAAACTAAGTGAAATGAAGGCAACCTTTTAATCAGAGACTTGCTTAGGGTATGCGTTAGATCCTGGAATCCAGTTTTAAAAATATCAGCAGTCACAGGTGTGAAAATAGACTTGCATGGCACGTGCTGCACCATTGGAAGGATAGATAGTTCTACATCTTGAGAAGATTAACTAGGTCAATATATTGCTTAAAGCTTTCTTTAAAAGGGAGGGCTTTCTGCCAGGGAAATTCTTTTTACCAGTCCTGATACCCAGGTAGATAAGGTGCACTGACCACAGGTATTTCCTGCAAATACTGTGCCTTCATTATTCATTAGTTATGTCTATGTGAAGCCAATGGGGCTTGGTAAATTTTGTTTCTTAGACAAATTTAGCAAGCACTAATTGTTATTGGGATGTTTATTTTTTTAAATGAGAACATTTAAGAAAATTTTGGGACACCTAGTCTGCCCCCCGCCCCTGTATAGCTAAACTGATGTATGTCAGTCCTCAGCTGTTGCTCCCCCTTTACTAGTCCTGCATCTCTTAGCTTAGGCAATGCATTTAGCCCACTTTCACCCCCTCTGATTTCCTTTGCTACTGTAGGCCTAGACTTCTCAAGAGCAGTGACTTTTCTGGAGAAAAGTTTTCTAGTGATGCCAATGAATTTTCAAATTGTCCCAAACTGTGCGGTGTTTCTGGTGCTGTCTATTTGACAGTGGGTGCATCTACATGTGCACTTTAATGTGCAGTAGCCTATTTTACTTTGCATTAGAGTGTCACAGTAAAAACTATGCTAATATGAAGTAAAATTAGGTTACTGCACATTAAACATCACTGAAGAAGCATGCACTTTTGCTGCTGCCTAATATGCATTTAGTTAGTACCTCACATTAGAGCAGGGACGGGCAATTATTTTGGGTGGAGGTCTGCTTACTGAGTTTTGGCAAGCCATCAAGAGCCGCATGACAGGCAGCCTAAATATTAATTTTCTAAATTTTGTAGGGGCCCCACAGGTCAGATAGACCTGCCTGGTGAGCCACATCTGGCCCGCAGTCTGCTTTTTGTCCACCCCTGCATTAGAGGGTGCTTATACATGTACATGGGGGGAGTAGGGGAGGGACGCTTTAATTAGACCGGCTCCAAGAGCCGGTCTAATTAAGGCTCCTGACAGGTCTTGCATATCAGCGTCCCTGCACTTCAAATGGCAGCAAGGGCGCTTTATCTAAAGCGTGTCAAATCAGTAAGGTTACCAGATTTCCAGTGTCAAAAAAGAGGACACGTGTGGGGGAGGGGAAGGGGGAGGGCAGAAAGAAGGAGGAGGAGAGGGGAAAGAGGTGTATGATGGTGGGGTGGGGGTGATATGCCCATGCCCTGCCTGTGTCCCTTATGCCTAAGCCACAGCCCCCCTAGCCCTGCTCCTACCTCTCATTCCTGCCCCACTATACCCTGCCCCACAGCCCTGCCAGTGCCCCTCACTCCTGAACCGCAGCCCCCTGCCCCCCCAGCCCTGCTGGTGCCCCTCACTCCCCCCCCAGTCCTGCTGCCCATGCAGCTCGCATGCACACACTCTCTGTGCCTCTCTTACCTGCAAGCTGCTTGCCAGGATCCGCCTGCAGAGCACGTGATTCCCTGACAGGCAGTCACGCTGCATCACTGCTTCCAGCCCCAAGCAGCCAAACTGGAACTGCCCAGGAAAAGCAGGGGAGAGCAAAAAGCCAGACATTTGCTTGCATTTTAAAAACCTGCCTGGACAGGAGGACAGGGGGCCAAAAAAGAGGGCATGTCCGGGAAACCCGGATGTGTGGTAACCCTAGACTCAAGTGAGCTTTAGATAAAGCACCCGTACCATCATTTTGAAGTGCGGGGACTCTTGATACATGAGATGTGGGAGGCTGCTGGAGCTTGGTAATTGCCACACTCCAGCAGACTCATTTAATAAAGTCTGGTTTGACACACTGGATTTTGAGCGTGTCAGAGCAGCCTCCTTGCTTGTGTATAGGCGTCCAGGGGTACTAAATTTAACGCGCAGTAACAAAAGCACATTAATTAATGTGTAGATGCACCTAGTGGGTCTCCATTATTCTTAGTGCTAAGTGGCTCCTGGTGCATAGGGGCATTTGCATTGCTCCTGTCAACTTTCTACTTGTATCATGCACAAGCAGGGGAGTTGCTCCGATCTCGGATCTTTCATGAAAACTACACTAATCTGCAGCCAGTCTGCTGCAGTTATGCAAAGCCTCAATGCACCTTGCAAGAAATCTCAGCAAATGAGACCGCTTACAGAGGAAGAGGCTACTTGATGTGAGCTAATGCGGCAGAATCATTCTTGCAGAGAATACAAATGGTTTTAAAGAAAGATCTGAAGATTGGGGTAAGCCAGGTTTTGACTATCATTACTTCTTACTGGAGTTCTAGGAAGGTTAACAAACGACTCCTGCTTGCCTCTGACATTCATCCTTCCACCCATCCACTCTTCTGAGTATTTATCGTTCAGTTAGTTTCAACATTTAGGTCTGGTGAAGACCCTGGTAGAGATAAAACAATAGAAGAAAGCTTTTCCAACAGTTTCCCTAGGTTATCAGATGCTATTTGAGAACAATTCAATTTGCTGCTGAAGGGTGAAGCAGCATCTGGAACCAGGGCTCCAGAGAGGGAAGCACCATCACAGGAGTCAGGGGAAGATTAGATAACTATTGAAGGGACTGCTGGAAGTGAAAGTCTGGCACAATTTAATGAGGATCAGGTAAGATCCAGGGCAGGTCCTGGCTTGACTGTCTGTGATTCTGAAGAATTTTCAGCAAGTATGAAAATGTGTTTTAGATTATAAATGCCTTGAGGTGGGAATTTGCCACTTTTAAGTTTTTGTACAGTGATATGACTTCATTGTACTAGGCCCATAGAGATAGTGGAAGTGTCCTCTCAGAATTGGGACAATCTCAGAAAAGTGGCAACTGTAATTTAGTAAATAGTCAACTGCTCAGAGATTTTTACATCAATTGGGCAATGAAGTCTACCTCTGAGGCTGGAAACATGCTCGAGTTACATGGTATTTTTTGGTCGATTCATTCAGCAGCCTTTTTACCAAGGTTAAAATCTTTGTTAAAATCCAGCGCACTTTGCACAGTTTAATTCACTATCCTGTATTGCTTTGTGTGGTTATTCTCCTACTTCACTTAAGATTTTTATAACAAAAGTTAAGTTTTTTTTATGGCATCAGCTAAAAAAATAGGAGCCTCCACCCCGTATTATCTTCCAAGACAAGGACACATGCGTGTCATAAGTAGGCAGAGGAGTTTCACTGGCTGTTGCTTTGTGAATGTTTGATTATCTGTGAAAGAGAGACAAGAAGCAGAGAGATAAGCAGGAGAAAATCCTATGAATGGGTGTAGAAAAGCCAAGGTCACCGTCACAACAAGCACCAGCAATGTGATCCTGACAAAAGCTAACGTAGAGAGTATTTGGGCTCAGTGCTGACGGGAAAAGAGGCTTGGAGTAATGAGCAGGAGCACTGTCTCGTGTTTGATTCCTGCTGTATTTGGGGAAGCAGAACTCTACATTATTTGAAAAGAAATGGGATTATATCAAAGAAAACAGTGGAGTCCATCATCAGTTTTTTCCCCTAACTGGAATAATTTGCAAGCTCATGAATTTTTTGGCAATCGCTGGAGTCAAATGAGGCAGTGGGCTGTTTTGTCTGCTGGGATTCTTGGAGCTCCGGATCGCTGGAGCACTGTCAGTTGTACCTCAACATTCGTAGATCCTCGCAGTCGTGTTGGGCTCCATTATTCTGCTCTCCCGGCTTTCCTGGATCACTCAAATTTGTAAAGATGCCAACATATTAGAGTAGACTTCGCTGTGCAGATTAGGTATCACATCATTAGTAAGTATCTCTGTTTTAGTCCAGAAAGTTTAGATTAGATTTAAGGAAAAAGAAATTCTCACTAAGAGGGTACTAAAACACCGGAACAAGTTACCCAGGTTGTGGACTCTCCATCTTTGGAGGTTTTTAAGACCTGGCTAGACAAAGCCTTGACTAGGATGTTCTACTTGCGGGTGATCCTTTTTTTGAGCGGGGGGTTGGACTAGATGTGACCTCTTGAGGTCCCTTCCAACCCTCATTTTCTATGATTTTATGATTCTAATCTGGCTTTGTCTTTGCTCTGTGTTCTTGGTGTCTCTGCAGCATTTCCAGCCTTCCCTACCCTGATTGGTGTCACTACTCTTTAGAAGTGGCTTCAGGCACTGTCTCCTCTGTGGTACAGCTGCATTTTTAACTCTTGTAAACCACACTTTTTTCTTGAATGCTGCCCTTCCTTGGCCTGATATTCCCACACTTTATAAATACACTTGCAGCAGTGCCATAAGCCACCCCTCCTTATTTATGAACAGAGTTGCAAATTTGATCCAGATGGTGCTGTTTTCTAAAGTCTGCTTCTGAAATCTGTTTGCAAGATACGATCTGCCTCAGCATATGCCTGATCGGCTGCTTTCAGGAGATCTCATTTCAGGTTTCATGGTTAATTGTGCAGTATTAAAATCACCCTTCCTTAAATGTCCAGAGTCGGTGGGATTGAATTCATTTCGTTTGCCACAGCAGGTCAGGCAGTGTCCAAAAGCTGCCCAGACCCAATGGTTTTTTGTTTGTTTTTTTAGAAAGTGCTCTGCTGATGATGTGCTACTCATAATCATTTCCAGGCCACTCTCAAGTCTTTTATCTTAATAAGAATAACATGTTTTTTTAATGATAAATAATAAAATAACAATTAGCAAATCCATTCATAATAACAGCCAGCTTTGCATCAAGAAGCAGTGGATTCTAGTGCTGGCCAGAGACGCACGGGGGATGTAGTTTCTCAGAATTTGTGGCCATCAGTATGCCAGCCACAGAAAAAAGTTACATTTATTTAACAATGCAGGTGCTGGAGAAGTTGTGCTCATGGTGTTCGATACCTGCACTCAACTCACGTCATTTTGATTTCGGGCTCCCATGACAATCTCTTGCCATATCCGTTCTCTTTTCACCCTCTGTTTTCTCCACACTGCTTCCTTCTTTCTTCCCATTCTTTCCAGTCCCTGAACTGTACGAATACATCCGCAGGGCTGGTTTTCATACTTGTTTCCTAGATCTGTAATCTGTTGTGAAAGAAGCTTATCTTAAAGACTCAGGAACCAGAAAAAAAAATAGTACCCCTGGCAAAAAAACTGGTTCAAATATATGGCTGGGGTTTTTTTAATCCACTAGTATGAGAGCTCTACAGAAGGCCCAGCCATAGGATGTTTGGTGTGTCTGTAAAGTGTTTTTGCAAAAAGATCTGTCCCCTATCTTCCACCTGCGAAGATCCCTACCCACCAGGATTGCCATGTCAGGCTCTTATATTAGAACAGCTTCATCGGATACTTTTTTGAAATACGCTCAAGCCCCTTGCTTAGTCCACTGTACCATACTGACCGTCATATGCCAGTGTATTGCCAGAGGTCAGGCTCGCTGCTCAGCAGGAAGAATGTGAGGTGTCCCACTGCCATCAACACTGGGTCAGGTGGCATTGCCCTCAGAAACTTGAAGTATTCCCAAGTCTTTCCAAAGACAAGCTATTGTTTGCCCAGACCTTAAGTCTAGACATGGGTGGCTGCAAGGAGAATAAATAGCTAGTGATCATCAGGAAAAATGTTGGAGAGGCCTTCGTTCCTAGTGTTCACTTGGCACTGGGTACATTTCCAAGGCTCTTTATAAAGAAAAAACCCCCAGAAAAATATTATGTCCCTTTTTTTATATTTCTTGGTCTTCCAAATTCAGGGTGGGGACCTTAGCAAAAGCTGACTTTGACCATCTGCACCAAGCTGCACAAAACAGTGGATGACAGGCTGCTGAATGACCTGCTTTTCCAGGGAACTCCTAGATGCTATTTACATCTGCTGAACAGAAACAGGCTTTGATGTGCTGTACATCTAGGTGATTCAGCTTCCCTGCTTCAGCGCTTACAAAACCTTCGTACTTTGTTAGGTGTCTTGGGAAGAAGGAGGGTGGGCAGATAGGAGGCTGAGCTGATTAACATAGGCAAAGAGCAAGAGAAATTCTACTGCACTCTGCTAGAACAGCATCCTTTGGACACTTCTAACACATGCATAACTTCTCTTTACTCATTTGCTCCAAGCGGAAGATTCACACAGATCTTCTCAGTCTTCTCAAGTCATCAAAATAACACAGCATCCGATGAAGTGAGCGGGGGCTCACAAAAGCTTATGCTATGCATCTCTAATTTAGTTGTCTGTAAGGTGCAAATATACCTTGCCTTTTATCAAAATCACTTGTCATTTTTGAATCACAGCTCATAGATCAATTACTTGATTAGGTCAGCGTAGGGCCATGGCTCTGACAGGGCCGTAGGGTCCTACTGTAAATCACAACCTCCGATTAGACTGCAGCAATGTGTTTAACAAGTTGGTGCAAATTCACTTATCAAAGGAGTGGAATAAAGATCACAACATAGTCAGGATGAGACAAGAAGTTCACACTCTTACCAGAAGAGTTTAGCTTAGTTATTGTCCTCTGTCTGCATATATACCTTTGTGTGTGCATCCCCATGTCTGTATTTGTTGTTAATGGCCTGCCTTTGTGTGGACTGACTCAGGTAAGAGAATTGAGTTACATGCTGAGCTGTGATGAACCAAATGCACATCCTGAGTATTTCCAGTCTAGAGATACAGAAGGATTGCAGAAAAAAGCAGCAAGACAGATTAGATTTTCTTCCTATGACTGTGGTTCTGTATGTGATCTACTATCATTGCTCTGGATGCATTTTATGGTTTAGTGCACTGGGGACCAGTGTTTTTCACAAGTGTGCCACAAATTAAGCCCTACATCCTCCCTGAGTGCCACTCTGATCCCCTGCCTGATCTGCTCTGCTTTCTGTTCCCTGCCCTGTGTTCTCCATTCCAGTGGGTCTCAACCTTTTTTGTACCAGGACCCATTTATAAACATCAATGGCCAGTCCTGACCCAGTGCCCTTCACTCCTGACCTGCTGCCCCCCACCCCCAGGCCCTCGATGTGTGGGGCCAGGAGTGGGAGTCTAGGGCAGGGGGGCCCCAAGCTGCTCCTCGCAGGCTGGAACTCTGCCAGCCTGCAAGGGAAAAGCCACGGTTTCCCAAGTTTTTCTTCTTTAAAGGAGAATCCATTTTTAAAGTCTGTTTGCGACCCTTTCATATATTCTTGTGACCCACTTTTGAGTCACAACCCACTGGTTGCGAAACACTGCTCTACTCAATCCGCTGGTCTGCTTTCTGCTCCCTCTGCTATCTGCCACTGTGCTGTGTGCCATACAGAGAGGCTCCCCATGTCACTTGTGGCACTTGCGCCAGGTTGGCCACCTCTGGTTTAGAGAAATGGTAAGGGGGCAAGTTCAGAATATTTCCCTGGGCTCTTTCTTGTGAGTGCATGTCAATGTAACACAGCTGATTCATTAGTGCAAATCTTTTGAGAGGAACATTATTGTTCCAGGCCTTCAGACTTTAGATTTCCAGAATTGGTGAAAGTTGCCTGACTTTGTATTAATAGTGGCTCCTGAACAAAAGAGATCTACCCTCACAACATAAGGCCAGTGATTTGATTTTTCATAATCTAAATAAGTAAGTGTGATTTAAGAAACACTATTTTTTACCTTACATGTCAAATTCAGCTCATTAGCCAAACAGTTAAGGCTCACTACACCTCTCTTGGTTTTTCACTATTGCCATTGTGGAAGTCATCACTGATTTCCAAATGTGACAGATACCCTCTCTGCTAGCCCATTACAGTGAAGGGCCAAGCTTTGGTTTAAATCAGTGGTCTGCAGCCTTTTTAAGTAGGAGATCACCTTTGGCATTTAAAAGAAACCCAAGATCTGCCATGTGCCGCCACTTCCCCCCACCCAGTAGGTAAGTCTGTGGGGAGTGAGGGGGGTGGGGCGCAGATCATGGCAGAGGGGAAAAAATTATTTGGGGGCACACCTCCCCAGCAGGTAAGTCCCACCAGGCTGGGGTCCTACTCAGCTTAACCCTACTCCTGCCTCTGCGGCACTGTCTCTCACCGGGGGGGCCTCGATCTAGCCCCTACCTTTTCCCTCCCCCACGGACTGACCTGCTGGGCTGGGGCACGCGTGTGCATGCATGCAGGCATTCAGCCCCCCACCCCAGCATTGGATCGACTCCAAGAGGCTCTGAGATCTACAATAAGCGGCTCCAAGATTTACTGGTGGATTGAGATCCACTGGGTGGTAACCACTGGTTTAAATGGTAGCGGTCTGCAAACGGGAATCAATAGAAGGTGCATATTATTTAATCTTGATGCTTTAGCTGGTTTAATCTACCCAAAACCAGTAATATAAATGCTTTTGAAACCCATCTTCAGTTGCAGCATAAGATGGTAAAGAAATAGTGTTAATTTCCTCATCTTTTAAATATACAGACTTGCCTTTTCCAAATATCTCTCCATCTAGTGCCTTCTTATATTGGCGTCTTTGAGCAAAGCAGCTGAAATCAAGTTTATCATCACTAAAACATCTGACATTTAAAGGTTGATTGGAACATGCAGAATCTCCCTGCAAAAAAATTTGCAGGAAAAAATCTCCTGTGTGAAAATATTCACCTTCCAAAATATAGGGTTTTGTATAGGCAATAACTTCAAACTTTGCTTCAAAATAATTATTTTCATAGTTCCAGTCAGGAAATAATTTATAAATTACTTCTATACGTCAAATTAATATTTTTCTTGTGGAACGTTTTGACTTCAAGAAAACCATATTGTCCAATGTGAAATTATTTGGTCCAAAAATTGTATCCATTTTTCTGTGATACCATGAGCCGTTGTCTCTGGCAATAGCGGGGGATTACTTAGGAGAGTTTATTATTGTTCCTTAACCTAGCTCTGTAGCATTGTTAATTGGCTGGAGAGGGGAACTGGAATTTCAGACTAAATGGGGGGAAATCCTCACGCTACAGAAATTAAAGGGAGTTTTGCCGTTGATTTTATTAGGGTGAGAGTATCACTGTAAGGTTCTGTTCCCAACCCTCTCAATGAGTCATTGTAGGACTTGGACAAGGCAGTTACCTCTCTGTGTCTTCACAGATAGAATGAAGTGTAATTCATTCTTCTTGGCAAAATACTTTGCTATCCTTGGAAATTGCTAGAGGTCCTGTTAGCATTAGCAAGCAACGTAGGAACACAGTGATCAGGAAACATCAGGTACAGAATGCAAGTCAAACAGGCAGTAAGTATATCAGTAACTTGATACGTTAGCCTTTTAGTTTGTTAGGCTGACACGCATTACATTTAAGATGCGATTAACGGGTTATTCATGCCTTAAATAGTAACCACCCACACATGCAACTCAATTTAAGGTGTGATAATGAAGTGAGCCACAGTTATTCCACATATAATTTTGTGACATATTTATATTACGCCTAAAATTGAACATGTGCCTGGGAGCTTAGACTCTTTTTTTCTTGCAACACATTTTTCTGTATTGGTCCAAAATGTATAATCCTGGCTCCATGGGTGACTGCACAGGGGCAAAAAGGAAGATAGATGTGTGAAGTTTTGGGTTAACATATGTCGCAATTAGCTTTGGGGTTTTACACCCAGGTGTCAAGTTCCTCCAGGCTTTATCTTCAGTTTTACTGTGGCTTTTGGTTCTGGCACTAGTTCTTTGCTTTATCCTTTTTGATAAGTAGCTGATGTATGTTGAATGCAGCACACACCCAAAGGTCCTTCCAACCCGCACCTGTTGCTGTGTTCGTTCTTTTGGTTTACCGTGGTCAGAATTGGGCCTGTGCTGGGGGAATTGAGTGGGGTGTAGGTTTGAATGCTTAAGATCATTTGGAGGGTGTTTGTGTGTGTGTGTTTATGTGTGTGTAGACTCTGTCCCCCTGGCACCACTGGGGGTTACTAGGAATAATGGCCACAAATTGTTAGGGAGAAGGTTCAGGCTGGACATCAGGAAACATTACTTTACAGTTAGGGCTGCCAGGCTCTGGAATGGACTCCCAAGGGAGGTGATGCTCTCTCCTGGCCACGGGGGATGACCTGGTGCAGGTCCTTGACCACCTGGGCAATAGCAATCATCACCTGCTGGAATTCACTATCCAGTGCAGGGTGTCAAGGGCTTACAGCAAGACTAAAGCCCTTGACTTCAGAAGGGCCAACTTCAATGAGCTTCGGAGATTAGCACGTGTGTGTGTGGGGGTACTGAGGGCCCAGAAGGTAGAGGAGATGGGAAACCATGAGGGACGGTCGTACCTTAAGGGGACAATCCTCCAGGCCCAAAGGGTAACAGTCCCTGAGAGAAACAAGGGGGTTAAGTGTGCTTAGAAACCCCCTTGGCTCAGCCAGGGCACTCAGCAATGCCTGAGGACTAAAAGCGGGGTGTACAACCAGTGGAAGGGAGGAGATATCACCAAGGAGGAGTACTCCTTCTTGGCCCGTGAGTGTAGGAGGGCTATTAGGAAGGCCAAGGCAGAGATGGCATTCAGGCTGGCGTCCAGGATTAAGGACAACAAAAAGTCCTTTTTCAAGTACATTGGGAGCAAGAAGAGGGCACCAGGCAATGTAGGGCCCCTGCAAGACTTGAATGGTAATCTTGTGGCTATGCCAGATGAGAAAGCTTCTATTTTTAACAGTTTCTTTGCCTCTGTTTTCTTGAACAGGGATTGAGACATCCCTCCTACCAGAGGTAGGGACGGACAATCTTGGGGATAGCTCTGTCAGGTCTTCAGTCCGTGCAGATGTAGTTAGGGATCTTCTGGAAGAACTGGATATTTTAAAATCTGCAGGTCCAGATGCCCTCCACCCAAGGGTGTTGAGGGAGCTGGCAGGGGTCATCGCGGAGCCCTTGGCCTGACTGTATGAGCATTTGTGGTCATCTGGCCAGCTGCCAAAGGATTGGAAACTGGCTAATACAGTCCCAATATTTAAGAAAGGGAGGAAGGAGGACCCAAGTAACTATAGGCCCGTAAGCCTCGCCTTGGTGCTCGGGAAGATCTTGGAGAGACTCATCAAGGAGCACATCTGTGGGGGGCCGGCAGGGGAGATCATGCTCACAGGCAATCAGCATGGGTTCATCAAAGGCAGGTCCTGCCTGAAAACCTGGTTGCCTTTTATGACCAAATAACTAAATCCTTGGATGATGGCATTGCTGTGGACATAGTCTTTCTAGACTTTAAGAAGGCCTTCGACACTGTCTCTCACCCAATCCTCATCAATAAATTAAGCGACTGGCACTGATGCCTGCACAGTTGGATGGGTAAAAAATTGGCTGATGGGGCACACCCAGAGAGTAGTGGTGGACAGGTTGTATTCAACCTGGCGAGACATGAACAGTGGGGTCCCCCAGGGCTCGGTCCTTGGGCCTGCACTGTTTAACATCTTCATCAGCGACTTGGACAAGGGAGTTGAAAGCATGCTGTCCAGGTTTGCTGATGGCACTAAGATGTGGGGTGAGGTGGGCACACTTGAAGGGAGAGAGAGGCTGCAACTAGATTTAGACAGACTACAAAAGTGGGCAGATGAGAATGGGATGGGGTTCAACGTAGACAGATGCAGGGTGCTGCACCTGGGGAGGAGGGATCCACACCACACAGACAGGCTGGGGAGTTCCCCTCTTGAAAGCACAAAGGCAGAATGGGATCTTGGAGTCATTATTGACTCCAAGATGAACATGAGCCACCAATGCCGGACCGCAGCCAGCAAGGCCAGCCATACCTTGTCACGCATCCAAAGATGCATCTGAAGCCGGTCCAGAAAGGTGATCCTCCCCCTCTATGTGACTTCGGTCAGGCTGCAGTTGGAGTACTGCGTCCAGTACTGGGCGCTGCACTTTAAAAAGGATGTAGCCAGCCAGAGGGTTCAGCGGAGGGCCGCCCGCTTGGTGAGAGGGCAGCAGGACAGGCCCTATGAGGAGAGACTGAGGGACCTGAACCTGTTCAGCCTCAGCAAGAGGAGGCTGAGAGGGGACCTGGTGGCTGCTACAAACTCATCAGGGGAGATCATCAGCAGATAGGCAGAGCCCTTTTCTCCCTGGCACCACCTGCGGTGACGAGGAACAATGGTAATAAGCTGACAGACAATAGGTTGAGGTTAGAGATCAGGAGGCAATATTTTACAGTTAGGGTGGGCAAAAGCTGGAACCAGCTTCCCAGGGAAGTGATCCTCGCCCCTACCTTGGGCAAATTGAAGAGGAGGTTGAGTGACCACCTGTCTGGGGTCTTGTGAACCCAGCATTCATTCCTGCCTGTGGCAGGGGGCCAGGCTAGATGATCTGGTCAGGTCCCTCCTGACCCTAGCTACTATGAAACTACTATGAAACTACCTTGGGGGTCTTCAAGAGGAGGCTGGACAGGTATTTGGCTGGGGTGTTATGTTCCCAGCACTCGTTCCCGCCCAGGGAAGGGGGTTGGACTTGATAATCTGTTTAGAGCCCTTCCGATGCTAAGTACTATGAAACTGTATGAAAATCTTCCTTGCTACTTCTACTGCTGTTGCCACTTCTCTGAAGATCAGCTACAGCAAACCATCATGGAAATCACATCCAAGCCCACACATCTTCCTTTGAGGGCTGTGCGGTGTAGAATTTAGCTTACTTTTATGAAGGGATGTTATACTTCTGGATGGGCTCAGCTACATTGTATCCAGCCGTTCATACCTATTAAACTAAACCAGCCTCCGCACAGATTGAGCCTATGCAGAAGTCGGGTTTTGTTTTGCTGCAAACATTGACATACCGGGAATTCCAGTAGAAGCCGGGGAACGTGTAATTTTGGAGACAGGTGGTCGGTGTCCTGAGAGCCACCTCGCTACTTTTCCTGCAGACATCACTTGCAAAATCAGCTGCTGCTTGAGCAGCATGAGGTACAGAGAGAGGCAAAGGAAGAAGGGGAGAATGGGAGAAAGGATAGGGACCAAGAGAAAGAACGGGAGAGAGGGAAAGGGAAATGATCAGAGCAAGAGAACCAAGGGGAAGAAGAGAAAGAAGGAGAGAGAACAGAGGAAGGACTGTTTCCCTTTTTGAGGAAAGGGAGCCTTCAAATCAAGATGACTTAGTTCAGCTGTGCAGGCCACTTAATACCCATGAACTTGCAATTAAATGCGGAAGTGGGAGACAAGAGACAGGCTAAAAGAAGATATTGTTAGACGCTCAGCGTTGGAGGATGCAGGGAGAAACTCAGAAAATGGATGGAGCCCAAGTCATGAATAAGCACTCAGTTTCCCGGGATTTGCTGCTGGGGGGAGGGAGGGGTGCGGGGAGGTGTTGGAGGCCTCTGTCATTCAGAAATGCTGCTGTGGCAGGGGCCCTTTGTCCCTCTCTGCTGGACGCTGCCACAAAGGAAGGTTTTATTCGATTTCACGGTGTCGAGCCGACAGGCCCCTTTCTGGTGGGAGAAGAGTTTTTTCCCTGGGCCGGGCTCTCGGAGAGCTTTGCAAGTGAGGCTCTGTGAACCTTGATTGTTGTTTGGCTTGGAAGTACGTTGTTTGCTGCTTGAATTTTTCTTGATCTTTTGCCTAGATAACCCTCAGCTGGTTCCTATTCTGCTCTGGAAACGTGCATGTTCCCAGCAAGGTTTTTTCCCTGAATGTATTTTCCAGGACAGAGACATTGCGAAGGGATCAGGCTGCTGCTTTGTGGGTTTGCCACAAGGTTCCTGGAGTGTCATCCTTTTTGTTCAGGTTGCAGGGTGAAAGTTCAGCCTCTCTCCCAGTGACTGTCTGCTCATAATTGCATGTGTCCATAGTAACCTCTGCTGCCTGGTGAGAAGAAAATCCCCGCCCGCCCCTTTCTGTCCCACCCACCACCCTGACTCAAGCCCGCCAGGGCGGGCAGCCTGTGAGCATCAACTAAAAGCCTGTGAAGTATTTGAAATTCTTTAGAATGAAAGTTGCCACAGAAGTGTCCGATCATTCAGTTTTCCTGAAAACTAGAGAATGGCTCAGCTAGGTATGGCAGCTGAGGGGTCCCCGGCATGCCTGACCCACTTCCTTTGATAACCGGGATCATTTGCAAGGGGAGTGACCACCATTTGCATGGGATGCTGCTGCAAGTGCAGTCACAACTTAGAGGCGCTGTCATGCATACATTTTTGCCCAAGCCATGGGGCCCCCGTTTTGGTGAAAGCGTGGGTCAAGAGCAGCATTGTGGTCTGTTGGTTAGAGCAGGGCCTTGAGTCCTGTTTGAAACATCATCACCGCTGCATTGCAGTTGGACCTGGATGCCACTTTAATCTGTCTCTGTGTAGCCCTACATACACGTTTACCACTGTAAACCTTGTGCTGTCCTTACTTACAGCCTGTCTACACAAAGAAGCTCTATCAGAATGGAATTCATCAGCATAGAGCAAATAAAAAAGTTGCTCTGGTGAAAGACATATCACGCTGTGCCTTTCATATTGGTGCATATCACAGCCCAATTTATGGACAGCAACACGCCAGCCGGACAGGCACGATGCACTTTGGGGATCCTGTAGGTGCCTGAATGCTCACTGTCAGATGTAACTGCGCTGTCTTTTGGCACACCTGTTAGTTTTGTAGGGGCCTGTGGAAGTTGAAGGCCAGCTCCTTCGGATCTCTTCCAAAATCTACCTTGTTCTAATCCACAGCAGTAGAATTTGGGACTATCTGGCAAGCCAAAAGCAGGGATTTCCTCCCAGACTGCCAGTCTTTACACAGGCATATTTATTGAAATTAATAGACAGCTGAAATTAGCTGAAGGACTGTGTAGAAACTATGGGCCTGGCTCTTGTTTGTGAGTTGGAGACACACTGTGAAATGCATGTGCATTAAAATTGTTGCATTCACTTTTTAATTTTTGCTGTGACTGCTAGGGCAGAGTGAGATTTCAAATAAGTGCACGTTTACGTAAACTGAAATATATCCTTTAATAAAAGGGGCTAGCATGTGCGCAGGATGCTGTGAAAAGTGAGTGAGTTGTGCAGGGTTGTCCACATTCCTGCAGTTCACCGTCCGGCTGCTGTGACACATGAAATTATTTTGATGGAAGTAAGGGAAGAGGAGGACTAAACCAATAGCTTCTTTACTGTTAAACTGATTAGATGCTCCCAGTTCCCATTAGTCATCTCCCTGACCTGATTTCTTTCTTAGTTTCTTTGTAATTTAGAGACTACTTTATTTCTTCTGTATGTAAAATGGAGCTGGAGCTCAGGGAATGAGCTGTGCTTTGCTGCTGTGGCAGGGACAACAAACAGCCTTTCCTGCTATCATTTGGCAGGGAGGAGACCCAGAAACTGATGCAAAGCCAATAGTTTTTTTGTTGTTACAGCCCTGCGTGGATTAGTCATCATTGTAAAGGAGACATTTAGCTGCCTAATAGCAATTGTCTGCAAGTTATCTCCACAATGTAAATGTAGCTGTTAAATAATTCTCAGTTGTATTTGTGATTTACAACAAAGTCAATTATACAAGTTCTGGTTCACTTACTGCTGCAGTCACCATCAAACCAAACATTCCTAATGGTTAGAAAAAGACATGAAAGCTGGCTTTTAAATGGGTCTCTAACCTTGCACCCTCAAACATCAGACCACATCTCTGCCCACTGTGCCCACAGTAACAGGTGCACCCGTAAATTTTGCAGCCATCTGGAGAAGCTGGGTGGAAATCTGACCTCTGTCAACAGAAGGCTGTTCTTTGATCACTGATCCTGGACTGCTTGAAAGTCTGGGAAACAGACAGTGCCCACCGTGGTCTTTAATGAGAAGATCTCATGTGCACACACTGTTGTCTGGTGAACAGTTACCATAAACTGCCAACTTTCTCTGGCTTGCTGACCTGCTAGTCTTGCTGACTTTCAGGAACAAAAAAGAGCCCAGGTTTCATCTTTAAAATAGTGCCATGTTTTGGCATGATGATGATCCATGATTTTTTTTTTTAACCCATTGGGTCTAACCAGCACCATGGCTCTTTGCACACCAATGGGGCTCTTTGGGAATTGGTATCCTGGCCTTTGGAAGTGCAGCTTCATACCTGATTGTTCATTTTAGGGGCTCAGTGATGCTACTGCAAAGGTGGAATTGACTCACGAGATATGTGAGGAGTAAGGCTCAGTTACGGTGGAGCCGTGCTGACTTGGCTTGGTTTTAAACGCTCTTGGGCTATTTGGTTGCCCCAGACACAGATTTGAATCACTGATCTCTGCAGTGGGGTGGATAGCTATTGCGTGAATAAGGGCCCAATCCCGCTCTGTGATCCTTGGGTTTGCATGAGGGAAAGTGGCTGGTACGGGTTAAATAGTTCTAGTGCCATCCCCTGTACAGCTTCAGCAGGTTGAGGCAAGATGTGGCCGGGAAGGGCTAGGATTTCATTCTGAGTGAGTGTCAGGAGGTGGGAAGTTTTGCTTTGGTGAGTATTTCTCTGAACTTAGGTTTGTAAAAAAAAAGAAAAAAAAAAAAAGAAAACAACCAAAAAAACCCAGGCCAGCAGTCTTTTGAGACTAGGATGCATCTGAAATGCCCTAGGGAAAGCTTATTTCAGGATATTTTGCTGCCTGTAATCAACATCAGGGACCTCAGTGGGACTAGAAAATAAAACAGCCTCCAAAAGTGAAGCGATTGTGTTTGGGCATTTTAACCAAAGCAGGTCACCTTGTTTGCTGGTCAGACCGTCTCTCCGCTGTCACTGGCCAGTATTTGTAGTACTTGTTATTTCTTTCTTCTGTGTTTATGAGGATAGTTTGTTCCATCTGTTTGGAAACAGTGTGCAATAAGGTTTGCCGTGTGCAGTCTTCTTTATGACTTAATCACAAAATACTGGGACTGAGTTGGGATCTGCCTGCGTAAACCTTTTATCTTGTGAGGCCTTTCAGGCTGCAGCACAAATTGACTTTGCAGCCTAAAATGAACTGCTGGAACAGATTAGTACCCTGTGGCATGCAGCTGTTTGATCCTTGGTTCTTTAAGCACCCAGGCCCAGTGCTCATGTGTTAAGAGGCAGGAGCATCAGGGCTCCAGACCTGTTGCTTTGTGTGTGTAGGAGGGCAAGCTTGATTCTTTGCTAAATAACCTCAGGTCTCATTTGCAGTTTCCCTGATAAACAGCAGAGCCCTGATTAGAACCAGACTGGGCCTGGCCGCTGCGTGGCTACGCGAGGGCTGGTGGCGACGGGAGGGCACAAAGAACTTCTCTCTTTCCACTCCACCTCCTGTGGGGGGAGGGATTGAACGCCCTTGCAGTGCCCATGAACTAGGATTTCACAAGGCTACCAGCCTAACTGGAATGAGGAGGAAGTCACACGAAGGCTGAAATGGCTGTCTAGCCAGGAAAAGGAGCACATGTTCCCCTTAAAGGAGTTGGGGAGGAAGCATTTAATCCTCACTCCAACTAGGCTCTGCACTTTTGAGGTTTGGTGCTTCCCACAGCTCCATTGCCATGGTAGGGCTCTGCACCCCCTTTCCCCAGCGGTTCATGAACTATATGTTGCGTACAAATGTCCAGGGACCCTGCCTCTGGAACAGAACTGTTTTGCCACTAAGGGCTATTACAGACAGGTAGGACAGTGGCAACTGGCATTCAAACCCATGCTTACAGACTCATTCCTGGCATCTCCTCCAAACTTTTACCTCTTGTAACCTGTGTACTCCTCTCCAAACCCCACACAAGTCCCTACAACTTTCCATTTAATATTTCTTTTGTTGCGCCTTTTGTATGAACGTTTGCTGACTTGCTGGGACCACTGTTCCAGTACATGGTTGGCCATAGAAACCTTACCTTTATCATTAGCCCATTGTGGCTTCTGTGGCGTCCAGTTATTCTGATCTTTGAACCAGTCCTTTACCCCTTCCCACAGCTCATTGATACAAGACTCCTTCCCACCCTGTGGTTGCCTGCCGTCTGTTGGGTGGGGCCCTGTTCCTCTTCCATACTGTTCGTGTCCCTGGTTTCTGACTTTCTTATGTGAAACCAAGTAAAAGCTGAGGCTTTCAGTGCTCTCCTTGTCCTGTTCTTGGTTCTTCTGCCTGTCTGGATGTGTTGGTCACCTACCAGTGCTTTGTACTATCATTCTGCAGTCCCTCTCTGCTGTCCTGAGACTGTAGCTGCCTCGTATGTTTTGTGTTCTGCAATGACTGCCTTTAATTATGGCCTTGCCATTCCTTTGTCCTCCTATCTGTCAGCTGTACCCAGACTTGCTCGCCTCTGTGCGGTAACCTCAGGTCCTTGGCTCTTTTGTTGTAGCAGGCTACCTCTGAGTTTGGCATTTTATGAATTGCTTTTATCCATTGTCTGTCACTTCTCTGCAACGCTGGAGGAGAGGCACCTCTTGAGTTGTTGCCTTTGGTTCTCCAGCTCATCAGTCTGCTTTCTAGGCTACTGCCTAATCCCTGTGAGGGTATATTATGATAGTCCAACACTGCCAGGTCAGGATCCTTCCTTCCCTGTTTGCCCTTGCCATTCTTCTCTTGGCTGCCTTTATTGCTGGCTCGCCTTTCCTGTTGCTTTGTGAGTGCCGAGGGGAAGGCATCCTGTGCTCAAATTACCACTCAGTGCTAAATCATTTCAGTGCACTCTGTGGGCGGTTGTCTGAGTACAGTGCAACAGGTATGCTGCGCCTTGCAAAATGCACCTTCAGGTACTTGATTACATCCTTTCCTGAGTGTGCTCCAGTGCATCCATCTCCTGGGCTAAGTACAGATGTTCAAAAAGCTGGAGCCTGGATTGATTCAGTCTTTTCAGGTTAGTCTAACCTGAATAGATTGAAACAAGAAGCAAGTGAATAGAAATTCATTTTTAATTCCAGACATGCAGACACGTGCGCGCAAGGCCACTTAAACTAGTTTTCACCATTTTGAAACTGGTTTATGTGCACTGAATGTCTGTTCTGTTATAGGTTTAAACCAGTTTCTGAGCACTTAAACCGGTTTATGTATAACTTCTATCTCTTGCCTTAGACACTGGAGCAGTAATCTACTGCAACCATGTTGTTTTTGTCAAGAATAAGCTTGTTAGTTTGACTTTTTACCAGGATCAGGCTGGGATTTATAGGTGTATTCTGTTGCTAGTTACTGTGGGTTTTTTTTATACACCTTGCTGTGCTCCATGGATGCTCTCAGTGAGGCATTCCTGGCCGACTAGTAAGCCCACCTCTTGGCTTGACCTCTTAGACTTTCCATTATATCCAGATGTGAAGCCTGTATCCCACCCACTGTATCTGCATTTAAGCAATGTGCTGTGTGTGCAGTAATCCCAGTGGAGTTATGTAACAGTAGGGGACAATCTCCTGTGGAACTTGCTTCTTGTGATCTGGCCACCCGAACTGTGAATTGTATAACTGCCCATAGCATCCCAGTCTGTTTGCTGCTTGGTGCATTGCCTGGAGCCTTCCCTTGGAAATGCAAAGGCATTACAGGATGTTGATAGCCTGTCTCCTGTCCCACAAAGGTGTATCCTGCTCATTGTCTCTACCATCTTATCTGTGTTTTACAGCACTGCACCCTCAATAATGATTGTAGTTACTTGGGCGCACTCAGCAGTAGCCTCCTTATGAAGTTTTCTAATGGCTTGTGAATCTGCATTATGTCCAGTTCTGGACTGATTTAATTCCAGACGGCACAGCTCAGTTTTTATCCAAATGTACCACCTCCCCATGTCAGTCAGGACCCTATGAATAAATTCTGTGAGCTCCTGATTTTGCATTACTGTTAGTGCTCAGCATCTTTCTGAGGCATCACACGCTAGCTCTGGCTTCTCCCCAAGACACTAGGACTGGCATCTTGCGTAGGCTTAATGTTTCAAATGCTTATTTTTGTGGTGTCACACATTAAACACCTAAGTGGGCACAAACTCAAAGAAAAATGAAAACAATTCAGCAATTGATAGGGATGGTCGATTTTTTTTCCGACTATGTCTTTAAGCGCTCTCTTTTTTTCTGGGACCTGGTCAAAACTTCCAACACTCATGTCCAGTGCAGAGAAGCTCAGTTCTCCTCTTTCAGCTTGTCTATGTTGAGCCTAGTATCTCACTTCTGATTACCTGTTTAGGAGTGGCTGCTGTTTAGATTGCCTCCTACATCAAGAATTTCATCAGTGTCAGTCTAAATGTCCCTTTAGTTACAGCTCCAGGCTCAGTTTACCGTAGAAGGCCTTCCAGGCTGGCCTGAAGCCCATGGGTATTTGTATGTGCTTGCCAAAAGGTGCAAGACGAGCGGTGGTTCAGCTAGCTCCGTGCGCCAGAACCCATTGTTGAACATCACAGGGAAGACTTTTGCCTTTGACAGACAAGATAGCAGGTCTTGTACCAGTGGTGATGGGCACTGGCTTCTTTTCCTGTGTTCTGTTAAGTGGTTTTAGATCAATGCAGTTTACCTGAAGGCTTTCTCGCGGCTAGCAGGATACAGATTCACTCTGCACTAAATGTCAGGAGGTGTAATAGTACCTCTACTTTGGAGGCCTTCCAGTTTCTTCTTCAGCGGTTCCCCAGGGCTAATTCTCTGTGTAGGTAGTCTAATTGGCTGTGTAGAGTGGAAAATTTCTAAGTTCAGCTGCCCTATTGGTAGGGGTCTACTCAATTTGTGATTTTGTGGATTATGCAGTTTCACAGCTGGGATTGACTGTGAAATCAATGGTTTTGAAAGCTATTTTTAAGTTGATTTCACAGGGTGACATGTAGGGCAGCAGACAAGATGGCGGCTGCCTCCTCGTCTCTCCTCTCCCTACTGGGGCCTCTCCACCAATCAGCGGCAAGGGGAGGGGCCACATGAAGGGCAGGTAGCATACCAGACGGCGGCCACCCTTTTGTCCGTCTTCCTCCACCGGGGCCTCTCTGCCAGTCAGCGCCGAGGGCCTGGCCAGCAGAGCACATCTGGGAAATATCTGCAGAATTTGCTCTTTATGCTGTGATCAACCCACGAAAATTGTTTAGTCTCACTGCAATTCAAGTAGGTCCCTACCTACAGATATCCCCCTATTAGAAAGATGCCCTTGTATTCTGTTAGAAAGCTGGCAGGACTCATGATGACTCTCCCTTGCCCTACATCTTGAGTATATTCTTGGTATTTACTGCAATCAAATCCAGGGCTTGCACTCCCCTGTTGCCCTGGAGCAGGTGGTCTTCCTGTGTGTGTCATCTACCATTGCACGTAGATGATGTCATCTCCTGTTTTGTCGTTTTCTTACCAACAGCCTGCATTTGTCCAGTGGCCTCAGAACGCTATTATTGTGCACTGCCAGCACTTGCTCACGTTTCTCCAGTGTAAATTTCTTGGTTATCATTGCTGATCAGGTTACTTTGCAGCTGGCTGAACAATTTAACTGGAATCAAACTGATTGTTGATTCAATAGCACAGCTGCAAGCATGGCAGCAGAATGGCTGGCAGCCGTCGTCTCCACTGCACATGCACCGTAAGCCTTCGGATCTGCTATGGTCTCACTGCAAGTAGGCATCCCTCCCTTCATTTGAAGTCTTGTGTTTGCTCAATGACTGCATGTGCCGCTGCTTTTTAACACTGGAGATAACTGCCGCAGTGGGACACACAGCTATTCTGTTTCCAACATCCCTTGTGCCATTGCCTATAACTGATATTTTTTCTGGCCACCTTTTACTCTGCATTCCTCTATATCTCTACTGATACACTGGACCACGATTCCCAAATTCTCAATCGTTTGTCCTGGGTTCTGGGTTCCATCATCTTAAGCCTGTGTACTCCTGCAGTAACTACAGTTATTATTTGGATCTTTTTCATGAACTGCTTAGCAGCCCTTGCTATTCAGAAACATTTTTATAGGATTAGATGTTTCTCTGAACAATTTCTCTGGTCATCTGGATCATGCATCCCACAAGTGATTCTGTCTCTAGTTTTGTGTGAACACCCGTGTTCCCAACTCCATTCTTTGATGGGAGGCAACAGAGCCGTATCTCTGTGCAGTATTCCCTCTGGGCCGACAGTACTCAGTAAACACCTTTAGAAGTTGCTCCAGTGTTTCAGACATCATTTCTGCAAACAATGGCTCTATTTACTTCTGCCCTTTTCTCTCAGTGTGATAGTGTGGGAAGGGTTGGCCTTTCCACAACCCTCTTGGGGCATGTCATGGTATTACTCATTCTTTCCCAGTTTCCCCAGGGACTTTAGTTCTCCTTGTATCAGGACTTTCTGTCTCAGGCCAGCCTTGCCTCCAGGGAGGCTCTGATAGGAAGCCTTTCCTCTTACCACCTGCTGAAGTACCTGAAATAAACTTAGACGATCATCCCAGAGGAAACAAAACAGAAAGGTCTTCCACCCTTCCTGGGGCTTTCCTTCCTTGGTTCTCTCAAAGTGCTGACCGTCCACACTTTCTTCCTAGAGCCATTCCCTGTCTACCTCCAGGCTGTCTGCCTTTGCTGCTGTCTGCCATAGGAAACGCCTAATCTCCTGCCTCCCTCTCCCTTAGGGCTAGTCAGGGGAGACGGTCTCTTCCTAGTAGTTCCCCTCTCCAACTGAGTTCTCTTTGCTTTTTAGGGGAAACACTTACATTATAGCTGGTTGAGCCCTTAACTGGAATTATTACCAGTGAAGTCCTTTAAGTGGCCACAAGCCTTGGCTATAACTCATCCTAAGCCTCCTTGCCATCAGGGGAGGGGCTCTCCACATCCTGTTCATTGCTAGGACCCGGTTTTCTTTAATTCCCATTTCTCACTGGGTGGCCTTTTAACACTTTACATGGCTTTTCTGCTTTTTGTGGCTGTTACCTGAGTTGATTTTTATCTTAAGTGAGAGACAGATCCTGAGGGTAACACTCAGTGAGTATAGAGGGATTGGGGGGGGAGGTTCAGGATTTGGTCCCTACTTATTCACAGGTTATGCTTTGCTAATGTTAAATTGAAATACAGCTTGTCATTTTGCCCTCAGAAACCAAGTATCCAGATGCCTCCTCAGTCCCTTGACCACACAGGGAAGAACTAGGTCTCTTTTCCCCAATTCACGGTCTCCAGTGAATCCATCTTCTCTTCTTCCTTTACGGCCTATAACTTGCACTATTTATTGCTAGGTTTTGAAAATAATTTTTTCAGCCTGGGCAAAATTCAACCTTGGTGCAACTTCTTTGAAGCTGACAGAGTTTTAGCGGAGGGTGAATTTGGCTGAATGTGTCCGGACGGTGACAGGTGGCTGTGAAACTTCAGGAGCAAAGATGCTATCATGTTACCTTCGCTGGTGGTTTTTAGCTTAGAAACTGCTAATTGGACTTTGCATCACGCACGTGTTTAATGGATTAGTGGTTTGTGTGTTTATTAGTAGGTTTTTTGCAATTAGGAAATTCTTCGGGATCCAGTAGTCATCCGTATTCAAAGGGCTTTGACTGTGAGCTGGTAGGAATCATCCTACCTTAGGTGAAATTGCTGTCACTGAAGTCTGTGATGGCAGCGGTACCCCTGCTGGCAAAGGCTGCTCTGAGTCAAAGAGGTAATTATCTTGTTTAGTTTGTAGATCCTGTTGAAACAATTGGTGCTTAATAAGACAAGTCTTCCAGCCCCTGTCCTTGGAACTCTTCTTTGCAGGTCCTGAAAGATGACTGGAAAACAAGAAATAAACAGGGTGAATATTCAGTTACCTGGTCATGGGGACAGTGTCCAGGTTGTGCTTTATTGTGCTCCACTATAGCATAAACTGATAACCGCTTGGGATATGTGCAATGTGTTGATGTGGAACCGGAGGAATGAAGCTTTAGAGTCACATGGGAATAAAGCAGGAGCAGGGGAAATGCACAGTTTTGTTCCTAGCAAGATTGATTGCATGTTAACAGCTGGAATTGACATGCATCAAAGGCCACCTTTGTGGCTATCCCACACCAGCAGCCATATGGTAACACCAAAGAGGAGGGACATGTCAGATATACTCCAGCTGTCCCTTCCTTCAACGGGGCTCTCATCTTCTTCCCCCAGCTGTGCAGCCAGATCCCCTCCCCCTCTTATTCACATATTATTAAGGTTTTGAAATACCGGGAGGTGGAGGTGGGTCTTTTGGCTTTGGTAGATGTGTTTCTAGAACACTTCGCTGGTAAGAATTCAATGAAAATAATTACGCAATAACAACTTGCTGCATATTAGCAGCTCCTTGCCAAAGGGCATTGGAGTTTATAGCACAGAATTCAAATAAATGCAGCGTCACAAGCACAGAACAAAACACGCCCCATTGAAAGTACTAATAGATCAAAGCAAATGTGTGTGAGTGGGTGCAGTTTGTAAAAGAGAGAGACAAGACGGAGAGGAAAACTGATTAATATGGGCCAGTATCTTAGAGAAGGTTGGGGGGAGGATTTCACATAGAGAGGGATGAGAGTACGGGGCCAGGTCATCAGCTGGTGTAAGTTGGCATCTCATTTCTCTCTTGGATTCATTGGAGACAGATGACTATCTGGCCCACAGATGTCAGGAGGGAGCAAGTTCTAGTGAGCTTAGTCATGTAGTGGAAACCATGAACAGCATGTGGCATATGAGTGGAGATACCTGGCTCACCAAGATGCTGAAGGATTGGGTATCCTGTGTAGCCAGAGTCAGTGATATTCAGCAAGACATGCTACTTATTCATTGAACATGGCATTAGGGATTCTTTAACCTCCCTGGGACAGGGTGTCTCAGAGACAGAAAGAGTTGTGTACTAGACTTTGCACATAGCTCAGATGTGGCTTTTTTGGGGTTCAGTGGACTTACAAGTCTGTGTTTCATGCATTTTCTACTCAACAGATCTCACTTGCTTTCTCTTTTTCATTTGGGTTAGAAACAAGATCAAACCACATATAAGCAAGATACAGCAATGAAATATAGTAGCCCAGGTCAGTAGTGGTGGAAGATGGTCACAATAAGTTACCTGCTTAGCAGCTTCTGTGGCTTAGTTCAGTGTCTGTGAAGAAGCGCATATTCTTACTCCACTTCCATCCCTGAAAACAAAATTGACTCACATGTTGATAAGTGCATCAGGAAGGCAGGTATAGAAAAACCCAAATTTTCATTAGGTTTGTTGTGTATTGGCGGGGGGGGTGGGGCGTGCACGTGCACATGCATGCATATGCAGGGAAGATGCAAAGTAGTGGATACTGCCCAGATTATACGTGGACAAACAGGAGACTTACTCTACAGAGCTGAAAAGTAACTGTCCATCTAGCACAGGGGTGGGCAAAATGTGGCCCGTGGGCCAAATGCGAGCCACCAAGCCATTCTATCCAGCATGCGGGGCCCCTAAAAAATTTAGAAAATTAATACTAATCTGCCCTGGGCTGCCTGTCATGTGGTCCTTGATGGCTTGCCAAAACTCAGTTAGCAGCCCTCTACCCAAAAGATTTGACCGTTGCTGATCTAGCAGCTGTTTTTATAAGGTAATAAGTAACTGAGGCAGTTAGAGGGAGAGCAGAGTGGTTGTGCTGACAGGTGAGTCACTTAGAAGGACTGGTCCAGATCCTGCAGTCAGTATATTCCATTGAATTTCTGATGGGAAAGCTCAGAGCAGAATTTGGCTGGTTCACTGAGTACTGTTCCAGTCCTGACTGAGTCACATGATGGTCTGTGTTTTTATGGCACATGCATTTTTTTAAAATGATCTGAGCCTTTCATGTTATCTGTGCAGTTCTAATACCTCAAATCCATTTCTGAAAGCTAAAGCAAGACAAGCAGTCTCATTCAGTCAGTCAGATGGAGCTCCCCTGGCACCCAGTGTTGCTCATCTGTTGTCATGTGCTATTCAGAGGCAGCCAAGTGGAGATGCTTTCATAGACATTCACTGGAATAAAAGGCAAGACTTCAGAAGGTAGTAGGGGTTTGACAGTAAGTTCTCCTCACCTGGGACCATTGTAGAGGGGAGTTTTTAAATTAATCTGATTCTCCCCTGGAAGGTGGTTTGTTGCGAACTCATCAAGAATACATAGCAATAGGGAAATTTTAACTCCTCATATACGTCAGGAGTTTTATTACTTCTGTATTTGGCTAAAGTGGCACTGCACATGATAAACAAATGAGAATGAACTGACAGGTGGACACACAGCCAATCTAACAGGTTGTTATAATTTCCTTCTGAATCCTCTTGGATTTTATATTTTGAAAACTGCTTTCAGTTTGAGAGAATGGGAAATTATAGTTTTGTTTCTCACAACTCCCTCAAATCATGGAAGATCACTTTATATAGCTATCCTTTTCTTTTGGGTAGGGTCAAACGAAAGTCCTGGTAAATGGGAAGCTACCCACATAACCTAGAAAGTCCTCTTCTGTCTTCTCCCTTCATTTTGTCTATGTTCATTAGTCCAATTTATTAATCCATTAATCAGCACTTTCATCACTATTTTCTACTGATAGTAGAAATAATTCAAACATATTCTTTAGTAGCTTACTTGTTGAAGTGGCTGGGAGAGTGGGAAATGGGTAAGGATAGACCGTTCCCATTGTTAGCAACACTGGGATATAGATTTCTTGGCTTCTGTTTTCAGTTTTACTGAGGGGTTACCCCCCTTGTAACTTAGGTAAGTCACTATCCATCTGTTTCTTCTTCCATCTAAAGAAGTTGATCATACCTATCTTGGAAGGAGCACATGGGTATTAATTAGTCACTGTGTCTAGATGAAAGTCTTTTGCATTGCTATGATGAAAAGCAGTATTCACATACAAATGGATAATTCTATAAGGCTATGGGCTGTACAGGAGGGACAGGGCAGGGAGGAAAGGCGGGGTGTGGCGCTCTACATTAAGGAGGAATACACATCCTCATCAGGTAGCACAGAGTCAGAGAAGGGGCACATGGAAGTGCTCTGGGTTAGAATACAAGGCAGTCGAGGGGACAGAGACTTAACGGTGGGGGTCTACTACAGACCACGCAACCAAGGGGAAGAGCTAGATCAGGAATTCTTAAGTCAGCTGGAGGAGGTAGTTAGGTCAAAGTACGTGGTCATCATGGGTGACCTGAACTTTCCAAACATCTGCTGAGAAGAGCAGTCAGCCAGGTCTGACCGCTCACATAGGTTCCTAGCCCAAATGCAGGACCTCCATCCAACGCAGGAGGTGCACAGCCCCACCAGGGGAGACGCCTTGTTGGACCTGGTGCTGGCCACGGGTGATGACCTGGTGAGGGGGCTGCGGGTG
>NW_017728922.1:2340165-2340280 GCF_001723895.1 Crocodylus porosus
TTCTAGGGTCGGAAGGGACCTGAGCAGATCATCTAGTCCGACCCCCTGCCATGGCAGGAAACAATCCTGGGGTCAAATGACCCCAGCAAGGTGTGCATCTAACCTCCTCTTAAAC
>NW_017728922.1:2340380-2345857 GCF_001723895.1 Crocodylus porosus
AGGCTACAGGACCTGAACCTGTTCAGCCTCCACAAGAGAAGGCTGAGGGGGGGTCTAGTAGCCTGTTACAAACTAGTCAGAGGGGTCCAGTGGGCACTGGGGGAGTCCCTGTTCCCCCGAATGCTGCCAGGAGTGACTAGAAATAACGGTCACAAGCTGGCAGAGGGTAGATTCAGATTAGACATCAGGAAGTGCTACTTCACTGTCTGGGTGGCTAGGATCTGGAACCAACTTCCAAGGGAAGTGGTGCAGGCTCCTACCCTGGGGGTCTTTAAGACAAGGCTAGACAATCACCTTACTGGGGTCATTTGGCCCCAGTACTCTTTCCTGCCATGGCAGGGGCTTGGACTCGATGATCTGCTCAGGTCCCTTCCGGCCCTACTAACTATGAAACTATAGCTTTCAGTGTTAAACCCGTTTTAGCTAAATGCTTGTTTCCTCCTGTTTTGATTTTTAATTCCTCCCTTCATTGAGCCAGCCCTTCCTTCTAGCTAAAGGGAACTGGATGACTGTCTGTTTGACTATCTGATGATTTTCTGACTCCTTTAGAAGCCTCCAAACATGGCTTACCAAGGGTGTTCAACCTTTGTCGTGCAAGGCCACATCCAGCCCGCAGAGCCATGTCATTGGGCCTGTAGGGTTCCCCACAGGTCCAGAAATTTGGCGGTGGGGGGTTGGGGGCAGTGTTAATTGCCACTGTCCTGCTTCAACATTTTGGGATCCATGGGGGACCCCACAGGCTGGAGAACATGACCTTGAATGCTAGATCGCACTAGCACACTGCCGATTTGGGTGTGCAGGATCAGGCTGGCATGTGGTCAGATCTGGACGCATGGCTGGATTAGTATGGTATCGAGCCCAGAGACCAACCTGAACAGGATTGGACCCATGGACTGACCCTGCATCGCTCATCCAAGCCCATGGCGCCAGAAGGCTGCTGCCACCACCTCCTCTGGGCTGTTCTTAGCCCCCACTGACCCAGGACATAATTGTTCAAACAGAAGGATCTTAAACGTTGAACAACTGGGTCTAATTGTGATGTACCAGAGGCAGAGTTGTCCCTGTACTAGAGTCTGCTCAGCAGTGTCTGGCAGTCTCTCTTCCCACAGGATTTTTCTCTCCTCATCTCACCTCTGCTGATAAACCTGAAGTCCCTGGAAACTGGCTGCAGTAGATAAGTGGCTCCTCAGGATACTGCAGACTTCCCACTGAGCCTCCTAGTTCAGAGTTAAAGAGGGGGTAGAGGCAGGAGTGGGAAAGAGGGGATACCCGTGGTTGCCCATGAGACACAGCACCTTTGCCCCTTTTGCTTTACACCCTGTAAAGCAGTCCAGAGTGGCATAATTGCCAAAGCAGATGCTGCGGGTGGTGCTGTCCTCCGAGTGCCAGCACTCTGGATGCACATATGTAATGCCACATCACAAGCCATGGTATAAATAGAAGAGGTTTGGATGCCAGAACATCCTAGGAAGCTAACCCTAATTTAGGGGTGTGGTTCTTAAGGGCTGCATAGCTGTTCCCATGGGTAGAGAGTACAGGAGGGAAAGGGAGACATCCCATAGCGCATACATCATTGATTAACCCTGGCAGTGCTGGGGCAGTCTGTTGTGCTTAAGTAAAAGGCTCAGGACAAGCGTTGTGGCTTCTTAACCTGGTAGGGGAAATACCACACATCTGTATCCAAAAAGGCAGTTTTCCTGAACCGCTTTGCAGGAGAACTGCTCTTCTGGCGTGGTCAGTACCTGCCGAGGTGCAGCCGCTTTAAGCCCAGTTTATGGAAATGGGAGTCTCCTCCCGTGCTTACTTTGAGGGCCGTATGGCTGAGGGCAAGCAAAACTCAGGGGCATCTGAACCCTGAGCCTCTGGGCTTGGGCTTGCAAGTAGGATGCCCGCCAAAGGTTTTGGAAACATCTGAAGCTGTGGGTGGAGGATGCTTGCCAGGAGTGGTTCTAGACACTTGGATTTGGAATTAGTTTTGGCTAATTTGGCCATGGATGCAAATTAAAAAGAAAAAATTGAACCGAGTGGAAGGAACGTTGGTCAACTTTACCCTCAGGAGAGAAGGGATGTTAAAAAGGCTTTGATGAGTGGGCCTGAGTATAGGTAAACCCCTCAAGAGGGGAATAAGGGAAGATGTGATTCAGGAGGATGATCTGACTGCACAACTGCCTGATCTATTTGAAAAGTGTGAGGGTTAACCAACTCTTTACTCTTTTGCAATAGAGCACGGGTTCCCAATCTGTGGTACAGGTACCACCGGTGGTACGGAGACAACCTGTCAGTGGTATGCGTTAACAGATTTATTATAATTACTTTATATTTAAAAAATTTGCTGTTGGTACTTAAGGTTGTATTATTTTAAATTGGTGTGTCGGAGTTTGGGAGCCACTGCAATAGAGGGTGAACCTTAAAGAGGCTGTTTCATTTCTCTGCTGTCGTACTGAAAATCCAGAAGAGCTCTGCTAACTTTATTCAGATTTTCTGCTCGCTTCAGATTTTCTTGCCAGCGTAGGCAAATTCTTTTGATTTTGGCTCAAAAAACCAATCTCGTGTTGTCTTGTTTTTGCGGGTGGCCTTCCATCTCTGTACTGAGGATGACCTGGAAGGATTTTCTCTCACTCCATTTCTAACAGAGCAACAGCTGCCATTTATTTATTTCCATGCTAAATCAGCGATCTCAGCAATCGCTGCCTGCGTGGGGAGCGCACGCACACTGGATGCGGTTTCCTTGGGATCAGTGAAGCTGCACAGGGGTGAATTGATCCCAGGCAGGGATCAGACCCCTTGGTTTTTTGGACTATGGATGAGAGTGGATATGACTTTTTGCTTGCTCATCTGAGAGAAAGACTGTTCTTTACTTCTCCGTGCATTCATTTTGGCCTGCTTGTTTGCAGCATGCTGCTTCTAAACGAGGCTCATCTCCTGTATGCTCCCTTATCTCCTTGTAACCTAGCAGTGCCTCCTGGCTGATAGGGGAGGCATGTGTTCGTGGGAGCATGAAGCACAGCTGAGCAATTCTCTGTGCATGGGCCTTTCAAATGCGATTATGCCCGAGATAGGATGAGGGTGGGCCCTTCCCGTGAAACTGCATTTTATCCTCTGTGGGTTTCTGATGCTCTCTGGTTTCCTCTGGAAATCTGCTCCCATGAGCTGAGCTGCATTTTGTTCATGCAGAATGTTTACAACAGGCAATGATTTGAATGGGGCCTTTTGTACATGCACAACACGAACAAAGCAAAATGATAAATTAACATGCGCTTTTCTCGCTCTTCAAAGGAGAGTTCACTTTCTTAATTACTTGCAGATCCTGAAGCCTTGGTTTTTTTGTACTGAGATCTTGGAATTGTGTTTTGGAGGCCACAACAGTTGCAAAAATACAGAAAAAAATCATTATACTAATGACAAAAAACACATATTTAAGTTGGTTGAATCAGGATTCACAAAGCAGGTTACCTGGACTCCAGTAACCCCCCGCATTTGGGCCAGAATAGTGACCTGAACGTTTCAGTCTAACAGGAAAGATATGCAGCAAAATCAGCAATTTCTGCCTGAAGTTAAATTTGATAGGAGTCTGAGGATTTCCTGGCCGTACAGGAGCCCAGGACTTAGCCCTCTATGTCAGGAACAGACACCAGAGCTTGCGGAGCACTGTTACACTCGCCACGTGCAGAATCTTAGCTTTCAACTTTTTCTTAAAGAAGTCAGTCCCAAACCATTATGGTAGTAGTGACCCTCTGAGCATAGGAGCCAAGTGTAACTGATGCAGCAGTGTCAGTGGAGCTGAAAAGCAAGGTAAGTAAGCTCATGCTGAGCTCTGTGCCAATGAGCGTTTTTACACATGTGAGCACTGCAGTGCAGGGCACTTTGAAAAGTGTCCGGTGCTGCGATGCTTGCACTTGTATAAGCGGTTAAATGTGTGTCAGTGCTGAAAAAATGACAGCAGCGTGCTTTTCAACTAAAACACCTTGGAGGCGCTTTAGTTCAAAAGCGCACTGCCACCTTTTTCTGCATTTCGCCGCTTATACAACCGCGCATGGCGCAGAGCAGTTCACCTCAGCTCGCGGGTGAAGCAGACTCGGTTAATTGATTAGTTGAGCCTGCCCTGAAGTGGCAGATCTCCGGTGTGTCACAGGAAAAGAAGTATGTGTATAAATGCCCATCGTGGCTAGACTGGTACTGAGAGCTAAACTTACATTCCTGAGTCTGCAGAGAGCCTGGAGTCAAGATGCAGAAACCCATTATCAGGTAACTTGCCTGGTTTTTGGAAGTGCCTGGCATCTGTCAGGTACTATTGAATTAACTGAGATGCTGGGCATTCAGCATTTCTGAAGGTATCTAAATACGGATTAGCAACCTCAAGGTTAGCCTTTCTGTTTTTTAAACACTTGGCTGTGTCCAGACATGCAGGCATGTGTGGCTTGTGGCACCGCAAACCTCTTTGCGGTGCCACAGACCGCATGCTCAGAGCCTTAAAACATGCCTGCACAACAAATTTGCGGTGCGAGGGCAAAGTTTGCTACCAGGATTTCTTGGTAGCAAAAATACTCTGAGACAAAATACTGCTGGCCAGAGGGTGCCTCTACTAGTAGGAGCCAGGAGCCGGGAAGAATAAGGAAAGGGCAGTTTGCTCAAAGTGGGATAGTTTGTTCCTCACTAAAGTGCATGTGCAGGGTCGTGCGCTGTGGCACAAAGTAGCAGCACATTATTTACGCTGCTGCAAGTGTACACACTACACATCTAGACACGGCCCTTGGCTTCATTTTCTTTCCCTCTGAGGTTCATTATTATTTCCTCCGTTATTGTTCAAGAACTCCTTAAAATTTAAGGAAACTTAATAACAACAACAGTAGCAACAATAACAATAATAATATACTTTTCATCATCCATATGGCTTGTTTGGTTTTTTGCATTTCCCTCATTTTGGAAGTGAGGTTTCGAATGGTGAGATTTAACTTCCTGCTGCTCATGCTTTTTGTAACTAAGTACATATTTCCCCACTGGGGTTGCATTTCTTTCTAGTCTGGTACTGGCAGAGAAAAAAATATTTTTGGTGAAATTAAAAATACACCGTGGAAAAGATTCTGCTGGTTTAGGAAACTGGCAATGTGTCTTTCATTGTGAAAGCCTTCCTGGTGTTTATTGTGAGATGAGAGATGGACTGTGTGTGCATTCACGCGGAGCCTCTACAAGACAGCGTGTCTTCCTTTGCTTGTTTTACAGAATTCAAGTTTCACTCTAGACTAACCTCATTAACTTCATTATGCAATCCTCTCTTCTCCCACAGAGACCTGTCCGGCCATTGTCAAGGGCAGCTGCATTTGCTTATTACAAGAACCTCAGTCAGTGCTAGCATCAATACATAGCCCTTACTAGAACCCCTGATTACAATTATAAATCAATCTAAATCCCTTTTCAAGTGCAACAGTAATATGTAGCCAGTGGGAATTTATCCAAAGAGCTGCTGCGAGTTTCATTCT
>NW_017728922.1:2345957-2395895 GCF_001723895.1 Crocodylus porosus
ACTCTAGCTACTATGATACTATGATAAGGGAAACAGGGAAATTTGGGATCGAATTGCTATAGCAAGTCAGAATTCCTCCTTGCTCGGTGGGAGGATGGAGTCCCTAAATTCAGGACTCTTTGGGACACTGGCTCCGAGTATGTTTTTTGCACTGTCATTCTTTGTTGGTGTATTTGAGCATAGTCACTTTTTAAAATAACATTTTTGTTTTTTGGGTTTTTTTTGCAAAACCAGATCTATTACTATAGGTAATCAGTGCATGATATGAATACATTTTCATGCATACCGAGTAACTAGGATAACCAAATTGCAGAAACGAACAGTGGATGTGCAATACTGGAAATAGTGCAAAAGGGAGTGTGTATCAAGTATGTATTTATTACACCATCTTTTGGGGTCAGAGGGTCTCAGCTTTTTTGCCTATTGTAAAAAGGGGTGGTACAATTTCTTTGACTCACCCCCTGATATCTTCTGAACTCCTAGCATTGTGATGGAGTTTCTTATAGCCAAGGACATTTGAATGCCCTGGCGAAGAGTCCCTCCCTGCTAGGGCAGGGTACAACTTTATAGGCAGGCTTCCAGCGCCTGAGTATTACTGAATGCTTTGGGGAGGATGCAGGGCTGTCATTTCTAAGGGAGATGTTAATGAAAGGAAGGGGGTGAGGGGCTGGTTTCCTTAGGAACACGAAGGCCTTGATCATCCCAGTTCTGAAATCTTTACCTCCGCTGCCTGCAATATTTCATATTGATTTCAAAGTTCTTTTAATTACACTGCAGTTCTTAAGAGCCTCATATGCATCTGACAGACATCTTGTCATCTTCCCGTGTATTACAATTAAAATCACTACGGTATTTTGTGGGCCCAGTTACAACCATACTTCTTGAAAGTGGAGTTCAGTTCCTTGTGACATCTGTGGTGTTCAACTTCTGGTCCTATTTAAAATGAAATATGAATAATCCTCGCTTCTGCTTTTCTTGACTGCTGTGCCCTGCTGCTAATGTTGCTTGCATTTCACTGTCAGGCTTCCCGCAGCTTTTATATCGAGGGCTGATCCACATGTAAATTTTGGTTGATCTGACTTCAAGAATAAAGAGAGAAATGTGAGCTATCAGAAGAGAAACGTAGTGTGTGCAGAAGAGACATCCTGCCATGAATAGCTCCTGTGCTAGGAGCTTTTCCTCCGCGGTCTATCGTTACTGTAATGTAAAATTGATGCTTCTGGGTCAGGGAAGGCTAATGTTGCTATGTGACACTTTGGTAATAGAGCTTTTCTTTCTTTGTGAAGGAGACTTACAACTGCTGGTGAATACTTCCCAGGAGAGCAGTGGGGAAGTAAGGTCTGATAGTATTGTTTAATGCAGCAACTTCTTTGGAGGCTATCAGAAATCCCAGTTACAGGCTGGTCATGTCATCATTTCTCTAGCTACAGGAAGAGAGAGTTTTTAAGAACATCCACACTGACAAGTCTCCCTCTTGAGACATATTTGGAGACTTTGATTCCAGATAAAAGCCCAGAGCTGAATCCTGTTTCTCTTAACACTGTCATTCTGTTAGTTAAATGAATGGCGAGAAAGCACTGAGTATGCTGCCAATGAGGGACTTGAACTGACTTGCACTTTATTTTTCTTGAATAGATCCTCAGCTGGAGTAAGTGTTACTTTCTCCTTCTGCAGCAACTAAAAACGTGGCCCTAAATGAATAACAAAAGGGCTTTGGAACAATGAGGGATCATCATTGTGTTTTCTATGAGAGGGTTTATAAGTAGTATCAATTATGGTGGTTGCTAGGCGAGATTGAAGGCTTTAATCCATCGCGGTGTTGCTACGCTACATTGACATTGATGTGACACCGGAGCAATGAAATAACGTACCCTGTGAAAACCTTCCCAGATTTCAAGCCATGCACAGAACAAGCGCGTCTTGAGTCAGTGCCCTTCAGGAGCCAGCGTCAGTTCAATCAGCATAGGAGAACAGGTTAACACAAGCATTGAGACTGGGCCTAACGCAGGATCCTGAATCAAAAGAGCTGTAGGTAATGTTATACAAGTATGAGGGAGCCTGAGAGAGGTTCAAAGGAGCTGGTGCTCTGATTGTGTTGTGGAGCAGAGACTGATGGGATGAGCTGGAGGCACGCGTGTTCATGTAGCCCTGGATGAAAATTGTATCAGCTTCCCTCTACAGTTGTTTCTCCAGCCTTCTTCTTGCTCAAAGTGTCCAGATCACCTTTGACTCCCCGCTGTCCTCCTTGCACACTGTCACTTATCCTTGCCACACAGCCAGATGTGTTGATTTAACTTTGGCAGTGGATTCAAAATGACTTTATTAACACCAGTGTAAACCAACTTGCAAAAACTTTTGGTTAACTTTGAGAGTGGCTGACTGGAGTTTAGCTTAGTTCAATTGAGATTGGGTTTAAAGTAACATGAAATAAGACACATTTTGCTGAAATCAGACTGTCCCCTTAGAAGTTTCCACCTGTTTAACTAAATCGATTTAAATGTACACTTTCAGCCTGAAATAGTACAACTTTTCTGTATTGAGAAGGCCAAACATTGTCCATTTCTTTGTCCACATTTGAAAAACTGAACTTTCTCCTAGTAATGTTCAAGGTCAAAACGACCCTACTTGAAGCAATACAACGCTCTAGCTCAGGGGTGGGCAAAATGCGGCCCGGGGGCCAGATGCGGCCCACCAGGCCATTCTATCCTGCCTGCAGGACCCCTAAAAAATTTAGAAAATGAATATTAATTTGGCCTAGACAGCCTGTCATGCAGCCCTCAATGGCTTGCTGAAACTCAGTAAGCGGCCCTCCGCCCAAAATAATTGCCCGCCCCTTCTCTAGCTAGTGTGAACACAGGTATGTCAGCATAAATTTATTCATACCCGTCCTAGAAATGCAGATAAATCTATTGTAATGGTGTAAAGCACCTTTAAGTCAATGTAACTGCATCCAAACCAGGCAGGCTGGTATAATTATTTGGACCCCTAAATAATTGCCTAGATACAGCAATTCCAAAACAGAGTGTATTGAGGCATTGCTTGTCCGATTAACCTGGGTTCATTAAATCAGTTAGGAGTTTGTTAACTCAAAACTGAAACAGGACACTCTTAAAGTAAGTGTCCACCTAGAAGTTTGCACCAATTTAATTGTCCCCGTGCCCATTTTTTATTAGATGACCCCTAATAACACTCAGGAAGCTAACCATTGGGTAGGAACTTGTGGGTTCAGTTCTTCAGTGAAAGCTTTTTGAACATCTTCATTTGGCTGGAAATTGCATGAAACTGTCTTTTCATGTGGTATTGTCACATCCCTTCACTTCCTTTTTGTACCCTGGAGTAGCGAGATGTGTGACCATGAAAAAGTAAGGAGATCCCCTCCCCCACCAAGCTTTATCCAGTTACACAAAGTTTCAGCTCAGACTTTGTCCAAGGCTTTGGATCGGGGGTGGTGGTTTTCATTTTATCAGTCCCTTGTTTCTCTGCTTTGTTTCTGAGAAATCTGTTCTGTAGCTGTGGCTAATATTTTGCAAAGGTGCAGTTGTCAGCTAAGTTTGCTTTCCTGGCATGCTGGTCTCTTCTTGGGATTATTAAAATTAAATCCGACTCTTCTGGACTCATCAAAGGGACTGTAAATCTTCAAATGTTTCTCACTAAGCTGGTCCAAAAAAGCACTAGAAAGAAAAAGGATCCTTTATAAAGCCTGTAAAATATTTGTTGTTGCCAAAAGCAGGCACTTTTTGGAAAGTTTAATACTCCTGGGATCTATTTTGGCCATCAACCCACCAGGTGGGCCGTTGGACTTCATAGCAACCCTATAGGTAAGTTGATCATTGCTTTCATCTGCAAAGAAGATCAGTGAGCAGTTTTCAGTTGCACTTTTGCTGCTGCTTTAACGGTTGCTTGACAGTCCAAGTAAGCAGCTCCTTGTGGATTATAGGGTGACTAACTGGCTGGGCAGCTGTCAGTTTTGGAAGCTGACAGCTGACAGCACCGTGTGAGCGTTCACTCTATAAATGAAATCCAGGAAAATGTGGAGGCTCACGCACACACATCCACCCTTCCCTGTCACACTCGATAATGGAAGAGAAACACATTTCAATGGTTGACTCCATCCCTATTTCCTCAGTTTTTTCCACTTTTGAAAAGAAACACGTATCTTTTTTTCAGTGAGAGCCCAGAAACAGGGAAGTGAACAGATAAGAAACCAGAATATCATATGAGCAGCCCAACTTTGGAATGGGTGCTGTGAGTTTATCAAGCAGCAGAAAGCCTGTTTCTTGTCGAAAACCCCCTCCTCATTCAGAATAGCACAGTGGCTCATGCATCCTACCTCCCAAGATGTTATAAAAGGGAGAATTTCCACAGTGGAATAAAGTCCCCATGTATCTATTACAGACCTGATTTAGCTCATGGTTGCCTGTGGCTATCCCCCATCACCAGGTAGAATAAGTGTTCGTTGGCTCTCAGAATAGTCAATAACTTAGACAACACCGAGATGCTGAACAACTGTGCTTTGCAGCTGTGCAGGCTAGGAGGTTTGAGCCCAGGATTTCAAAGATTTTTGGAATCACCCATATTATCGCAGCCTGCCCAGTATTTGTAGGATGTGTTACAGGGAGTCTTTAACAGGGAGGGATCAGCACATGAGGATTCAGTGGTTATCTCTGCTAGTAACTTTAGGGTGTACATTTGGGCACATTGCTTAAGCTTTCTGTGCCTAAATTCAATAGGATTACATTATTAGTGCCTAGGAGTGACAGACAAGGGCTGGGAACTGTAAAAACACAGAGGTGTGGGGAGATTTAATTACATTTTTTGTAAAAGCAGATCTTTGAAATCATATGGTAAAAGATACAAGCACTGCTTTGATTGATTTAGTTAGTTATTCTTTGCACTCCCACTGAATTTACAACCCATTCCAGAAGTATCAGCTTGGGGAACACAGCGTGGCCTCTGAGTCATAATACCTACTTTTATCTACCCCGCTGTCCATCTAGACTGTAGAGAAGATATTTTCATCTTTGTTACAGTGTAATGGGATGTGAAATGAATTTGGTAGGAGGTTATCTTCCTGCTGATGACCTGTGAGCAGGAGAAGCAGCAGTTGGCTTGCTCTGGCAGCCAAGATGCTGAGCTTTCTAATCTGTTTGGTGGACTAGAGGGTAAATAAGAAACCAGTGATTTTTAGGAGCGTCTGCTTCACATGGCGAGAAGAGCCATACATTTCTGCCATCTTCAGTGGCATTGTCTAGATATTTTTTTTCCTATTCCTGGAATGCGGAGCCGCTTGCCAAGTCCCTGTCAGTGCAGCCAGCTCAGGAATAAGGCTCTAGCTTTCCCTGTTGGGGGGTGATTCATAAGTGCTAGTTGCCAAGCAGTGCCTACTAAAAGCATTAGGAAGATTGACTCTCAGATTAGGGGCAGTGGTAAAACGCCTGGTTTGTCATAGCCTGCAGCCAGCCACATGGAGCGTTGTTTAGGGAAAGTCAGGATAAAACAGTCCAAAATGGTCAAAGATTTGTGCAACGGGAGCCTGAGCATCTGAAGTGCCCCAGGCAGGAATGGATTGGCACTGCCTGGCATAAATATGCTTATCCTCATTGTCAACATAGCTAGTTTTAGGACAAAGGGCATTATTAGCTTGGGACTATTTTTTTTCCTATGGCCTGTCTGATGGAGGAGGCTGGATAAAATGAATTATTATGTCCTTTATGCTATGCAAAAGAATCGGTGAGTCTGTTTAAGCTTTTGTCATGAAGTGTTTTAAACTGAAGTCAGTGGGTGGGTCTGGGTATCTTTTCTTCCCCTACTGGAATGTAAATAGTTCTGGTCCCGGTAAGAAGTGGCAAACGGGGAACGCATCACAGGTGTTACTCTAGGCCTGGGAACCAGAGAATTCACCAGTTGTTCCTGTTTAAGAAAGGGCATTTCCCTGCAGGTTCCAAGCTACGAGCAAATTGGTGCTTTGTTCAGATTTTTGAGCCAATCTGCCAAGTTTCTTTTTCTTCCTATGAACTTTGCTTCCCGGCCTGAGGCTGCTGTAATTGAACATAATAAAAACAACAATACTACACCCTGCAACCACCGAATAAACACAGCCCGTCCTCTCTCCAAAGCAGATTTCCATGCAATTTACTCTGTGTCTGTGGGATGTGGAAGCAGGGGAGTGGGCTGATGGGGTGTAACACTTCCCCTATCTTAAAGGGATTTGATATACAGATGGATTATGCAGTACTTAGGTTTCCTTTAGGTGTTAGGTTGTAGGGAAATTCAAATTAATATTTAGGATTAATTCTTTATATTATTTTTGGTCTCCTCAGTTTGATTCACAGGTGGAAAAAAGGAAAAGCAACATAATACTCTTTCTGAGTTTTCTCCTGCGTCGGTGGCGGAATAGCTTTGGAGGGAGGAGCCTGCTCTTCATGTCACAAATAAGAAGTTTTCTTCAGAAGGCATCTGCCTTCAGAAGGGCTAATCACATTACTCTGTTTAAAATGTGCAGTAAATTCCATGCTTGCCCAGGACCCGCAAGCCCGAGGGTGTTTTCATCAGCTGTCATTTGGCAGCCGGGGGACAGATCCATTTCTGTGTTTCACTGGCCTGTCAACTTACTACCCTTTCTCCCCTAGTAGTTTCCTTGAGTCAGCCCCCTTTCATCGTCCTATAAAAAGCAGGGGCAAAACCCCTTGCGACATCAGCGGGGTCAGGATTTCACTCACAATTTGTATTGCTTTTTAGCACTTGAAATGATTTAATCCACCCTCTAACTGAGTAGAGGGCAGTGTTATTATTTCCATTTTACAGATGGAGAAACAGAGGCAGAGAAGTAAGCATCTTATTTCAAACGTGTCAGGTTGTAGCCGTGTTGGTCTAGAGGCAAAAAGAATCAACACTCATGGAAGAGGTGATATCTTTTATTAGACCAACTGATATTTGTAAACAAATTATTTTATTTCTATGCAAGCTTTTGGGCACGCTCACCCTTCATCAGGCATAGGAGCGAGCAGAGATTGTAAAAGTTCTCCTAGGTAGAAATGAAAAATTGAATTTGAATTTTCATTTCTACCTAGGAGGACTTTTACAATTTTTTATTCTTATTTCAAATGGCACTAGTATAATGGTGGGATTAAAACCGAGGCGGTTCTAACACATGGTTGCCTATTTAAGTCAAGCAACAAGAAGTAGATTTTGATCAGGAAACAATACAAGCTAACCCTTGACATCAAAAGACAATGCATTTCTAATCAAGTCAAAATATTTTCCCCTAAACAATCCTGTGCATTCTCAGAGGGGGTGATTAATTCCCTTATGGTGGGCTGGGTATGTAGTTTTAAGCATCTGGAGAAGACAGTCTGTAGAAACAATACACAAAAAAGACACAGTGTAAAAATAAGCAGGACTCTGGAGAGAGGCAAATGAGAGGGAGGTCTCCTGACATTTCCTGTGCAATTCCTTTCCTAAAGCAGAACTGTTTAACAGCTGACGAAAGTGGGATGCTGCGGAGAATTATTGTATACATTGTACAAGTGTCTGTATATGAGCTTGTGCGCAGTTATGTTATTGGGGTGTATGTTACGGTGCAAAATACCCCTTGATATCAGCCACAGGTGTCTTTGCTTATGTGACAAGAATGGTCCCTGACAGCTTTTTGAGTTTCTGTTGATTATTGCACTGAGTATGCCTTCCCAGGCTCTTTCCAAACACACCTACTACAACTCTTTCCAGTAGTTAACTACAAAGAAACTCAACTGAACCAAACCAAGCTGGGCTGTGGTGATTTCTGAAGAAGCCAGATGTTCACTGGTCACATGAACCAATGTTAGGTCATTCCAGGAGTTGCAAAGGTGGCCTCCAGAGCAAGTGACATCGAAACCTGCCTTGCTGATATGAAACTGAGGGCTGTGGAAGAGCAACAGAGAACCAGAAGTACCGAGGATAAAGAGGAGTGCAAGGGGATCCTACCCAAACTTGCCACTGTGGCTCCAGAAAATCTATTACAGGCAGTCCTCGACTTACAGCGTTTCAACTTATGGCGATTTGCACTTGCGGCGCTCCGCCATTTACACCCATGTTGTTACTCACTGCACTGGATCCTCGCTCTTACAGCACTACTGGGAAATGTACAGTGAAAAAAAGAGAGCAGCAGAACAAGCGTCCCTGGATCAGTGTCTCAAAAACCCATCAAGTGGCCCTAAGTCTCCCCAAAATCTCCCCAAAGAAGCCCTTCTGAATTCCATGACCCTGAGGAAGGTGTTCCTTCACCTTCTGATTAAATAAAATTTTATGTGATTAGTTACCCTGTTTAATCGATTTATATACAGTACACTTTAGAAAGCTTTGTACTGTACAGTGTATATCATTTATAGTTGATTAAATAGTTGATTTAAATATGGTGTTTATAGTCATCTCTATAAAAAGTTGGGCATCAGGCCCTTGGTCAGGAACGTAGCCCCCTATTGTTTCTATGGGGAAATCAGATTCGACTTACATTGTTTCGATTTACAGCACCTTTTCCAGGTACGTAACCCGCCGTAAGTGCGAGGCGTGCCTGTATTACTATTATAGTAGACTCTGGCTGAGAGGCAATGACAATAGGGAGAAGAGACACCTGGAGCATCAAATCCAAGAAACACAGGCACTTTAACAATGCAACATGAAGATTTCTTTTCCAAATGGTTTCTGAGGAAGCTCAGTCTTGTTCGGAGTGTACCTTGGAGAGATGCAAGGCAAAGGAATAAAGCAATTAAATGTTGCCTCTGGCTGCAAAAAGACCTTCCTGAACTGATTTTGTGGAACCAGAGTGGGGTTTGCTTCTATCCTCTCTGTGTGAAGCCTGAGGAGAGCCTCTCCCAGCAGGAGAGCAATTTCCTCCTGACTTCCTCATGCATCAAGAGACTTGTTAACATCAGTAGACACTGGAGTTGCTCACAACACTTTCCTTTACTGTAAAGCAGGGGAAAAAAGATCACATCACTTGCAGCCCACTTAATCTATACAGACATTGGGCAAGCCGGGTCTGATACCAGGATGCCTTTTTTTCTGGGCTCGGCATGGGGGCACATGAAGTTTAAAGTGCCGGGTTTTTTGTTTTAACATCTGCAAGCAGCATTAACCCAAACTTAGCTGTTGACAGAGCATCTTGAGGTTGTCTCCAAAGAAAGAAAATTTAAGTAGGGTAGTCTCTGATGGAGGCAGTGGGCCTCACCATCCATTATAGCATCTTTTGTTCTTCCAGCCATCGGTATAGTCATTTATAACCTATTTTGCTAAAACGTTACAGATACATTTTACTCAAGGCGTGTAAAAGTTTTTCTCAGAATTACAGTTCAGAACTGGATTAGCTGCAGCTGCAGCATTAATTGTACTTCATGTGTTTTACAGTAGAAATTGGAAATATTCTAGCATTGTTTATGTGGCTTGCTCAAGTTAATTCAATCTTGTCACATTTGCAGTACTTTTTCACTTTTCTTTCAAATCACTAAGGGTGACTTATGTAGAGTTTTCAGGAAAGATAACAAACCCAGCAAGCACTTAAGACTGGTTTTACTGAAATAACCATGTGGTTGTTTTGTGGCTTCAGCAGTCAGATCTCAAAAACGAATCCTCTGAACTAAATGGAAATGATTATTAGATGAAGCACTTAAGGCACTGAAATATCGCAGCATCACCCGCGGAGGAAGGAGGACATTTCATATAAGATGGTGATTTGTTAGTGCCACAGATTGTCAGATGAAATGTGGTCTCTTTTCTTTTAATTAAGAAAAAGATTAAAAACGTTTTGTTTAATAAAAGTAAATGCAGTGCTAGGTCAGGGTTCTAGGTAGAGGGACTCGTAATTAATCACCGGGGTCAGCGTTAGATTAATCACCTGCGTTAACTTTTGCAGGTAGCACCAGGGGATGTGTAATTACTGTTTCTCATCAGAAAGCTGACATTCCTTGATTCCCTGTTTATTGTCTTTTTAAAATTCTGCTCTGAAGATGACGTTTGGTTTGTGACAATTCCTTTGTAATTAGAAGCATTGTTGGCAGCTCAAGTGGTAAGAGATAGAAAGAAGGAAATCTGCCCTAATGTTCAATAATTGACAAGGCAACAGAAGCAACATGATGAAAGCTGTGTAAATTAACACTAATGCTCAAACCGTACAAGGCTGTCACCTTCAGGACTGAGGTCAGCATTTTTCAAATCTTTAAAATTGCTCTAGTTCAACATGTGCATTTAAATAAGGAGTGATCATTTATTGCACAATGCAGAGTACAAAGAAGTGCAGAGCAACGGATTACTTTGGAGGTAATATAGGGAGTAGGTCTTTTGTAATAAATATAGGTTGGGGTAGTTAGCTGGGATGGTGCAGCTGGATTATTACTATTTTTGATGCTTTACTCCAGTTGTACCCAACCTTTTGGCCCTGCAGGCAGATGAGTGACGTGGAGACAGTCTGCAGGTGGATCTCATGTGTCTGATGTGTCCCATGTCCACACCCCCCTCCTCCCTACTCCCCGAGCCCTGCATACTCTATCTAGCATGCAGGGCCATGTTTTCTGGCCTGCAGGACTCTCCACGGGTCCAGAAATTAGGCAGAAGGGGGTGGAAATTAGCTGCCATCACTTCCCCATCACCAAATTTTTGGACCCATGGGTAGCCTTGTAGGCTGGATGATATGGCTCTGTGGGCCAGATTTGGCCCATGGCCTGGGGTTGAGCGTCCCTGCTTTACCCAGTCCAGAAAGTTGTGGCTTTCCAAAGTAATAGCTACTGTAGACTTCTGTGATATCCCTCCTCTTCAAAGGGTGCTATACATATGTATGTATGCCAGGGACATGCAGTTAGCACCCATCACCTAGCACTATGGCTTTAAACAGAGTTAAAAGGAGTGTATTTATTTTTCTTGGCCCATCTCCCTATATGCTGACACCTAATAGGATCTAGCCTGCCAAACTGACTTTTTGATAGTTCAGTAGTATATAGCTCTGCAAACCCAAATAAATGTCTCTAATAAATAAAGAAGCACTATATGATGTTTATGCATCTGGCAAACAGTAGAAAAATGCTTTGCTTTTTCAACTGTTCTTTCTGTTCCAGTTGGCAAAAGTCATGGTGAGGTTGCACATGGACTTCTGGGTGCAGTCACATTTTTACCATGCTTTGCTTCCAAATGTAATAAATGTAACCCAGTAAACTCTTTGGATGCCTTAGCAGAAGAGACACAGGATTAATTGGTAAATTGAAAGAGAAATTATTGCCTGAATTACCTTTCTAGTAACTCATTGTTTAGTACAGTATTATAGGGTTTAAGTACTAGTGAAAACCAAAAGAGGTTTTAAAGCACATAACTTTGTTGGGAAGGAGAGGGGGAAGCCCAGCCATCTTGTCAGGCTGTTGTATTGGTTCCTAGTGTTGGTCTCTTATGAATTCAAATGAGTTCAGGTGCATTGTACCGGTATGATAAACTCTACATGTTTTATCAGAATTAGCATTATACACTGGCACTTGCATTTTATGGTGATGCATATAAGATGTGCTACAAGCTAAGCATGTGCTGAATTGGGGTCATTTAAGTCCCTCTGAATTCAGTGGAATTCAAGCATGTGCCTAAGTGCTTTTCTGAATTAGACCCAAATGCATGAAACAGGTGAGTCATCTTAGGTCCTTGGATTAGCAAGACATTTTGGCATATTCAGCCCTATGTGTGTTTATTGTTTTAGCTGCTGGTTCAGTCATGGGTTGTTCATTAGGTGGCTTATTACAATTTCTGTTGTCTCCTTCTCTTCCTTGCATTTTTCCTCTTTGCTTTTAATGGGAGTTTCTTTATCATACCCTGCCTTTTTTCTAATTTGTATTTTGGACTTTGATACAACACTGGTTGTATCTCTTCCACACTGGTTATCCAGTTGACGGTCTTTCAGCTTCAGTGTCTCATTTGTCACATTAGTTATTAGCTATTATTTTTTCGGTGCACTAAAGTGTGTCAATACTTTTCAGAAGTAGTAGGAGAAGAAGATGTTTTCTGCACTGAGAAACTTCTAAGTAAATTTTAGGTGTGAGAATATAGCAAGGTGATGGTTCCAGTGTGTGCGTGTCACAGTGTCTCAAAGTCCAAGAGGCATGGATTTTTGTGGGTGATACCTTTTACTGGACCAACTGTATAGTTGGGGGGGAGGTATAGACAGGTTTTCAGGTACCAAGCATCAGTGTTTCTGGGGGGGAGTTAATGTTTACTGTTACTGAGTGCTGTAGCCATGGTGGTCCAGAAATTGTATGAGGGGCAAGGTTTTGTTATCTTTTTAATAACCTGAAGAAGGGTGCTTTGTGCTTGAAAGCCTTTCCAACACCACTCTCAGCTATGCAGCTGGTATTTGTATCACAAAAATCCTTCCCTATTGTACTATTACTGGCTCATTTTTCATAGCATTTCATATCTGTTCTTGTTTTTTTACTCTCTTTGTGCTTAATTTCTCCTGTTTTATATTTCTAGTGTGTGATTACTGATAGTGTAACAGATAAGTATTTGTCTGTTTACATGTATAACTTTGAACAGGGGTCTGCTATCAGAGCGCTATGTGTCGAGGCCTATAAAGGTCTTGTTTGCCATTGGTTTTGACCTTTTTCCCCCCACTGCGCTATAGGGGGCACGTCTACACATGCATAAGCATGACTAAAATTAATGCACATTAAGCAGCTTTTGGCAGGTGTCTACATGTGCAGGGACTTGGCATTAAAGTTAGTGCCAAGTCCCTACAGCCCTGCCATGTGCCCCTAGTGGCTGGGCAGACCTGGCACTGAAGTTAGTGCTGGGTCGTGTCTACACATGCATTAATGCACTTTAACTAATGGTGACTAAATTTGGTATCTGTATTTGAAGGTATCAAGTTTAGGTGCAGTTAGCCTAATTTAACCATTTTCAGTATGCGTTAAGGGCATGTGTGCCAAGACTTGTGCCTGTAATGCTCATTAAATTAGGCTAATGTACATTAATGCATCTCGTGTAGGCGTGCCCAGATCATTTTTTCAAGGATTGGTTCAGCATCTTCAGGGCTTCATTTAGCTTTCTAGGTTTTGTACTTCTTGTCTCTTCTCTGAGGGATCCACAGCTTCTTTACCAAACACCCTGACTGGATAACCTATATCTAATTGAGCCCATGCCCATGGCCTTTAAACAGAAACTAAGGAGCAGCGTACATCAGCGATTTATTCTAGAGATGGCTGTTGTTGACCAACCATTGGTGAAGCCAGACCTGTATATATTTTTAGTATAGGCGACCAAAGCTACCATTTGTAACCGTACAGAAAAGCAAGGAAAGAGCCAGTCTGCACTGACAGATAGGCTGAAAAGCAAGGAAAGAGCACCAGCCCAGACTGAGGCTTGCTACTGCTAGTATACTCGGGTGGAACCAAGCTGATGCCACTTGTGGTTATAACAGAAGGCAATAAATTAACGCTTTAATTATACCTCCAAACCTTCTCTATATTTAAATGAGAGAGACAGGAATTTTTGACCCTTTGCATACTGGCACACAGCTCACACAGGGATAAAATGGGACTCTTTCCAAATTCCAAAAGGCCGTTATAGATCATAAACACACAGTGAAAACTGGCTGTGGGAGAGAATAAGGAAGAAGCCAGGAACTGTCTTGTATACGTAGGGAGAAAGCCCCCAGTAACTAAGAGAATTGGTCATAAATTCTCACCTTGTTTGTGAAACCACTAAACTGCGCTTTAAAAAAATTATTTAAAAAACAAAGAGGCTGCGCCCTTGCACAGCAGTCCGTGCAGAGCTGAACTGAAGGAAACTCATGCTGTGTTGTAGTGAATAGGGACGGTTGTGCACAGAAGGCTGTTTTCAAGCAAGTTTCCTGAGTGATTTTGTAAGCATAACAAACTCCCCAAGCTCTCCTCCATGCTCTATACTTATGTCACACAATTAACACTTTTTTTTATCCACATGCCAGCAGTGGGTTTTAGCCACAGGATTTTCACTAAGCCTCTCTATTTACACCACAGCCTAAAGGTGAGTCCTCAGGACAGTAAGCTAGCACAGGAAACCCTCATTCCTGCATCCCAGCAGCCCTTCCCTTTACCGGTTGGCCAAATCATTTAACCTTATCTATGCTAGGATTTAAAGGTGTGATGTTGTCTAATTAACACCTTCTAAGACTTTAGTTAAGACTTCCCTCCCACCCCCAGGCTCCAGCATAACTAGTTTAACATGTTCTACTTTTGAATTGCGTTGTCTTGACTAGGGTGTTTAAAGGCCTAAGAAGAACTAATCCCATTTAACATCACTTCCTTTAAATTGACAGTGCCTTAGATCTGTGCCTGGATGCCACATTGCCTGAAGTAGGTTGAAATAGGAGAGAGGGCTCTTACCATGCTGGACAACAGGGAGAGGGAGGTTGAGAAAAGGAAAGGGGAACTGTTGCTGCTTTTAGCAGAAGAGAGAGAGCTGTAGCCAGCACTTACTCCTTTTTGCTTTGATCTCCATCTAGTTATGCAAAAATTGCATTGAAACACAGTTGCTTGACTTGGTACTTATGGCTTAGTCTAGAAAGGGCTTTAAAGTTCTTAGCACCTTGTCCAGAAAAAAAAGAAAGAAATGAGGACAGTTTATATTAATCTAGTGCTAGAAATGTCTTTCTAAACGCTCTCACAGATCTGGAAACAGCCTTCGGTATCCTTTTGGTGTGACATTCACTAGAGTGCAGTGTCTCCACAGGCTGTTTTCTGGCCTCCAGGCAAAACTCCATTGGGTGTGAACCAAGCAAGGAAAAAAATCTCTTGTTCAGTAGTCCACGGAAATCCCATTTGAGGTTGGTTATGAGTGATCTGATTAATAAACTGCCTGCTGAGCCAGATGTTGCCTTGCTGCTAGACTCTGGGTATGCTAAGCGCTGAGCCTAGTCAATGGCTGAAAACGAGAAGTAGTGGCTTTGTTTCCCTGTGGGCATAATTGGAGAACTTAAAAATGGCTCGTATGCCCTTCTGTGCTAAAACTTCCCCTCTGCTCTGCTCATTTAGTTGCATCCCATATCACATTGTGCGGAGCATGGATATTATAATTAGTGTTGGCTGCAGAAATGTGGAACAGGCATGCGTCCTTACTGTACAACTTCCATTTCTAGTCTACCTTGTCTTTGGAATGGTTGCTTTGAAAATTATTTCCCTAGCCTAACTATTTGTATTGTGGTGCGACTGGGAGTGTGTGTGTGTGTGGGGGGTGGGATTGGATGTAAAAAGAGGAAACCAGTGCGCTAGGTGTTATGCAGCTACATACCCAGAGGACTCTGTCTAATCTGTTTGGTGTGCTTCCTGCATTCCTGGCATTATGGCAAAATCCTGTTTGATTCAAGGGGTCTTGTCGGTACAGCTGGCGCGGAGCATGTCCAGAATCCTGTTTCTGCTCTCTCACCATACAAAAGAGTCCAAAGAAAAGCACAGTAAAGATGTCACCTGTTCATTTCTGTAGGTTTTTAAGAGTAATTCTTATTTTCGTAAAACCCTGTTGTTTTCATCCATCGCATGTTTGATAAGGCATTTTCAAAAAAGATGCAATGGGGAAACAGCACTTTGGTTTTCATAACCAGAAGCCTGAAGCCTGCGTGCATTTTTGCATGTACATTTTTGCCCTTATGTTAGCCTTCACAGTTACCATGGGTGGACACACAAATTGGACCTTTTGTGAACAGTCAACTACTTAGCCACAATAGCTCTGCAAAAACACCCACAAAAGTAGAATCTATTTCTTACAAAGCAGTACCTCACACTTAAAAGTTAGTTTTTCTTTTTCAGTTAAAATTGGTTACTGTTTTAATACACAACACTGTTTTAAAGCTGGCATTTATTTAACTGGCAGGACTTGAAAATCCAGTTTTATTTATGTAGGGAATTCCGAGCATCTCAATGGATGCACCACAAGTCACCAGCAACTTGAGACTGTTGCTTTTATTAAATTCTGGGGTATTTTTCCACTCTAAATATTTTATTACAAATAAAAGCCCTGCTCTATGTGACTGGCTCCATGACTGGCACTCAGCTGAATTCACAGATGCGGTTGGGACTCTTGCAAAAGCTAAATTCAATCCAGTACATAAACTTGGTGGGTGAAGTGTTAAATAAGCTATTTGCGTTGGCCTTGGAGAGCAGTAGGAGACCTGGGGTTTGGCAGCATGTTCAGAAGTTTGTTCTGTGGGCTGGTAGAGAAGGGGCATGTGGGGAATGCAGCGCAGGCAGCGCCCGGGGTGGTGGAGGATGCCATTAGAATCGGATGGAGACCGCCTGCACTGACAGATAGGCTGAATAGCAAGGGTGTCAGCTCCAAAGGGAACTCCTTGTGTGCATTTCTTGGCCAGAAATTAGGTGCTACTATTCAGGAGCTAATGAAAGGACAGCTGAGGGGGAAAAAGGAAGAGGAGAAAATGGCAGCCTGAATGAAAGAGCTTCTAAATACAGCCAGTCAGTGCACTGGCACGTAGACTGCATGTTCAATGTGCTTTTCTTAGCCTGGGCAATTCTTAAGACTGGATGCCTTTGGGGACCAAAGCCAGGAATCATCTAGGGTGGTCAAATAGTGGGTGTTCAGAGTATTTGCCCTAATTTGCAGAGGGTTGCCTTAGCAGTGGGTGTCTTGAATTGCTGCTAGAACACAGGTATGGACGAAGCCTGCGCCATTGCTGCAAGGATGCCATTTCTTCTGCTGAAAAAACTATCAGAAGGAGAAGGGAACTTTTGCTGAGCATGCAGGAGCCGATTCGTACCGTGCTGTGATGTAATACAGTCAACTTTAAAGGAAGGCTAGAAACGATATTGTACATCACTGGCGTGAGTGGCATCGAATCTGGTCCTCAGGCTTCGGTGAAGTATTTTTGAGCAGGTTTCAGAACGATATGCATATGGACAATGAGCTTCTCTGGAAGTTGTGGGGAGAAGTCTCTTTGAGGTGAAGGGGTGGAAGCACTCCCTTAGAGCCAGACAATTTTACTTTCAGCTATAGCAGTCACCCCAAAATTGCTTTTGTGGCAGAGGGAAGCTATTCATGAATTCAACTCGAAATCAATTTCAGTGGTTTTAACTGAAAAAAAACCCTTTTAAAATGGGACATTTTCTAAATAGAACATTTTGATTTGCTTTTTGTTTTTGCTTATGATCAAAAAAGCTAGTCAACATGATTACGGCCAGCTCCTTTGTGTCACTTCATAACTTGGTAAAAAAATAGTGCTCACAGATATATCTCAGTTGCGCTTACTCTTTAGCGTACTTGATTGTTAGAAAAGTATTTGAATATACATTCACTTCAGGGGCATTTCCCACGTGGCTCAGGCTTTTAGGAATGTGGTACGCAGACGTGTTATCTATATGCACACAGCACGGGGCGTTTGAGCCCTGGGCAGTAGACAGGCGAGCTCTCCACGTAGTCTGTGTCATGGCAAATGGAATCCAAAATCTCCTGATTCCAAGGGCACGTCGAATTTGCCCGTATAAATGTTTAACACTAGTCTGAGGCCACAGGAATCCTGGGGAGGGCAACACACTTGCTGGAGCCATTCAGTTCAGGGTACACTAGCAAGCGTCTCTCCTCCTCAACTTCCCCTTTATGTATAAAATATAATGGTCTGATTCTTTGCCCTGATTCAGAGGAAGCTGGTGTTGGAGGCTGTGTGTGATATGATTGTGTTCTGTGAGAACATGTGCACAGAGAAGAAATGCCACAATGAGAATAAGCTTTTCTTTAATCTGTCAAGACAAAAAAATGGGCAGCAGAAGGAACTATGAAACCCAGCTCTCTGGCCGGCTCTGGGGAGTGGGACAGGAAATATATTTAGATTACATTCTTGTCTGTGGTGACTAAAGCGCTCTGATCAGGCAAAATGACAGGATTTCCCATTTGGTTGGGAAGGCGTGGTACAGGTTCCTGTTCGCGGTGGCAACAGCAGTGATTCTCAACTAGGATGCCGTGGTACTCTGGGGGGGGCCTCGAGATCCTTTCGGGGTGCTGCAGCATGCCACACGGTGTTAGCACCGTTGTGTGCACAAACATGATTCACAAGATAAATCCGAAGATTTCAAATAAGAAGCCATAGTGTTAAAAACAATTCTGACCCATTGTGGGCTTTTTTAGTTCTTTGCAATAGAAAAATGACGATGACGATTCCATAGTGAATAAAGAGTGAAAACTAAGAGCTAGCATTTTCCAAGGGGTGCTGTGAGTCTAAAAGGTAGAAAACCACTGGGCTACAGTGCAGATTGTGGATCTGGGTAGGCACCCCAAATTGCAGACACATTTCTGAACAGATCAGATTTCTTAAGCCTGTACGACTGGGCAGGCAGTCTCACAAGGAGTAGCTCCCATGAGATTTCCAATGTGTCTATGGGCTGGAGTTACTTCTAGACCTGCTTGTCTCCCAGCGCGTGCGGCTTGTTCTTTGTCCGGAAACCAGGAGGACCTGTGAAAAGAAAAGAGCCCATCATCTCTTACAGAGAGATGGACACAGTCCCAAGATTCACGGTCTGGTTTGGTTTTGGGGGGTATCTTGCTTATTCTTGTAACATTTTTGTCTTGCCTGTTTGTCCAGTTTAATCTTCACCGAGCACTTCTTTCAGGTGGAAGCACAGGTGCGTGGGCATCTGCCGCTGTGCTCGGGGGCCTTGAGCCCAGTGACAAAAAGGGTGTGAACGTTTGTGACAACTGTGTCGCCCTGCATCCCAGTGGCTAAACGGTTCTCCGTTCGATGAGCTCATCGGCAGTGCTGCCTTGTGCTTAGTAAGGAATGCAGCTACTGTACTTGCGTCAGGCGGCTTTTCATCAGCTGCACTGTTTGTTCTTGCTAACGACCTGTGACGTAAAACTTACTTGTGAGGCTCATTCTTCTAATTCCCCTTTGAAACCTGCATGTAAGGAAATTTATTTGGCCAGATTTTGAAAGGTGCAGTTCAGCTTATGGCCTGTCTTACAAGGTCCAGGATCTGCATTCACAATCCCTCTGCTTCCAGGCGTCCTCTAGGAGTTGCACGCATGGGGAATGCACCTTTGAAAAGAGCCCCTTTCTTTTCTATAAAGAGACAACACTTCTTTTAAAAAAATCCTTGAAACACCACCTATATTGACAGTTGAGTTTTAGTCACCACAGAAGCATGTCCTTGTTCATATTCTTTGGAAATGAAAATAGAGGCCAGGAGTGAAATCCAGGCTCTATGAAAGGTAATGGCAAAACTCCTATTGACTTCAGTGGGGCCAGGATTTTGTTCTGGGTTTACTGGCATGAGTGGCGTGACAAAGCAGCAGTCTTTGAAGAAGGGAAAGGGCATGGATAACTCCCATAAGGTTTTCACATTATTCTGAGCTGAAGGTGTAGTTTGCTGGTTTCATCACCAGCCAGAAAATCAGAAACTTCTTGTCTGCTTCTGACTCCATGGGGGCTTTGAGTAAGGCAGTAAGCTCTCTGCAGCTCTTTCCTCATCTACAAAATTCAGATAAATATACTTCCTTCAGAGGGGTGTTGTAGGGCTGACTAAAGTCAATATTTGTAAAGGACTTCATTATGTATACCCATCCTTTGCTCCTGTAGCCTTTGATTATATATCAGTGTCCGGACTATCACAGCCTCAGGGCTGATGTTCTTTAGTGGAAAAGAAACAATTGTGAATAAATATATAGGTAATTCCAGGTAAACATGTCTACATTCCTAGACAGAAGCAAGGCTATACAGATCAGTTAAGGATATTCTGAAGTAGCTTAAAAATAACTTATTAGGGTATGTGCAGACATTCACCACACCTTGTCTACAAGCACACAGTTTGCTTTAAGTTGGGGAAGAGGGGTAGGGAAAGTGGCATGGGGGGGTGCTAGCAGGTCCATGGGGGGAGTGTTGGCAGGTCAGGGGGGCAAAGTGGGGCTGGTAGGGCTATGTGGGGGGGAGGGAAGGGTTGGAGGGGACTAAAAATATCCCAGCCAGGGATGTGAGGGTAGGAAGAGCATAATCCTGGGGCTGGGGTGAACAGTTGGGCTCCAAATATGTGCACATGTTCACTAGACCATGACTAGACTAGACTAGAACCTGTTCCTGATCTAAGTTAGTTCACTTTCTCAGGTGAACTAATTTAGGCCAAGCCTGCCATTTTTTTGCCCAATTTAATCTCCCTGAATGCCTGCACAGATCTGCATTTAGATTGACTTAACCCTAGTTAGGTCAATTTAAATGTAATGTTTGGACATACCCCTTAGGATGCTGACAGACATACAGGCTCCTGCTCTAATTCATGGTGCTTTACATAGAGTGCCATGAGTTAGAGTGCCCCCCACAGGCATTCACCGGTTGAGTCAGAGGTGGGATTGAACCTGCCTGCAGCAGAGGGGCCGCTTCTCTCCCCCAGCCCTGCCCTGCTCTGCCCCACCCCCTCACAGCTGTCTGCATTTCCAGCAATGGAGGGGGGAGGAGGAATGAGCTACAGACTGGGGTTTCCCCAGCCTGAGCTGGAGGGGTCTCCAATCCACATGCCCCACTCTCCAGCTCTGGCTGGGCAAACCCAAGCCCGCTCCCCTGCCCCTCTGATCCCTTCCTTCCTGAAGATAGCACTGGGTGTAGGGCTGGACTGCATCAGCCTAGCCCCAATTGTATGACAAATTGACTCTAGGGAACATAAGTTCCTTAAGGTGCTCCAAAGTGGAGCGCCTTTGACTGATTCCTCATTTGATAAAAGTTAATTTGTCATGTGATCAGCCACTTTTGAAGCGCTCTGGAGCCATGCACGTGCGTCATGGCATGGGCGTAGAGCACTTTCAGGGGGCCCATCACAGGGATCCAGGTTTTGCATTTCCCACAGAAAAACAGGGAAAACCATGGATTTCTAATTTTTATCAGAGAAAACATGGATTTTTCCCTTTTAGAAGAGAAACGCATGGATTTCCCTCTTTTTCAAAGAGCTCTGCAGGCTGGCAGGGTTCCAGCCTACAAGAGCTGTTTGCAAAACAGGCGGGAAAGCCCCAACCCTGCTCAGAGGGGAGAGGGGGAAGAGCAGGGCCCGACACTTTTACTTACTGGAAGTTACTTCAGACTTACTCTTCTTGCTGGAGATGAGTGTGGCTTGGGGGTTGCAGGGCATGGCTGGGGGGTGGAAACTGGCTAGGGGCTGAGGGAGTGGGGAGGTTTGCAGCCGGCTAGGCATTCTGGCCAGGAGAGGGTTTGCAGCCTGCCCACTCTCGGCCAGAGTGCTTGGCTGGCTGCAACCCCCCACTGCACCTGGCCAGCTGCAAACCCCTCCTCCTGGTTGGAGTCCCCAGCCGGGGAGTGCCCAAGATGGCTCGGGGCTGAGGGAGTGGGGAGGTTTGCAGATGGCTGGGTACTCTGGCCAGGAGGAAGGGGTGGGGGAGTTTTCAGCCTCCCCCACTCTCTGAGCCTCCAGTCAGTTTGGGCACTCTCTGGCCAGGAGGTGGGGTTTGCAGCCAGCCAGGCACTCCATCCAGGAGCGGAGAGACTGTAACACCCCCTGCCCCCCCAGCCAGAGTGCCCGGCCTGCTGCAAACCCCGGGTGGCAAATGCTGTGCTCCACACCCTGCCACCCTCCCCCATGCCCTCCAGAGCACGTGTGTGCGACTGGTGTGGCAGGGCACAGCAGGGCCACGCATGAAAGCTGCCTGCTGCTGCAAGCTCCGTGCTGCCCTGGCCACACTTCCTCTGTGTACATAGGGGCAGCGCACACCCCCCCTGCCCCCACCCCCCCGACAGATCTGGGGGGCACGAGGCAGGGGGCTACAGACTTGGGTCCCCAGCTCCATAGCCCTGGCAGCTGGGAGCCCCCTCCAGCAGGGCTGGGCAGAAGAGGCTGTGGGTGGGGGGGCAAGGTGTACAAGTAGGCCTGGGGGCTGTGGCAGGGAGTGAGGGACACCAGTAGGGCTGTGGGGGAATGTGAGGGCATTTAATTTTAACCACGGATTTTGGGATTTTTTTATCAGAGAATTTACGTTTTTATCAGAATTAGTGATTTTTTTATTACGGAAAACCAGGATCCCTGCTGATCACACAACAAATGTAACTTCTGTTTGCACCTCTAGTGACTGGTGAAAACTGATTGCAATACCGGGTGGGTGAGGACTGGTGATAGTAGCTGTGCCGATTTATAACAAGAACAAATGGCTGAAGGATGCTGAAAGTTTCCAAGCCTCAATGTCAGACTGACGAGGAATGTTAAAGTTTACATAAAGGGAGGAAAACAGAGAGCATGAAGTTGTAGAGAGAGAGAGAGGCTATGGAGGGCCTAGGGCTACAGGGCACGTTGACAAACAGCCTGCAGTGTTGCAGAGAGCCACCTGTGCTAGCTTTAAACGAGTAATTTTGGATAGCAGAGGTGGCCATAGATTGCTTCCAGTGTCTGAACTAGGTATTTCTGCAAAGCTCTGCAGTCTGCAGTGTGGACAAACCCTCTGATGAAGTTTCCATGCTGGGGTGGGGAGCTGAGAAGCTTGCCATGGGGCCTGGCAGGTTGCAAAATAAATACTAAAAAGCAAATAAGACAGAAATATTTCACTGTACATTGAAATTTTTCTGACTAGCTGTTTGACTGGCCAAAATATTGTGTTTAACTCCTTCTGTTCTGATTTTAGGTGTAATAAATTAAAAATAAAATGCAAACAAATGGTTTGTATCTCTACTCAAACTTCAGAATAGGGCATTGAATTAGACACTTTTCTTCCTCAGAAAATATATGTAAGCAGTTGGCATAACCAACGCATTGTGATAAAATAAATAACCAAATAAGAGCTTTGATCATGCCTTTCTTGATCTAAATGGCAGCATGGTCAGGCTCCCTATTTCTTGTTTTTGGGGGATTTGGGGAGCGAATGTCCTTCTCTGGATTTGGTTTCTTTTCCATTTGCCCTGAGGTTGTTGATTCTGCAGTGGACAGGTAAATAGACACGACTTGCTAGCTTTATGAGGTGCAAGAATCTACAGCAGGGAAGTTCAACATGCATTTTGCTTTTTTAAAAAACCACCCCATATTTATTAACCACAAACTGTGCAGGGGACCTTGGATGAAAGGGGAAGGAATTGCTGGTATTTACTTATGTTGCTCCCAGATGGCACTCCGTGGCATTCCTCCCACTTTAGCCCTATCACCAAATTACAGATTTTTGTCAAGTGTTGCCCTTCTCAGAAAATGTTTACAGGCTTCAGTGATACGGTCTGCCTTGCTTGGCTATGAGAATGAGGATCCCAGTGTGGCACAGACCATTTCTGCTACCTCCACAGAAAGCTGAGCTCCTATCACAGCCACTTAACAAAGTTTTCCTGGCAGAAGATTTTAAGTGCCAGAGACTAGGCCATTCCACCATTTCTGTTTCGTACCAGAGCTCTGGTTCCAAACCATAAACAGGTCTTTAAAATACCCCTGAAGTTTTTATGACCTTTGGTAGAAAGCTGACGTAGATGTTTTGCCACTAAGAAAAGCTTCAGAGAAGAAATAACTATAGAGGCGGCGGTTACATCAGAAGTCTTTGTTAGGGTAGCCTTCTGGTTCAGAAATGTTACCTCCATACTGTAAGTCTCAATCCTGCTCTTGTGCACGTGTACATGTGTGTGTGTGCATGTGTGTGCGCGCGCACGTGTGTGTGTGCATGCAATAAGGTACAGTAAGGGACATGACACCTGCTGTATTAACCCTGATACCCCTTTTTGGAAATCAGCATCTATTTTTCTTAAATTCATAGCAACTGTTGCCTTATTCCAACACTAGCTCTAAATATTCAGGGTCCACATACAATCCTTAAGACTGTTGGTGCTATTTCAATAGCAAAGTGTTTGCTAACAGGAAACCTGTGCCTTCATATTGGTATCCAGGGGATGAGCTTTAGTTCAAGTGCCCCCACTGCCATTTTCAAGCACAGGGATGTTGATACAGGAAACATGGCGGCACTTTAATTAGAGCAGCTCTTGGAGTCGCGCTAATTAAAGTCTCCCGCCACCCTGGAGCACATGTAAAAGTGTCCTAGGTTACTTCTAAGACCCTTTAGCCACATGACGGAGCTGAGCAAAGTGCTCTTAATGAAATCTAAAACTGGGATCTTATGTAACAAGCTTGAAACATAACCAGGCTTGTGTCATCCAAGAGGATGAGCCTTTGAGGGATCCTGGCTTGCATGCTGGATATTCATGGAGATTCTGTAAAATTGGCTGCAAAACTGGTAGAAATTAGCTGAATCTCCCATAGTTCAATCATCTCAGACAGTTCATCAGATCTGGAAAACTGAAATGACGTGGCAAGTTTGCACAAATTGAATCTGAAGACTGGGGGTCAGATTCCTCAGAAGTGTGAAGTGCTGCAAGGTTCATTTGCTGTCCGTGGAGTTGCACTGATTTGCAGCAGCTGGGAATCTAGCGCTCATATTTGTTTAAGCCCCTCCCTAGAAAGTGAAATTGTGAATTTCTGCTCACCTTGGAAGTAACTGTCAGGTGGTCTGCTGACCCACGGGCTAATATCTACAAGAACAGCTGAACCCTTCTTGTGCTTGCCACGGGATTTCCTCTGGCTTGTTGATTTGTTTCTGTCTGTCATATGTAATCATAAAATGCTGTAGAAACAGCAAAGAGTGTTGTCCTAGCCCCGCTAGAACCTATGTTAAAACTTCCAAACTGTTCGAAGTTTCAATGCGGCTCGTTATCACCTGGGAACTTTTCTAACATTCACTGATAATCTTTGCTGTTTAAGACAGAGTCACTCAAAAGTGAAAGAGCAGAAAGATAGTTTGATAATAAAAATTTCCCGAAAATAGCAGCCCTTTATCTAGGTCAGTTGCCCAAAATGTTTTTGTAATCTGAAGAAGTTCCAGTTGGTTTTATCTGCTTCAGTTTAACAGCTGGGGAGAACACAGTACATGAAATGTGCAGCTTTCACCAGGACCCTGGAATAAATGGGGACCATCAGAACCACTTGACACTGGGATGACTCTGGTCGTCTTTCTTTCTCTGTTGAAGAAGGTGGGCAGCAATAGTCTGCAGGAGCTGGAACTTGCAGACTGGGGGCTTGGGGATGCCACTAATGTGGAATCTGCCACAGTTCAGGCAAGAAACATTTACTGGTTAGGAGAGGAGTTTCGGTAGATGTTAATGCAATGCGGCAGAAGTAGAAACAGGCCAATTTGCAGAAACCAGTCTTTCATTTCAAGAAGTGGTCTTGTAATTTAAACAAAAACAAAACTTTCTATAAGAAAAAGATATCTCTCTCTCTCTCTCTCTCTCTCTCTCCCTCTGGAGTGAGAGACTGGCCACATGCTATTCTCACTTCCCATTGGTCTCACCTTTCTTTGCTATAAATGCATGAAAGGGTTTTGTCTGCCTTTTTGCAGAATTTAGATGTAAACATTAATATAGTGGAAATGTAAGTGCAAAGCACCTTCCCTAGCGGTCCTTTCCTAGCTAGCTCTGTAAATAATTTTCTGGGAAGTTTTATTAAATCAGGTCACAAAATTCACTTGTCCTGAATACCACTATGTGTACTGTATGCATATGATTGTACATGTAAAAGTATGTTGATTTCTCAAGTTGCAGCTAAGTGTAACCCCTGCAATTTGAATATAGTGGGCACATCTACACATCCATTAATGCGCTATGGTTACTGTACGTTAGTCTTAGTACCTGTGATAACAGGTACTAACTAAATGCACAGTAACTGGTGGTACTGTGCAGTAGCACCAGTGTACATTTTTTTTTGTGATACTATGTGCAGCAGACTAATTCTACTGTGCATTTGCACGTTAGCGCACCTTTTGCCATGATGTGCTAATGTGCAATGTAGATGTGCCTGCTAAGAGACAGTAATTGGCTCCTGAGTAGAGCAATTCTATTGCCTTTCTTTAGTTGCCCTGGAAATCTGTTCTTGCACCAACTGTGAAAGGGGTGCTGTCAAGGTAAGTCAACAGTGGTTCAAAGGCAGTGGTGACACAAGCTAGACATTTTTGGCTGAGATTTTCAAGGGAACAAAATGAGATTGAGGTGCTAATAGGGCTGTACGAAGCTTTGGTCACCGATTTGATTCAGCGGAGCCTTGGCCCAATTCAGTGGCCAAATCTCCGAATCCAAATTGAATCAGGAGACCTTTTAATCTCTCCGAATTGAATCAGAACCCTCCAAATCGATTCAGAAAGTTTTGGAGATTCGGCCATAGACACAGCTTTAAATGTTTTTTCTACATACCTCAAGGTACCAGGCAGCTCATGAATGTTGTGATGCTGGGATGGATAGAGCATCTCACAGCAGTGCAGGGGGCTCCCCAGCATGCTTGGTAGCAGACTCAGAAGTGGACCAGAAGTACTTCCGGTCCACTTCCAGGTCTGCCGGGGTATGCATGGGCTCCCCTCCCACCACGCCTCTTGTGTCTTGACAACTGGTGCCTCCTGGGTCTGGAGGGAGCACCGGGAGTCCCCCCACGGCTGATAGCTGAGCCGGGGCAGGGACAGGGGGGTCCCCCACGTGCTCCCTGGCAGACCCAGCAGTGGACCGGAAATACTTCCAGACCACTTCCAGGCTCATCCCGAAGAATGCCTGTAGGACCCTCCATCCTTCCCAGCATTACAGCACTCACGAGCCATACCTGGTACCTCGAAGTATGTAGAAAAAACATTTAAATCATGTCTACGGCAAAATCGCTGATTCACCAAATTGGCATTGAATCTTCAGATTTGGATTCTCCACAATTTAAAAAGGATGCGGACAAGCTGGAGAGAGTCCAGAGGAGAGTCACGTGCATGAACAAAGGTCAGGAAAACAGACCTTATGATGAGAGGCTGAGAGACATGGGACTCTTTAGCCTGGAAAAGTGTAGGTTCAGGGGTGATCTGGTGGCCACCTACAAGTTTATCAGGGGTGACCACCAGGATCTGGGGGAACATCTGTTCACCAGAGTGCCCCAAGGGATGACAAGGTCAAACGGTCACAAACTCCCCAGTGACCATTTCAGGCTGGACATAAGGAAGAACTTCTTTACTGTCCGAGTCCCCAAGGCCTGCAACAGACTGCTGTCAGAGGTGGTGCAAGTACCTACTCTGGACTGACTCCTTTAAGAGTCAATTGGATGTTTATCTTGCTGGGATCCTCTGACCCCAGCTGACTTCCTGCCCCTGGGGCAGGACTTGATGATCTTCTGAGGTCCCTTCCAGCCCTAACGTCTATGAAATCTATGAAAAATATGAAATCTTATCAAATCGGGGACAGTGATCCAAATCATGAATCAAATCACTGTCCCTGACTCGGACTGAATCTGAATTGAATATGGCCCATTTCATACACCCCTAGTGCCTAACTCCCTCAGGCTCTATTGAACTGATTTTGCAGACCTTTTTATTAACTTCAGTGGTAAATGCAATGGACCTATGGACAGAAAGGACATTAGATATGTCAAACATGGATAGTAATAAATGTGTAGTCTTTTTTAATGCAGGGTTAATTAAGGCTTAGGATAAGTTTATTGGATCTTTGGACATGTCACAGGAATGTGGATTGTATAGGCAGCAGCCACTTCTCACTTCCAAAATATAGACACTATATCTGTGTGTCTGTGCGTGTGCACACATACACATGGAACAGTGTTTTAAACAGCTGAGGTTTTGTTCACTTCCCCATATTTTGCTCAGTTCTTAATGTAATATGTTGTCATGTTACAAAGTGGGAGCAAAAGCTGGGTCCAGGCTTAATTATATGTCTCTCATAGTGTTGATTTTGCAATATATATACAGTAGCTATTTATTACAGTAGTTATATCACCCAATTATCTGTACAGCTAAAAACAATTCTTGGAAGTGGTACCTCCAGTGCTTCAGGGAAAGAAAGCTGTCCCTTGTGTTACTTCTGGAGTGTGTGACCGAAGATCACTGCTTCACCCTGTTCCACAATGCATGAATATGCCTTTTAAAGATGGTTTTAAAGCCTTTCTTAAGGGCAGATAATTTGTTCCTTATGTCACGTTAACATCCATTTTTACAATGTGAAATGAATCGTGAATCCTAAAGAGTAAAGATATTGGAATGAAAAAAAAAATAGCTTCTTACGGAAAAAAAAAGTGTGCGCAAAGCATGTGTTAACAAGAAGTAACTTGCAGACATAATAGACATCTTTATAGTTGCCTGCAAAAGATAGTGAGAGGTATACTGAAGCCAAGGTGATTTATAATGAATTCCTATCACACCGTGTCCTATAAACCAAGATTATACAGGTGCTTTCTATGTTTAGAGAAAAAGTGCCCATCTGGAAACTGAATATAGAGAATTTGATTTGATACTCTGCTGAGAAAACAGCAACGCAGAGCCACCATGCAGAAATCCAGGCAGCAACTCAGCTGTTATTGGTTGCTTGCTTGACAAGTTGTACTGTATGTGATTTACATTTTGTTTTTTTAAATCATTTATGAGTAGTTAGCATTTCAGTTCCTCTTTGGAGGGTAGATCAAAATGTAAGTATGTATATGTGTATGTACGTGGATAAATAGGTGTGTCAGTGAGCCATGAAACTTTGAAACCAGTATAATGAACAGGATGCCAAAATTAGGGCAGTAAAATACCCTGAGGCTATTTTCTGCCACTAAACACCTCTGCCTACCAAGCTAGTCTCTGTTCAGCTGTTTGTAGATGAAATAGTGTCACTGTAGAGCTAATCCTCCTCTTACAGCTCTGCTCTTTCCCTTAGCTGTAACTCTTCATTGTTTCACAAGGATATCAAAGAAAATACACGCCATACATCAAACACTGCAAATAAGAATTTCTTGATACAATTTTCAATTGATGTTGTAGAGATTCCTAGGTTCCTTTTCCCCTTCATTAGAAATGGCTCATTTAAAATTTATACTAGTAAGAGCTCAGGATTCAGGAATTCTGCAATTAACACAAGAAGGGGCATCATAATTAATAACATTAATGGTAAGTTTGATCCCACACTGGTTTTACACTGGTATAATTCTGTAGATACTACAGGAATTATTCCACATGTGATGGTATAAATGGAACTGCACCACTGTAAAACCTGTATGTGTGAAATCTAAATTTAGCCCAGTATCTCACATTTATACACTGGCTTGCAGCAGGAAAAATATTAGAATATTTACAGACTGTATACCCATATTTACATGTGAGCCACTTCACCTATTACTAAACACCAGGTATGTCTGGGTTGAAACTCAGTATTTTTGTAATAGCCCACAAAACTGGAACACGTTAGGTCTGGGGAAGTGAAGTAGAATCTCAACTCCAGCCCAGATTAGTTGATACTTTACTGAACAGTGACTGTTAACAAGAGTAGGGTTTCATTAAAATTTATCATTCAGATGGTTTCCAATTTACTGAGAGAGGACTATCTGAAGGCCTGTTTTTCTTTAGGACTATACATGGAGTTGAAAAACATTAATGTGAACAAATGTCTTATATCATACTGAATTATTTGTATAGTTCCTGTCCTGTCATTGTTAAAATTATCTTGAGATCATTCATGATAGTGCTTGAGACGCCAGTTGCAAACAAGACCTGTAATTCACATAGCATTTGTTGGCTGAAGGATGCAGGATATTCATGTTTCCTGTAATTTCTGCTGGGGTTTGGGTTATGGCTTGTGTGTATGGTAATATCCAAAAGAATACAAGCCTTCTGCTGAGGATCAGGGCTAGTAATTACTAAACGAACAAAGATGCACCTGCATTCAAACTTCAGATTTCAGCAAGCGTTTAGTAGAAACATCCATATATTTCAATGTATCTCCTATTCCCAAAGGCGTCTAAGCAACTCCATGGAAGACAATTGAGTTATACCAGTGTGATACCAGAGTCCCAGGAGATCCAAAGCACATTTTGTCAAACATCCAAGGGCAGTGGCAGTACTCACTGAAGCACTGAGAAAAGAGGGATCACGTATTCAAATTCTGGTTCAAATCTTTATGGAAATGATAAGTTTTACCCAATGTTGGCAGGGCCTCATTAAGGCATAGGAAGCGTCAGCCTATGATGAGGGCCCCAGTGAAAGGAGTCGTCACATGGTGGGATCAGAAGTTTAACTTTCACTTAAAATACAGTTCTGTCCCTCCTGGGTTCACAGTGGCCTGCTTTGAGATGCTGTCCATTTCAGATTTGGTGGCTTCTTGCCCCATGTGCTGTTTGGTTGTTTCTGTTCTCTCTTTCATTTCTCCCTGGCTGACACACAGCTGTTTAGTCAGAAACCTCTTACTATTTCTGAAGGTTTGAGGAAGTCTCCTTGTGCTGATTTATATTTTGGGCAGGGAAGTTGAGTGTGTGTCTTGTTTCAGTCTCTGCTCTGTTGTGTTGGTTACAGAGTCTTCTTTCTTTGTTTTCCAGCGTCTATCCCATTTCTGGTTTCTATTTCTATCTAGCTCCCGGTCATTGATTTGAGATAATAGCCTTTATTACTTCGTGTTTTTCAATGTAGACTACTTTCAGGAAACTTCTGTTTTAAGACCTACCACAATGTAGTTTGCCTAATTTATGATCTGTCCTTCCAGTAGGAACATTATTACTCCCTTGTGAGTGTGGCTGTGAGCATCCTTTGTCTGGAAATCAGTATTGTTGAGGTCGGGGGTGATATGTTATAGGAGGGGAGTGTGATTTTTAACAAGCCTTCTTAGTGGTTTGCGTAGAAAGAGTTTTTGCTGATTTGGCTGAAAGGAGCATGAGTTGCTGAAGGCTCTTGTTGTTATCTTGATTAGTAGTAGGAGTTGTCCTATTTTGCTCTGCAGCTGTTCTTCAAAAAGATCTAATCTTACCTTGCAAAAACTCCTCTGCCTTCCTTTTTCTTTCTTGCATAATAATAATATACATGTTAAATTGCCCTGTTAATAAAATCCCCTTCCCCATTGATTTCCTGGGCAAGAATCTTGCTGATGTGCCTTGCTTGAGTATATTGAGTGGTAATAATAACTGAGCCATTGCTTCTGTGATCACCTGAAGGGACACGGGCATGGGAAGGTAGCAGTGACCTCTTCAGGAGGGCTAGAAACATGAACTGGGCCGTTTAGGTCCCCGGCTGGGCTTTCTGTAATGAAACATTTCCTGTGTCATTGTTTTACATAGGGATAAAATAGGGTTGTGTATTCCTGGACACTATAAAGTAGTGCCCAAGGTTGAAAGTGCAAGTTGTCAGTGCAATAGGACAGCCGTTCTTCCCCAGGGAACTCACATTTTCTATTTGGCATTGTAAAGAATTATACGATTCCTGTAATTAACACTTCACGCTCTTGGCTTCCATGGTAATAAAATGAGAAAGCACCCGGGCTAATTTTCGCATCTCACCTGAAAACCCCAGGATCGCTCCCTCAAGCCTGTGCATCTTACCAATGCCATCAACAGACAAAGGCAGGCATGCGCCCCCTGAAATCTTATACACAGTCCATGGGAGATAAGGCGCTAGAAAGATACTCCAGCGTAAAGCCGTGTCCACGCAGCAGAAAGGTATACTTTTACCAGGTGTCAACTGACACACTGTAACTGGACCCTAATTTATGTTTACTTTGACCTGTTGGCACTTATTAAGGATACCTTGCCTTCTCCACACAAGATGTTTGCTACATCTTTGTTAACAGATACCAGCTAACAGATGGTAAAGCACCCCCTTTTCCCAGTAGAGGAAATGTTAAAAGACTAACAAGAGCTGTTCAAAACCCATGTCAGAGGGAATCCAACATCATTATCAATCTGGGAACAGCTCTGATTTAGAAATTCTTGCCTTAAACTGAATGTGACATTCAGGCTAAGGGTTCAGAGTTGCATTATTCATGCTAACTGAATTTCAGACTGTTGGAGAGTAGTACATTGAGTGCCATGGAGCTTAAGGAGACCTTAAAAATAAAATAAAAACAGAAACCTAGGCGTGGTAAAAAAGAAAATTTGTATATAACTTCTGTTTTTATATTTCAAGATGCTGTGCGTCTTTGTGTGTCTGTGTTAGGATGGAGATGACTGTTTTTCCTATCACTATAAACAGGCATGATGCAGATTGGTGACATGGTGATATTTCACTTCTTACTTCTTAGTCTCCTTGTTAGCTCTAGGTTTGCTCGAATCCTGCAAGGCTCTGCACCTTGAGCAAACATGTATGGTGCGTGGTAAGTCAGACTAGCTCTGCTTTGTCTGGAAAGCCCACAAACCTTTACGGCGACAAGTCACAGTGTGCAAATAAATATTAGGTTGATGCACCCAGTCGGGCTTTAAACAAAAACAAATCCTTCATTAGCTGTTTTTCTGCAATGAGCTCTTTTCCTAGTGATTGGCATGCAAACAAGCAAGACAGGACATGAAGTTTTATATGTATGCTTTCAAGAGAAGCACGAGAAGAAGGAACATCTATCGGTCTGGCTGGTACGATTGACTAAAAAACTCCCATTTGCTTCGAGACACTGTTTTTGGCCTAGTGCTCTGATCTGGGCTCTACCTAGTCTGCTGGATTGTTGTGGGTCATGAATCTCTTTTTTTCTGTCCTGCATGCAGAAATCCACCACTGAGCTTGGGCTGCTTTAGAAAACTCAGTTTTTGCCTTCAAGGAGACCCAGGGTACGTGGGCAGATAAAATGGGAACCTAACTGTTCTGTCCGTCCATCCCAGGCTTATCGCTGTGGCACCCAAGCACGTTACCACTGTAACCATTGATTATAACTTTCTTACACGGTCCGAGTTAAGCTCTGATGCTTTCCCTCTGGCCTCCCATAGTTTTTTTTTTTTTGTAATTTCTGTAAAACAACACGTCAGATGGGTGAGTTTTGCCTTTAATACTCAATGGGTGAAATTCCTGGTCATTCAGATGAGTCCAGTGAATGACTTTCACAACCCTGGGCCAGCTGCTGAGAAGGTGCAGGTTCACACACCACACTTATCAGTCTCTTATCCCTGACGTCTGCTGGGAGGGCAATACAGCAGTGCACAGGCAATCTAGGAAGTTTTTGGAGAGCATTGGAGACAACTTCCTAGTGCAAGTGCTGGAGAGACCAACTAGGGGCCATCCTCTTCTTGACCTGCTGCTCATAGGCGAAAAGGAAGCTTACAAGAAGGGGAAGCTTGGACAGATGACTAGGGAGGAGTATAAAAATCTTGCTCAGGTATGCAGGCACGCAGGGATGAAAGCAAGGAAGGCCAAAGCACAACTGGAGTTGCGGCTAGTAAGGGACGTGAAGGGTAACAAGAAGGGTTTCTACAAGTATGTCAGAAACAAGATCAGGGAAAGCATGGGTCCCTTACTGAATGGTGGAGGCAATGTAATGACAGATGGTGAAGAAAAGGATGGGACGATCTAGTTGGGGATGGTCCTGCTTTGAGCAGGGACTTGGACTGGAAGACCTCCTGAGGCCCCTTCCAGCTCTCATTTTCTATGATTTTATGCATCTTGTGCATTTGTTGGTGTTAAGTGGAAAAGATGCACTGTGGTGACATCTATGCACGGCTGACACTTGAGCCTGTGCCAGTGGTTGAATAGGAAGTGGTTTCAGCTGGTTGAGTTGCTTGCAGAATCCCTGTTCTGGTTAAATGATTACATCATTAAGGATTTTTATTTCAAAGGAAGGGGGTTTTAAAAGCTGGGAACAAATAGTTTTGCAGCCAGCTAGTTTGGATTTTTATGGTAACATTTTGGAAAGTTGGTGACTACATTTGTCTCTCAACAACTGTCTTGTTTTGGTGGCACTGGAAATACTGTTGTTTACACACGTCAAGATGATCAGAAGGCTGGAACAGACCTGCCACTCTGTTTCTAAATTTGACTCTTTCCTTTTCTCCTGATATATCTTTCCCTCTTTCTTTTCTTTCTCTCTTTGTGTCTCTATTTTTCCTACTTGCTTCTTTTGGTGTGCCAGCCCCTTTCCCTCTCTCTCACACACATGCACACATATTAATGTGATTTTCTCAGACAGGCATCCCAGAAAAGCTGTTTTATAAATTACTGGTAACACAGGCTCTGCTTTTTTGACTAGCTGTAACAGCTAATGTGATTTGCACCTTCTGTTTACCAGATTTCTATTATTAGAAATACACATGGCTGGGACTAATATACTGGTAAATATTAGTCACCAGTGGAGCTGCTAATTGCATGGATTAATTAATTAATCCAGTTGGATTTGTTTTTGAACAGAGATCTGATTCTGTATTAAAGGAAGGGAAAAATCTCCACTTGTCTTATCTCTGTGGAACTGGTGGTTAATATATGAAGGAGCAAAACATGTAAATCAGATGCCTGATTAATAGTGCTCAGCTATCATGCACAGTATTGGAGCAGGAAGGCATCATCTCCTGCATCCCCTTTCCTGTCAATCCTAGTGCTATTTCTCATCACACTGCACACTTTGTCTCACACAATCCTGAGGCTTCCCTGACTGCTGCCAGGAAGCTGGGCAGCATATTAACATCACAGCAGACATTGGCAAGATTACTGGTAAAGTGCCTTGGCTGCTAAGGCTGGATTTTTCTTTTTTTTTTATAGGCTGGCTCCTCAGTCACCAGGAAAAAACATTCTGCTCCCTAAAATAGCCATTCCTGAACTTTTCCATCCAGAGAACCCACTCCAGTTTCCTCATGTCTGTCTGGGTTCAAGCATCCTGTTCAACAGTATTGGGTGATCGAGGTGATTGGGACCCCTAACATCTGTTCATGAGCTGGTGGTTGAGAATCCACCACCCAGCACAAGCAAATAGTCCTCCCCCATCCATCTTAGAGCAGTTTGCCTGCCATTCAGGCACCTTTGCATACTCTCTTCTCTTTAGCCCAGTTGCGGACCGACAATGGGTGAGTTGTGCTCAAGCTCTTCTATCTGAGAAGCCGGAGGGAGAGGCTTTCGGTGGTGAGAAGGCTGGAGGTTTGGTTCATGCTCCGGCAAGGCTGGTTCACAGCTCCATGTGCTGCAGTGAGCAGTTGCCCTGCCTCAGGCAGATCAGAAAGCAGCTGAGTGTGCTCCAGCTGACAGACACTGGGTAAAACTGTTCACCTTTTACAAGCCCTTCATTACAGCAGTGTAATGAGGCAGCTTTGTATTAGAAATACAAAGGAGTTGCACACATCCCCACTTTGTCTCAGGTGAGTACGAAAAGTCCCCTTTTTTTTCCCTGCCCATAATATTCCCCAGGGCCCAGGCCTTATGCAAGAGAGGCAAGCATGGAAACCACTAACAAGGGCAGACCGGAAAAACCCTCTCCTGCGTTATGTCTGGGTCACTTTAATTGATCCCAGCAGATTTTGTCCTCGCTGGGCTCCTTTCAGGCAGCCTCCCCCACCTCCTGCAGGGGCTTGTCTCCATCTGCTGACGCCTGGGGGAGGGTAAAATTCCCCTCTCCTCACTTCAGGAGAAGCTTTTAACTCATGGCTGCTAAGCACCATGTAGAGTTTAAACTTCCCATCAGCAGTGCGCTCTGCTGAATTATCGCAGCTGGATCAAGCAAACTGCCATCGCTGTCACTGCACATACAAACGGCCTCTCACTAGCCATTGCCTGGCCCTGAGCAGGAGTCTAAAGGCTAGTATTGGAGTCACTACCCATTTGTGTCTAGTCCTGAGCTCTTTATTGGGCTGGCTTGTAAAGTCAAAGGTGTGCAGAGTTGGGGGGGGGGGGTCTCAGCAGGAGCAGAAAGTCCCGAGATTGCTTTGAATTTTTTAAGTAGCCAGAAAGAAATGTAGTAGAAATGAAAACGCATCGCAGGCACCGATTGCAGGTTTCTGTTTCCCTTAGTTCCCCAAGTGCTGAGACTAAGATCATTTGTAACCCCAGTACTTAGCTCAGGCTTGCCTTTGCTTCAGCAGCATGAATGTACTTTGTTGTTCCTTGCCCGCATTTTCGTTGACATCTCTCTTGATAGGAGCCAGGCACATTGCATCCTAAAAACAGAACAGCTGCCTTTCAGAGGAGGGAGGAGAAACCTTCAAGAGAATAAACAAGCGTCTCCTTTCTTTGGTGCTGGTGGTAACAGATATTTCAGTCAAAAAGTGTCAGCAGAGCTTCTGAGGAAAGACACTTGTTACCAGGAAAAAAACCAAAAAAACCACCTCTAAGGAAATGCCTTCTATGTGCCCAAAATGCAGAGCTGATTCTAAGAGCACAAGTAATGATTTGGTGCATGGTTCAATTCTGAGAGTCTGGAAACCCTTTGGGTTACAACACCCTCTTCGTATGACTAGATGCTAACAGGAAGCCAGAAGTTTCAAGCTGTGAAGTCATATCACATCAGGCCATTGACAAATAATCCTTTTTTTCTTTTCTTTTAGGCATTTCTGCACAGAATCAGACAGAATGCTGTGGATAAAGCCGAGAAACACATAACAGAGGAGAATGTCAAGGTATTCCTTCCAGCTTTCTCATTGCATTAGTAAAGAAAAGAATTCATAATTGGAGGCAGGCAATCCTGGAAAAAAGATTATTCATGAACATTTCAGTGAACCAGGAATTAAATATCCATTTTTTGTTTTTAGTGACAGTTTGCTTACAGGCATTGTAGTTGAAAACAAACTTTGGATACACAGGCCATGTCCAAATGAGTGCAGCCGTGTGGTATGTGGCATCGCGGCCCCGTCTGTGGCGCCCTACGCTGTGCATTCAGGCGCTTCCCATGCTGCTACCTTGCAGCATGGGAGGAGATTGAGGGGTTTGACCCCTGGAGATCCAGGGGTCAGTAAAACCTGTGCAGAAAAAAAGGGGGGGCGGTGCACATGGAGGCAGCACTATGCTGCCCCAAACTGGAGTCTGGCCAGCTGGAACCATGCTTTGGCCACTGGCGAGGCTCCAAGCTGCAGGAATGACATGGCTGCAGCTTCTCCAGCCCCCAGATAAGGAAGCTGGGGCCAGCACAGTTGCTGGCCCTAGCCACCTGGGATAACCTGCCATATGCCAAAGGGTGCATCTCACAGGTGTTCCCCAGAGATAACTAGCAGCGGTACAAGGTGTCCCACTGCTAGTTGTCCCCAGGGAACTAAATGTCCACATTTGTCTGGATGTGGCCATAGACAAATGAAATTTATATCAGACAGGAAAGGGAGTGGTAGTGCAACAGCTGCTGAACTAAGGCTCGTGCACAGAATTAAGTTCTGGTCCTACCTCGCTGAATTCATGAGAAGCTTTGCTGCTGACATTACAGAGCAGAGCGTCCTACACTAATGGAGTTATGTCATAGCAACAGCACTCTTATCAGTGCTTGAACAGGGTTGGCTTCACCAGGGTTGGTTCTTTCCTATTTTTTTAATTCAGCTATATATTAGTATTACTATAGTATGTAGACACCCTGGCCAGTGGTCAGGGGCCTTTTCACTAGTCACTGTACAGTCAAGTACCACTGTAATCCCTGCTCCAGAGAACTCACTCCGTATACATCAGATAGGTGAATGGGTGGAGAAAGCAAAAAATGAATAGGTGCAAGTGATTTGGGAGGTGCGGGTTAGTCAAATGGGGTTTTGCAAAAAAGTAGAAGAGAGAATGTAGTTTTGGAACAGTTAGTTGGATTACAGTAAAGGTTTATAACCCACCTAGTGTTCAGATAAAGCTTGATGGGGATCTGAATGAGATTATGTGATGTAGTGGCTTAAAATATGGAGGGACTGACCCTGATGACTTGGTGGTCTCTTTTAGACCTATGGCAAACTCTGACTTCTGCAAATTAATCACTGCTCTTTTCACTACTGCCTGGAAATGATCAGGAGGCATCACAGGATAATTTGGTAGATCACATCACAGTCTCAAAATGGGAAATTTTTCCACAGGTGAAGAGGCAGCCCAAGGAAAAAGTGGTGAAATGGCAATAGGGAAGTTTACGTACAGGCCATTGATGCTGCTGTTCTGAACAGTGTCAAGGCGGGTCACCTAGAGTCCTTTAACAAGCACCCCAATACGAGCTAGCCTGGCCTGCCAGTTTAGTATGTGTTCCAGGGAGTAATAATCAGTGATCAACAACTACAGATCCTAACATGCTGCAAAATCCCTACAAAATAAATTCAGGAGTAAAACGAGTAAACCGACACAGCTCTTCGCAGGAAATCATGAGCAACCAGAGATGCCAATGAATATTATTATTGCCAGTATTATTCATATCTCATGGAAATGTAATGATTTATGCCCATCAAATGCAACCACGAAAAGAGCATGTTTTGTTTGCTGGTTTAAGGTATGAGTGTGTAAAGGCCTTTTGCTGTTATTTTAGAGTTGGTTAATAGAGTTGGAAAGCCCAGGGTGCTTTCATGAGAGAGAGTGGATAGGGTCCAGATTGAGAGAGTCTTTGTCATTAATGGGCATTGTTTCCTTAGCCAGCTTGCAGTTACAGAGCTCCCCATCTGAAATGAAGAGTCAATTCCTGGTGCCTTTACATGGGATCACAGCTGTACAGTTTTCCCGACCAGCAGGACCATTCTTTCTATCTTTCTGTTCCCATCAGAAGCAGTTAGTGTCTTTCCTACAGCCAGAAGTTTTCTTTCTTTTTTCCTTGTGCTGTTCATTGGCATGTTGTAGGGGCACTCTGCCCAGTTATGTTATATATCTTGAGTTACCAGGGAACTGTGGAGTAACTGGCACCAGGAGGGACGGTACAGTTGAGAGTGTACCAATGGTTTGGCAGCCTGGGGAATTGAGCCTGTTTTTTCCTCTCTCTCTTCATGCTGTGGGAATGTCTAGGGGAAAGTCAGGAGTGTTTTGACTGTCACTAGTCTAGATGGAGGAAAAAAGTGTATCTTAAAACCAGCTGGGATAATGCTTAAGTACTAGCACCACATCTTGGGCAGTCAGGTGAACCTGGGGCACTAGTGTCACATCCAGAGTGGCCATACCAAGCCCGGTATTAAACCTGGTCTACATAGTTTTTGAAGTAGTGTCATTATTTTAATTATAATTATGCTGGTAGAAAATTATGCTTCTATCACCACAGATAGTTCTACTGATATAGAAGTGCCTTGTATTGTTATAAGTTGTTCTCCTTTCCCAATGGGAGTGTAACTTTACCTTCTCCTTTCCCAATGGGAGTGTAACTTTACCAAGCACTTGTACACCAGTGTAGCTGCACAGACTAGGGTGGGTGTACCACTGTAGCTGTGATGAAATAGTTAAGTTGGCACAGCTTTCTGTGTGCCCTGCATAGTTCTAGAAAATGGCAAATGCATATCAAACAGGTGGGGAGGGTCTCTCTGCCTCCTGTAGCCTCAGATGACCTTGGCTGTCTAAGGAGCTGGCTGCAGGCTGAATCCCACTGGCCATTAGAGAACAGAGTGGATTACACACTAGTTATTCCTTGATTCAAAAATACTCCCATGAAGACCACTTCTGAAGGGCAAAGTCATGCCTGACAGCTGTTTTCCCCTTCCTTGCTAATCTCCTTCAGGCACAGTTTATGGCAGTCGTGCAGACAGAGCTAACATATAACATGAGTCACGGATGACCAATGGAACCGTGCTCAGTTCTGCTAGGATTTGCACTGGGGATTTTCTGGAAGCAAACAAACAGCCCCTCTGTGGAGAGAAAAATATTTCTCTGCTCCTTCTTCTTCTTTCTTCTGTTGAGTTCAAAGCCCACCAGTGCAAATCCACTGCACTGGAATGTCTGTTGGAAACCTAAAGGCATGAATCTGCAATGGAGATCATGCCGAACTACAGTGTCCTGGTGGGGTAGCCCTGAGGGCATTGCATCTCCTCATGCACAAGTAAAGCCTTAGTAAGACTCAGCATACTCTCTTCTGCACATCCAGTTTATTATGCTGGAGCATATAGAGTGGATAGAAGTAAGGGAGCACCTGCTTGAATAACCTGGAGAGAGAATTGTATTTGCCTTTGTCCAGAGAAGAAGGCTCCTTCAGCCCTCAGTCTTGCACATCCTTGTGCGATCCAGATATAAATTGGCCTTAATGAGGGACCAGACATCATGCCCATCAGTGGAGAAGTAGGACTTAATTTCAAGGTTTTTCTTTCCCTGAGTAGATGCACTCCGGCTGAAACAGCTCGTCACAGTCAACAGGTCAAATACTGTGCATTAAACTGCAGTGTGACAATGCACCTTGACTAGTGACACATGTTGCAGGTAGGGCTGGATGCTCTGAACTGCCTTCATTTTGCTCAGTGAATGTCAGGAAACTGGAAGCCATTTCTCTGAGGCCAAGCTCCTTGACATTATTTACTATACAATGTGCTGTTTAATGATGAAGCAAAAGCCAGGAGGCCATTTTCAGTGTGAGAAATCGATGACTTTACTGCATACCTTCCCTTTGAAACAGGCCTGGTTAAAGCAAAGTGATGAGAAAACACCATGCTCTCCAAATCAGAGTTGTGACCCCAGATAGGGTTGTGGCACTTAGTTAAGTCATGAATCCTGCAAAGAGTCAGCTATAGCAGTCAGGCTTGGATCCAAAGTGAAGTTGCAAAGCCTGAAGTGGGATTATTATAGAAAAAAATTGGGAACTGCTTCTCTAGAGGCTGTCAGTGCCCATAGCATAGTTGAGTCACTGTAGTCGGGACTCTTTCAGTTAGCACAGCGCTCTCTGCTGCTGTGTGCACATTTACACTTCGAAGTTTTCCTTCCTGTTTCATATGGGAAATAACATAGACAAACCAAATACAAACAGAAACAATACCAGCTTGCATGTGCATAGCACCTTTTGCCTAGACAGCTTTGGCTTTCTTTTTAGACCAAAATTGACTGCATGTGCTGATGCCCGAGCAGTTGAACTCAACTATCATAAGACACACACAGAGTCAGGATTTGTGTTCTCACAACTAGAGAATACTTATTTAGTGATGAGAAGACACAAATTCCCAACTTGCTCCAATGTATTCACTTGTTCAAATGCAAATTAAAGACCCGAGTCTCCATTTCCGTGCAGCTTTTATGGACATTTATGTTAGTCTAAGGGAACACTAACTGGGGGCGAACATGCTACTATTCTGATCTGGAAACATTTTACAACACGTGTGAATGACAATACAAGCTGTTTGGCAGCAGAGAGTTGGACACCTTATTGCAGGGTCAGATGAAATGGGATGGCTAAATGTAGTCCCTTATTTAAAGGATATGAAGAATAACTTCAGATTTGTCCATGAAATTCTGACCAATTCAGTATCTTACGCAGAAAAGCTCTAAAAGATCTGTAAGAGCCAAAAGATTTCAGATATCCAAATAACCTGTCATATCCCTTTCTTCAGAAAGGTGATTCTCGTGAGTGAGAAGCTAGATTACTTCTTTGCCTGTATCCTTTGTAGCCTTATGGTGTACCACATTTACCACCTGTGACTTGCTGGGGAACTTCCAATACTTTTGTCAGAAGCTGTTGTTGATGAGTCTCAGGTACTTGGAAAAAGTTCATTTTCATTTATGTAGGCCAGTAGCACAGGCGTAACAAAACACCTCCCTGGGGGAAGGCCGAGAGTGTGGCTAATCAGCCATTCCCCATAAGCATTTTACAATGCTGCCACCATCCTCCATCCTTGCTGTACTAGACAGAATCAGTACTTAGGCACTCCTTTAATAACCACTTCAGCCTGCTTCTGTAGTTAACGTTGGATTTCTCTTCATATTTCAGATCTTGTTTTCCAACATTGAAGACATTCTTGACGTGCACAAGGAGTTCCTTACTGCCTTGGAATTTTGTTTACAACCAGAACCTCAATCTCAGCATGAATTGGGAAATGTTTTCTTAAAATTCGTGAGTACAATGACTTAATGCTATCTGCAGTTGCAGCTTCCTGTTGTACGCTCCCGTGCCCCGTAGCTAGCCCTAATCTCTAAGGTTTGTAGCTGTACCATGACAATGTGTATCTCGTATGAAAGTTCTGTGTGGGGTGGGAAAAACCTTTGTGAATGAGGTTAGAACAATAGAAACCACATCAAACCCAGCTAAATAAGGAGGTATTTTTAGAAACTCTTCCTTTTCCCATTGCCTAGAATTTCTTTTCTTCCTTTCCTTTTTTCCCAGCTGATCACATTTTATTGCTGAGAGTTTATTTGCTTTTGTTCTAAAGGTTTCAGGAGAGTAGCACGATTCTGAATGGAATCAGTGCAAAAAACTCTATGCTATAATATGAAATAAAACTGAGGTTTTAAATTCATAAGCTCCAGGGAATTCAAAGCTGATGTTTTCACTGTAGTGTTTCTCCTTGACTATACAACGAGGGCCTGATTTTCAAACTCTGAATATACACAGCTAATAAAGCTCATTTGCATGAACAATTACACCATTTCTATGTATAACAACATACAGTCGTACAAATATTTTTATGTGCAACTGCTCTTCTCAGGGATTTGAAAAGCAGGAACCTCCCATCTCTCTTGTAACAAACATATTTGGTGCAAACTCTAGTAACCTCATTCGGAAGCAGTAATTATTCATCAGATTTCATTCCACTGTGCTTTGAGGATCTGGGCTTCATAGTGTATCTGAATCTGAATAGACAGAAGTTATACGGCCATTCGTTATGTTCATAAAACCTTGGCCCTTGTCCCCTTTGCTTGAGTTTGCTCATCATTACTGTTTTAATAAATGTCACATAGTGGTACTAGACTTTCTTACAAATGGCAGTGTCCAGAACCTGTAATCAGGGTCTACTCTGTCAGGTGCTGAGCAAAACACCCAGGGGAACATGATCTATGCCCTGAACGCTTCTTAGCATCCCTCTCTGTCAACAGGATGTACTCTTTAGCATGTACACACTTTAAATATGTGCATTAGATGGAGGTGTCAAAAGAGAACATTTCCTGGTTGATGCGGTATAACTATGTGGTTTGTCACAAAATAGCACTGAAGACCCAGAAATGTTATTATCTAGTCATTCCTCCCAAATTCAGCCACTGGTGTAGAACTTTATGAATAAAAATTTTGGCTAGGCTTCAGTGTACAAATGTAACATTGAATAACACTATTACTGAGATGTTTAATAATTGATAAATAAATGGAATGTTACTTATGAATAAAAGATACCGGTATATGTAATGATGCAGAAATGATTAAACAGCAATGCCAGTGAGATGAGTGTTGCCGCCAGTTTTCCTTGTAGAGGGACTCACCGACAGACACATTCTGCATCAGTTCACGCTGAAAAGCGTTGAGTGCATTGCCATCCCACAGTCCCAAAGAAGCAAAGGCCAGCAGCCCACATGCTGAAATGAGCCAACGTCTTTTCAATTCCGAATGTGCAGGCAAGGTCGGGTTATCCATAAATGCATAGGTGTCCTGCCAGAGGTAGGGCTCTGGTTCTGAGGATAGTGCTGTAGCAAATAGATAAAAAGGAGTCAACAGAAGACTAGTGAAGGAAAAGAGATGTGAGGTCCTGCAGGAGCAAATAGGTACATTTGAAGGAAGACTCATGCCCTGCCACAATGCACAATTCACTAACACATATCTGACACCTGCTTCTTGATATCCTTGATACAGCTGCCAGTGTTCAAAGAAGGTTACCAGTTTCCTAACTGGAACCGTTCTGGTGTATCGGTCACATGTGTGGGAAAGCTATGCTAAGGAAAAATCCCAGATGTATCTAATTCAGCTGCTGGTGGTCCCAGATGTTCCCTGTGGAGTTGTTCCATAGTTTCATTCAAAAGTATGCAGCATTTTGCCATCAGGAGACTGCAGGATGGATCCCTTGATCCACACTGAAGGCAGGAAAAGGAAAAGCCAAGACTTATCCTGGAAAGATGAAGTCTGAGGACACACCTGTTGAATGTTTTGCAGAGTCCATGTTAGCCAATTTGCTTTGTGAACAGATGTATTTGTCTGGGTTTGCCTTTTACATTCCTTGTCTTAACCTCCTTCACCCCCACCCCCCCAAAAAACCCAAAACAAAAAAAAAAAACCACAACCAAAAAAATGGAAGAAATGCTGAAGAAAAAACCCACAGAAAATCATTCCCCACCAGATAGTGCACGTGAATATTATTAAAGATTCTGTGACTCCAAAGTGTAGCTGCCCCTTTGTTTTAGATTATAGTCAGCTTGCAGTGTCCCAAGGGGAGTTAGTAGTGAGGAAGTAAGATAAAGCCTGTGCAACCTGAATGTGACACTATATCTTCCATCAGGATCACTTGGCTTAATCACAGGGTTGTCATCATTCCAGTTACAAGTGCCACTTCCGTGTCACCTGCCAGATGTTAGCACAGATGTTCTCCAACAGAAATTAGCTGTTGAAAAAAAAAGAAAGTAAACTGCTTGTAAGGTCAGGAAATAGATCGGGTAGCTCTGGAATCAAGCACCTGCAGGCTAATGATACTATATTTTTCTGACACTTCCTTGGCGTTACTAAGTACTAAACGCTTTTCCTGAGGTTTCTTGTGTTACCCATCCCCTGCTGCTGCTGCTGTGTCTGGATCCCACCTCTCTGCGCCTGTCTGTTCCTATCCTTCTTTTGTTCTGACAAGGTTGCAGCACCGGCTCTTTCCATGGCTGCTCTTGCACACTTCCTGGGCATAGGCTCTCTATGTGGCACTCTCCTTCAGCAGTGGGCTCTTGCATCCTGCTGCCCGAGACCCCTGGGACTAGAGCTAACTTTCCGCTTCTCCACCTCCCCCTTCTGCCCTCAACTCCCCAGTGGTTTGGATGCACCCTTTACCAGAACTGCAACCTGCTAGGCACTCTGGCTTAGTTCACTTCTGCAAGGGCGTGTGATAGTTGAAGCAAACAGGCAGGTGGGAGGGTTTCAAAAAAGCAGTCAGTCTTTACACTGTGTAGTACAAGGGATGTACAGACCTAGAATAATGGAAAACATGCCTATGTGTGTTTCCCTGCCTCCGTTTCCTCACCACTCTTGAATAATTCTTGGGTTTATGGCAGAGTCTTTCCAGGATCCTCTCTCTCCTGCATGTGGCTTGTCCTCTGAATCACCATCTTTTTCTGAGCTCTGCAGACAGTGCTTTTTTGCTCTTCCACTTGTCCTCTAAAATGAGTGGTGGACTCCTGACTGGGGAACCTCCAGCTCCCTTTGTCAGGTGGTTTCTTGATCAGCTTTATCAGACTGAAGACTCCTCTCAGGTGAACTGTGACTGCAGACTTGACAAACAGGCTTTATTTGGGCAGTAGCCATCTTTTTCTCCACTGGACTGGATAGTCATCGTGAATGGATGACCATTATTAGGCCTGTGCCAGGTGAAATAATAGTTCCTGTTTGTCTCCTGTGAATTTTAGCTCAACATGGAAGCAAAATGTCATAAAGTTAAAACAACCTCCCACTCAAAATGAAGTTTGAAGTGTTGTAAGCTGAGTGCACACAGAACCCCCAAACCACCGCACTTTATCTTAGATTCTCCTTTGTCCAGCCATGGACATACTGTATGCAGGGCAGATGATCATTGAACTGGCCAGAACTTCATTTCCCTGTTATTGCCAGAGCTGATTCATGTTGGGTGGAAACAGCAAAGGAAGTCTGTGCAGATTCCTGGAACGTAGTGAACTACCTACTGATGCTGATGTAATCTCAGAGCCTGAACAACATCTGCCTCCATAAAACTCATGATCTTATAAAGGAAAAGAAAAGGAAAAGAAATGAGAAACCAAAGTTCTTTAATAAGACTTTGCATCCTCCATTATGTTTACTTGGGACAGTGGCATTGTCTATTGTTTTCACACCAGTTCCAGCTGGCCAAGCAACACCTACAAAACTATAGGTATAACACTAGGTGAGCAATTATTTTGCATTTCCCTCCATTCTTCCTTGAGTCAGTGGTAATAACAGCCAGACAAAGAGCTACCTGGTTAGCCCGGTTATGGGTCTGAAAGGTCTTAAATGGCTGGTTTAAAGGAGGAGTGTCAGAGAGAGGATGCCTCAGAGACAGAGACCACTGCCCAGCCAACCTTGGTGGTTTACTTAGTCCCATCAGCTTTGTGGGCTGCTATGTATTTGAATTAGATGCATCTGGGATTTGACCCTACTGTGGGGATACGATCAGACAGTTCTGCTGCAGCGATCTCTTAGCATCTCTCAGTTACGCTGGAATCCTGCAACTTCCTTTGCAGCCAGAACCCTTTCTCCCTTTCTCACTCCTAAGAAAGTTGGCCCAACAGTTGCTGTGCAGGCCTGGGCCATGGGAGACCGAGGTTCAGTTCCTGCTCTGTCATAGGCATCCTGGTCGATCTTGTACAAGTCACTTGGTCTCTCTGGGTGTGTCCACACAGCACAAGGCAGTGCTGCTCAGAGATCCCCTCTGTTAGCTCTGCAAGTGCTAGTTCTGGAACTAGAAACAGTCGAGCCTTTTTAGTACTGTGCAGAGCAGCCTTACACTCCTTCATTTCTGTGTCTCAGTTCTGGCTCTGTACAATGAGGGTACCAGCAGTTTGCTGTCTCACAGGAGTATAGTAAAGGTTCTGAGCTGCTGAAGTCGAGCTGTATACATTTCTCTGAGAGATAGACATGTGCTCCGTTTCAGCTCCATAAGCTTTTTAAATAGAATATATATTCCCTCTTCTAGGACCTAAGCCTTCAAAGCACTGAAGCATGGGCTTAAGATCCCCTGAAGTCTTGAACCACTTTGAGAGTATACTTGAGTTCCTGAATAGAGATGGACTTAAGCCCATACTTAGAGTTAAGCATGTGAATAAATGCTTTGATGAATTGGGATTGTAGAGTCTAGAAGCTCTTTAGAGGGGAACATCTTTCCCTTCCCATTTCCAGGACTCGAACTGTGTGAATGATTGATTTTTTTTCTTCTTTTTTTTTTTTTTGGTTTGCTTAGGGTCAACTGAAATATTTTATTCAGTCCCAAAGTGAAATATTTCATTTGAAACAAACAAACAAACAAGCCTTTTAGCTTAAGCCATTTATTCCAGAAAGATTTTGTAAGGAAAACTTGAAATGTTTCATTTTAAAATGTCAAAACAGAATATGTAATGTTATTTATTTACTTGTTTTCAGTCAAAACAGTTTGCCAAATATGGCACCCGTTCATGAACAGTCTTGCTTGATCCCAAATTGCCCAACTCTTCCTAGGACTTCATGCAGAGCAGAGAGAACAAGTGGGAAAACAAAGTTTTTGGAGGCTTCAAATTGAGAGCTGTTATAACTTATTTTTAGCACCAAAGTCATCAGGTCTGATTCTGGATTCAGCAGATGTGCTGAGTAAGAAGGTGCCATTTTTACATAGTTACTTGCCTGACCATAATTGTCCTTTAAGGTTGTAGTAACCATGGGCTCAGAATCCCAGCGCTGACATCTGTAATTATGTAACTGCCAATTTCCTCATGGAGGGGAAGAAATGCTCCATGTCACCCAGAGAGGAAATTAAACCCTTCAGACACTTGAATAAATTAAAGCATAGCTCTCATATTTGTGGATTTTATACATGAAGGACAGCTGGAAATGACTTGATGAAAGCACTCTGGTTTGTATGTATAATTATTGTAGCGAGTTGAGTATAGCAAGGGGATTTTGTCATGATCTAAATATAACCTCCCAAAACGTCAAGCACAGAGCTGTAGTCAGAAACCTGAGCAATGTCATTCGGTCGTGTTGCATTAATGCAAGTTCCTCTCCCGCACTTGAATGGATGCTGTCGTGTTAATGGCTGCTATTTTTAGGAAGGTGGTTTTCAAGCTTGTGCGCATCCAGGGAGCCGAGGAGAATTGAGGGGCGCAAATATGCGAGCAACTCACACGTCTGCATCTGCCGCTCTGCAGGCAGGAACAACCCCGGTTGCCACCATCCTGCTGTACTGTGCACTCGGCCCTGACTTTTCTTGCATCTGTTGGGCAGGTGCCTCTGTTTCTATCTAGTTTCTCAGCATTAAAGTCAAATACTGACGTGAGCCTTGCAGCTGTAAATCCAGATGTGTAGCCGAGGAGCACAGATCCTGAGCATCTGCTTTCTAGCATGATGCCCTAGTCTCTTTGCGGCTGTTGCTTTATGCCATGATTATTATGTTTGGACAGAAATCTATTTACTCTTAGCTTGTTGCTCAGAAATAAAAGCAAAAATGAGTGTTCAATCATATCAGTGGTCCATTAGGGGACAAAAATCATAGCAGCTTTTTATTTCGTTCCTGAGCATGTACCTCCAGCTTTTGAGCTACTGACCTGAATGCTAAGTTATGCTACTGAATCAGTGTAAACAGTTTGTCTTCCATGTGGACCTAGGGGCTGTGTCCAGATAAGCGTGGCCGTGTGGTACGTAGCACTGCAGACATGTCTGTGGCGCCACATAGCACACATTCAGCTGTTTTCCATACTGCAAGGGAGCAGGAGGGTTGTTGGGTTTTTTTGATGCCTGGATATCCAGGAATCAAAAAAACCCACAAAAAAGACAAAACAAAACAAAACGTGGGGATAGTGCACGTCACTCAGAATCGGAGCCTGGCCCACTGGAGCCATGCTCCAGCTGCAGGCCAGGCTCTGAGCAGCAGGATTGCCGCTGTGCAGCCCCAGGACCCCAGGAAAGGCTTCTCAGGCTATCACAGTGATGGCCCCAGCCTCCCCTACCCCACCTGGGGTAACCTGCCACATGACACCAGAGACAACTAGCTGTGGTAGAAGGTGTCTTGCTGCTTAGTTGTCCCTGGGAAACCAAACGTCCATGCTCATGTGGATGCGGCCAGGGGTGAGAATTCATTGTAGATGCAGATATATATCCCCAAATCTGTTACTTTATTGTTTCAATCAGCTACCGTTCCCACTTGGAACTGCCATAGTGATGTTAAATAAACCCAAGTAAATTCTACAGGTACCTAATCTTCAGCTGAGGGTACTCAGAACTGATCTTCTTCACAGCAGATACGGGGATACAGATGGAATACATTTATGCCAAGATCCTAAGTGAGAATTTAAAAGTGTCAGTGCTACACTTAGAGAACTTTAAGTAGGAAGTAAATTACTGTTTTCAAAAGAAACCCTGATGGTGAGATGGTCAGAGAGGCACAGGATAAACTATAGTTTTTCCAAGCATCTTTTCATCACTTTAGATTCTGAATCACTTTACCGGACTAGAGACTAATGCACATATAGCTCCTGGTACTTCTTTCTGACCTCCTTTCATTCTACTAGATATTATATTGAAATCTCACAGCATGGCTGTCTGACCCATCAGTCATGAATGGAATAACTTGCTTCCCATCCAATTCATTCATGCTAGAAACAGCTTTTATTGCTTTTTTTTTTTTTTTTGTAAAACATTACGTGGTATTCTCCAGGTTATTGCTGCTTGTAGTGGGCTCAGCGTGTTGGATCCTTTTCATTAAGAAGAATTCTACTGTCACTGTCATTCTGGTGTTTTAAATAAAGCAGAAAACTGGTGCTACCAGTTGTCCCTTGTATGTTAACAGTTAGATCTGATTCCAGTAGGTGTGTTCTTGGGTGTGGCATAGGGTGCAGGAGTATGTAGCATGTTGCATGTATGACTTTATTCTTTGTGCTGTGTGATTCTCTCCATTTTATTGTGTTCCCTTTCCCTTCTTTTCCTTTTCTGCAGTATTTTTTTGTACTTGATCGAATCCCTAGAAGCAATCACATACTGTTGACTCATTGCTGTATTAGAATTACAGACTGATAGCTTTTCTGTTGCTTGGCCAAATACTTGACCTGAGCCAGCTAACTGATTGTCTCTCTCATAGTTAGGGGGTCTATTTAATTTGCAGTTTTCGCAGAAACTGCAAAAAACAGCATTGTCCACAATCACTAGAAAGTATTGCATTGGTTGCTGTTTCCCAGGAAATCATCCTAAAAGAAAAAAAAGCATATTATTCATCTAATACACGGTTTTAGAATGTCCCAATGCTTACCACGATACAGAGACAATGCAGCAGCCACTGAAGCCATAGATCACGTGAGCGAGAGTTACTGTCTGCTAGTGACAGAGTAAGTGAGGGCGCCAGTCAGTGAAGTGAACATGTCTCTGTTAAGGTTAGCATTAATTAGCATTTCTAAACTTTTTTGTAGAGCACTACATATAATAACAAATTATGATGATATGTTACAATTCATATTGCGTGCACATTTATATTTATAATATATTTAAATTTAGATTTAAATTTAATATTTATATTAATACTAATACAATACATTATATGA
>NW_017728922.1:2396005-2420892 GCF_001723895.1 Crocodylus porosus
GCCAATGGGCAGGGCTGCTGGGAAATGCCCACAAAAGCCATGACCAGGCTATGAAAATTGCTTTGTCTTGCTTGGAGTTAAGTAGACCCCTACTCATAGGCGGGCGATTTCCAGTTATTGGCCTAAGAAGCCAGTGGGGACGCTCCTCAAATAGCTCAGACCACCTAAAAATGAGCCCAAGACTCTGTATCAGCAAAGAGTATGCCTCTGTCAGTAATGCATTAAAGAAAAATACTGGTTGGTTTCCAATTTGGAGGCCTCTTTGCTCAGAAGGATCATACAAATTTACCATAAAGAAGTAAGGAAGTAGAGGAAGACATCCCTTTGTTACCAAAGTGACAACAATATCTCTATACAGGATCACACCGCTAAATGTACTCCACAGAGTTATGCCTAAGCTCACGCTCCTTTGTAAAGACTTTGTGTCAGTTTGAGACAAAATATGCCAGTGAGGTCCGTCCCTGGAATTGCACATTGGGTCAACATGGATTCATTTTTTTTTCCTTGCAGAAAGACAAGTTCTGCGTGTACGAGGAGTATTGCAGCAACCACGAGAAGGCTCTCAGGCTCCTCATGGAATTGAACAAGATTCCCCCAGTGAGAGCATTCCTCTTGGTAAGCACCTGCTGTAGCATTCGTCACTTTAACAACCTGATCTTGTGCTGTACTTGCAATAATTCATGTTCCCAAACTCAGGAATGGAAAGCCCTTTACAGACAAAAACGATTCAAGCCTCACAGCCCTCTGGTACAGTAGGAATTAATGATGCCATTTTTCTGTTTGGTGAACTGGGGGCACAGAACTAAACTCAGCCCTAGTTGGTGTGATTTTGGAGGAGGAGGCTTGTTATGGTTCAGGATGAAAAGAATTTGCCCCACAGGTGATGACATGGGGCACTTATCGAATTAGTAACAGACTGGGACTAGAACCCCAGCAGGCCCCGCTCAGACACGTCAGGCCTGTCCAAACGGTGGCCAACAGGCCTCAAGCAACCCACAAATGGTTATACCATGGCCCGTGGGAATGGATATTCTGCAGTGGGCTAAGCGGCTGTGGCATTAACTCTTGTGGCTCCCAGAGCCTCTGTGTCAACCACTGGGTGCTGGCCCTGCTAATACTGTTGGTACTTGACCCACCGCTGAATTTCTGGGTTGAGACCATCCTGGAGGCCCTTTTCAGCAGTGATGGGGCAGGCAGCAGTGGTGTTGGTCTTTCTGCCGCTGACTTTCCATATTGAGATCCCTGTTACAGATGACCTTTGGCGGCGTGGCAAGCCATGGCAGCATGGTCAGTATGGGGGTGTTAATGTTGCTGCCACTCACCCCTCTGCCAGGGGTCATGCGCCCCATGAGAAACACCACAGTCCAGATCCAGCCCAGATGAGTTGAACAACCCTACTCTAACTGATGGATGTAGCTCTCCCCTAAATGTGAGCTGCACTTTATTTGATATATTAACCATTCTCCAGAGTTTTCTTTGCATCTATTCACTGGGAGAACAGGAAGCTTTATCTGTGCTGCTGGCTTCAGTTGGCAGAAGGTGTAGATAGATGTAAATATGGGAAAAATGCTGATGCCTGACTTTTGCTCAGTTGTGGCAATTCCTCCCAGCACCCCTCCTTTCTCAGAATGCCATTTTTTTAATGTCACTGAGCAATGAAGCCAGCATTAGAATACAAAGCATTGCTTGTCAGACTAGATTTGGCCTGAGTGCCCCCTCACAGCTGCTGAAATAAAGGGTCTTACTTCAGGAAAATAGGGGAATGTGTCTGAAAAAGTGAGCAAGAGTGGAAGGGCAGTTCTGGGTCTGTGGTCAGGCGGGGAAGGGACAGTGAAGAGGAATGGGGTGGAATCAGATGGGATACATGGAAATCTGGATTGAGAACCTTATGAGCTGGTGGCCAGCATCACTGATCCCAAATAGCTTGAAGAATGGTTATTTTACAGGAGACTGTGTATAAGTATAGTACTTGGGCCTACTGGGGAGATTTATGAATGATGTGAAACCTGCTTAAAAAGAAAGATTGTTAAGTCTTCACCCCAAATCTGCCAGTTTTCAGTAGGTTTCTGGACCACTAGAAACAACAATTCGCAGGGAAGAATGGTTTCAGTGAAATCTGTAAGCAAGTCAGTGAAACTTGGCTGGGTTTTGAAGCTTCATTATAGACCCGAAATGCGATTTCAGTTTACTGGAAGGGTTTGTGACCCTTACAAATGCAACCGGGATGAGCTGTGGAGCAAACCTGCCCTGATTTAGTGTTGCATATCAAAACATAGGAACAGAAAAATTGTCACACTGAGTTCGATGGGAAGCCCATCTTACTCCAGGACCTCTCTCTGCCAGTGGCCAGTACCAGATGCTTCAGAAGAAGGTGCAAGAAGTCCACAGCAGGTCAATGTGGAAGAATCAACTCCCCAGAAGCTTATCGTTTCTGAAGTGAGGGGAAGGGACGGTCAGGGGCTCTGGCTGAAATATGCCTTGAGATTTTTTGCTCACTTAGATTAAACAGGAAAAGGTAAACTCATCTGGCACAGGTGATAATTTGAGAAGTGAAACTGTTGTGGATCCCTTCACTCCACTGTTTCCAGACACTAGGGACAAATTTGGCTGTGGAATGATTTTGCTTCCTGATAGAGGGTAGCCTGAATGTGAAGGACCTTCCAAATGAGCACAGAGCTAAGCTTGTGTGTAAGGCAGGTGGCATGTCATTTGCTCCCAGACGTTGTTGGACTTGGATTTAGTTTTCTTACCTGCCGTATCAGCCCAATGTCAGCATAGCTTATATTTCAGCATAGTTTATATTTTGTGGAGTGTTTATATTATCACCTTCCTTAATTACATGTGATCAAAAGTGAGTTGGGGGTGCCTGGCCTGGGTACAGAAATGTCCCTGGACACTTCTCTGTCTGGAAGCCATGGAGTACCCTAAAACCAAAAAATGGGTTCAGATATTTGGGCTGTGAGACTGTGTGGGAGGCAGAGGACAAATTTGTTCTAATTTCACTTTGATTTCCTGTCCTGTACATGAAAACTTTATAACTCCAACATTGACACAGGTTATGCAATTCCTAGAGAGTCCATTTTATTTTAATGCTGTGCATGTAATATCGTTGTGACTCAGTGTTGGAAAACTTACATAGGTGATCATTAACATTAATATGGGAACTAGGTAAGTGGAATAATAAGCTAATAGGGTCCCTGTGGGTGACTGCACACCTTCTCTTCATATCTTCATGACATTTCCTGAACTGCAGGCAATGTAGCACTTCTATTCCACGCAGCCTGACTCCACAGTGACTCATCTCCCACTGATACCTGGCGAGCTCAGAGCCTCTAATAGGACTTGCAATCCTAAATTTCTCACTGGAATTGGTAGGTGCTTTTCCACACCCCCCTCAGGCCTGCAGAAGGCTGGTTGGGTTTGTCCCCTGTTTTCAAGACTCAAATATACCAGGTGACAACTGTCCCTGGTTTCCAGAATAAGCCGAGCTCCAACACCTCACTGAACTTTAAATAACAAAGATATTTTCTTTTTTCAGTAGATGCAACCAAATAAGGATGTAGAGACTGAGAGAAAGAAAGGAAAAGATAAAAAGTTTGAAAAGAAAAAGAAAATAGGATAAAGGGAAAAATTAAAAAGGCATCAGAGTAGAGGCTCCTGGGTTGAGTTATGCACTCCTGCTTCTCTATTAGAGCTGTTACTGTTTGCCGTTTGTTATGTGGCTGTGCCTAAGAGACCCAAGCATGGACCTTGGGTGCTGTTCATGCAGGAATAAAAGGTCTTGAACAAATAAATAAAAGATTCTACAACCTTGTGGCACCCAGCTCTGACTTGTCCTGCGCAGCTGACTGCTGTTTGGGAATGGCAGTCTGCCTCCCTAGATTTTCCCAAGCAGTTTTCATAGGGATGAATACTCGTATTCGTTCGTGGTTATTGTAGAATGTCACAGTCTTTGTTAGCCAGTTGCTGCCTTTCAGTAATGGGGGAAACAGTTTCTGTTTCCTGTACAATATTGTTTGAAAGTGATTCGAGGCCCTTATGAGTGGACAGTACTATGGAGATACAAAATCATTGTCAAAGCGCATGGGAGCTTTGGGCCAAAGGTAACATGTCTTTTCCTTTTCTGGTTGCAGAGCTGCATGCTCTTGGGAGGCAGAAAGACAACTGACATTCCACTGGAGGGTTATCTGCTGACTCCAATTCAGAGGATTTGCAAATATCCACTTCTCCTCAAGGTAATATTTAGCAAAGACTTACTCCAGGTGCCCGCTTTGTTCCTGGAGTGCTTGCTGTACAGTCACTTCTGCCCTCCCACATTGCCAAGCTGAGCACTTCCAGTCCAAGCTGCAGAAAACGCCTGTGTCTAGGTGCAGCCCGACACTGGTGGGCTAGTGATTACTGCAGTGGTAATGGTAGCATCCACCGGATGACTTCCTCGCCGCGGAATACTTTCCTGCTTAAGCGTCTCTGCTGTTTACAAACGGCTGTTCTAGCCACTTCATAAAAGCTGTGTTCAGACAAAATTGTTTCAGTATTCTGGGCCACTGGGTGACTCAGGGGACTGGTAATGTGACACCAAGTCTTTCATTGCTAGATCTCTTGTTTGAATCTGCCCAGGTCAGTAGTGATTAAAATCCTTTACCATATGACAGCTGTTTGGCAGCTTGCTTGAAATGCACTTGGTCCTCTCGGCCCAGCTCCCAGTAGACAGGTGTTATTGCAAAACGCACCCCTGCCATTGGTGCTAATTGGATCCCTTGTTGGCAGTCTCAGCATGGGAGCCAAGGCATGAAAGGGCTTTACAGACTGAACTTCTCATCCATCCGGGTCAGGGCCAAGGCACTTTGCAAAGAAAAGCCAGCAGCCTGGGGGAGCTTGCACTGCCTCTGCCTTTGTCATTCTGTTCTGTATTTAAAACAGAAGCCAGTCTCCAGGGATAGCAGTCTTCATCTTCCCCAAGCATCACATATATTTATTGACACAAAAAGTAAAAGAAGCAGCTAACTCTGATCTCTAAAGGAAGGTTCCCAATTGGGTTGTGAAGGAAGAAAGTAAAAAGATTCCAGAAACAGCTGGTGCAACTACCTTGGGAGATAAAATGATCTAGTTCCACTCACACCACTCAGGGTAATTCTGGGTCCCTTAATCTCACCTGACTAAGGGCTTTCACTCCACAGATGAAGGCCCGGAAGCTTGATCTTGCCCTTTTGCTCTCATTTGCTTATTTACTGTTGTATTTTGCTTTCCCTGCCACGTGATTGATATATTCAGGGCCAGGTTTTCAAAACATGCCCTCCATTTGTGGATGTGCAAATTTGCATGTGTTTGGATTACATATATGTGCAAGCGTTCACGCTCTAAGACTTTGGACATAGTTGTTCAGATTTTCACATAAAACCACTTTACGTAGGCAAACCCAAAGGTAGACTTGAGTGCACTCAGGATTTGCACGTACCAGGAAGCGTGCACAACAATGCATGCAGAAGTGGAGGACACTAAAGTGAGACCTTTGTGAACATTTCTGCCTTGAGGCAAATAACAGCTGAGAGAGGGCATTGGCAGGTGTTTGTGAAGTTCTCATGTGGCACCAGCCCCAGGTGTCTTCAGATACAAAGCTGGTCATAGGAAACGTGGTCTGAATGATGCCTTATGTATATGGAAATGGACTCTATTTGTTTATATGAGATGCTGTTGGGAGCACTTAGTGTTTCCGCAGCCTGTGGAGTTGCTCTGTGACTGAGCAATATCGGTATGCACAGAAAAAGGACTTATATGGCATCTACTAGAGTAAACAGACCAGAGGAAGTGGGGATCTAGAAGTATGGGCTGTTTGCATTCCTGACCAAGAAACTTCATAGTGTTTATTTGTTACTTGGTTAGTACATTGCAGTGTGTTTTTTGATTGGCTCCCAGCTGTGTTTATGATAGAATTAAACTGCATGGAGATAGAGGTGGAAAATTTGAGATTCTTTGGATTCTCTGGAGAGCTGTAGGGGTGGTCATGGATCTCTCCTTATTACCAAAGTCTTTATATAAAAAAGGATAGCAGTGACTGAATTCTTGTTCCCACTCGGCTCTCTTTGCTCCCACTCTGCTCTTCATCTAGGCCCAGGAGGTGGTGAAGGCTGTGGAAGCATCCTGTAGTTTAGCCTCTGTGGAAAAGTCCCCAGCAGGTGTAGTCTCCTAAACTTCCTGCCCATAGCATCTGAGCCCAGGAGCTTTGTTAGGGATGGTGAGGGTCATGCTGGAGATAGTTCAGGATGACCAGAGAGGCCAGGGCATGATATGATCTGATATGATTCTTGGATGGGAATGGTCTCTTGCTTGCTCTGTCCTGTGTCCATGGCTAGTTAGAGAATCTGGAGCTTCCTGGCTTTTTTCCCCCTGATGAACCTACTTGGAGCTGGATGAAACAAGACACTGGACTCCAAAAGAAAATAAACGGCACTGACCCCATACGGCGATTTGTTTGCTATATGTAGAGGTGCCCAGCTGCCTCTCTTTTCCTGTACTTGAGGCACATGTCTGGAGATTTTTTTTTTTTTTTTTCAAACAACCTCAGTCCCTTCCGTTTTTCCATCTCTGTCTGGTCAGACTCACCCGCTGAGTCATCCTGTGCTGAGTAAGGCTGGTTAATTCCTATGCTGTTTGGAAAATATGATGATTTAGCATGGATTTTTACAAACCAGTCTGTGTAGATGATCTACAGAGATTTTTACCTCTTGGCTGAAATGTGACATACAAATAGAAATCTATGTTCTGTTTTAAAAGCTGCTCAATATATTAGAATGGCATAACATACAAGTACTGCAGAAGCCCAGAACTCTTAGCAACTTCATTAAAAGACAAATTGGATGTCCACTACTACTCAAATACCATGAGGATGGTTGCTATAGAAACATCTGAAACACACAGTCACTTTTGATTGTCAGGTAGCAGTTCCAGGGGTACAAAGGATTTTTGGCACCCTCTGACTTCCCTTTCTCTGCTCTGCTGTCACTTGCTGGTCTAAGGCATTCAGTGGTAGGGATGAATCTTGTGCTCGGAGGTCCATATGTCTAGGCTAGTTTCTCTTGCTTTGCTCTAAAAGTGAATTTCTTGTTTTATAGGAAAGCAAAACTTGAGAAAAAACTGAAAATAAATTCCTCGAAGTTCACACTCAGATCTACTCAACTCACTTGTGACCAAGTCATGGTTATCTGATAATGATTTGTTGGCCTTTTTTTGAAGTGAGCTGTTGGCTTCTATGCATTCCCTAGAGCAGATGTGTGTGTGTATCATGAAAATCCTAACTGGAACTTATCTCCATTCCCTGAAGGCAGAGCAAAGACTTAGTAGACCTAATTACTAAAATAGCCTCTCCTTCCTAGAAATGGTCCCTCTGGGTCAGAATTAAGGTCATGGGAGGTATGGCACTAAGGGTGCCTGTAGACGTGCTCCAGGGTTGTGGGGGGGAGTATTTTAATTACAGTGATTCCCAGATAGCCGCTTTAATTAAAACACCTCAGTGTCATGTGTATTAAGCTCCCCAGATTTCAAAATGGCCATGGGGGTCCTTTAACTAAAGCTTATTTGATGTGTTTTAGTTAAAGCACCCTAGCAGCCATTTTGAAATGGGGGGGGCTCTAATACACATGATGCTTAGGCATGCTAGAGCATTTTAATTAGACCGCTCCAGCAGACTTGATTAATTGAGTCTGCTCTGATGTGTTCTAATTAGAATACATCGGAGCACATTTGTAGGAACCCTAAGTATGCAGTTTTGATGTCTGTGCTGACTTAGCAATAGAGGACTCTGGTGTTGCCAAACTAGTTTCTTACCAGTGCTAAATATTCTTATGAAACAAGTAGCCATGAAAGCAAAGCTCTGTAAATATGTCCTAGATGGAAAGTCTTGATTTGTTGCTTTTCATTCTTTTATAGGTTTCTTTTTGGATCCAGGTTGGTTTAAATTACATACTGTTCATTTTGAAAGTTTCCTGGAAGGCAAACGTGTTTTGTTGGAAAATGCTGAAAGGAATTCAGTTTCCATTCAGCCTCTTCACGTAAGAGTGAGCCATTAATGGGGATGTCTTTCAGTTCAGTAAACATCCTCCATCTTCTGAACGTGTAGGTGATGATTTTTTCATATGGTAATGAGTTTATGGTGACTAAATTGCAGACATTCCAAAATTCTGCTATTTTTTTCTAAATAAAAACTGAAAAATTTAACATCAGATAGTCAAAATAATGGAGCTCGGAAATGAAGTGTGAACCACGGAGATGTGGCAGTTACTTTGGAACAGCTGCTTTGTACCTCTGGGGGCTCTCTTACTCCCACGGCAAAAACATACAATTTTGTTCCTGATGACTGGCAAGGTCAAAGAGGCTATTCTCTGCCTTCCTTTTTTACTTTGTCTTTAGCAGGTGCTTATGAATAAGAAGATGTTCATATAACTTTAATATAACCTTGGTATCTTTAAGTCTCACCTGCTATTATGTCTTCTCCTGCATAGCTGAGAGGCATTTTTCTCTAATGGCTACTTTTGTAGACTGGGGCTTGAGGAAACTAGGTCCTGTTCTCAGTTCCACCACTACATCTATGACCTTGGCTTGACACAGACTACTTTGATACTAGCAAAATGTTTGCAAATGCTTGCTGCCAGAACAAGGAGCAATGGTCTCAAGTTGCAGCATTGGGGGTTTAGGTTGTATATTAGGAAAAACTCTCTCACTAGTGGCAAAGCACTGGAACAGGTTACCAACAGGGTGGTGGAATTGCCATTCTTGGATGATGCTAAGGCCCAGCTCAACAAAGCCCTAGCTGTAATGATCTAGTTGGGGATGGTCCTGCTTTGAGCAGGGGGTTGGACTAGATGACTTGAGGTCACTCCTAATACTAATTTTCTATGATTCTATGAAATGTATTTGAATTCCTTAGATGTCAGAAGCAATAGCCTTTTATTCTTATTAGCAAAGAAAAATAAGATAGTTGAAGTGTTTGACCATAACCTGAAGCACTTGGTCTATCATTAAGTAGTTAGTATTGATAAGATGCTTTGGAATAGGGCCCATATACACATGAACATTGATCTTAATCAGGGTGCAAATTTAAAGTGAAATAGCTCTTCTAGATTAATGTGGACATGTTTATTATAGAACAGGGGCATCCACACATGAAATTATTTTGGAATAGTTAATCAGAAATAGCTTTTTGGAAATAGCTTCATGTGCAGACAGGCTCTGAGTGAGTAGCATCAATATTGTCTATTATTTCCAGTTTGTATTATGATACTTTACAGTGGGGTAATCCTGTACTTCCTCATCTCCTGGTGAGGCTGCTCCATTTCTGAACCAATAAATGACAGGGACTGAAAAATGACTCAAAATGTTGGTGCCTGATGCTGTTTTAATTTGCAGTTTCACAATATGTGAATCCACCAGTGCAGCTCTAGAGATGAGCAGGGTTTTATGTTGTTGTTTTTCTTATTTTTCTTTAAATTCACTTTAAGTCCTATCAGTCCAATCCTATAAATAATTTAAAGCTGAAACACGAATGCTGTTGTCCAGTGCCTGTGTGGGTAGAACAATAATGATAGTCCTATTAATGTGCCTCATACAACTTTTGCCTGTTGCAGGCAACATCTCTAGCGTGTAAGAGATTAAGCATAGAACTTGTTGGCTTGCTCATTGATTTTACCCTGGCGCAAAGCCTTCCTAATCTTCCTTTCTTTCCTTCCCCTCTTTCTTGATACTGTTGCATTTTAGTAAAAGATTTTGGAGTCTGCATTTAGGATGTTGGAATTCAGAATACCCCACTAATCATTTGTTAGCAATGAGCTATTCCATATGTGTACATGAGATAATATGAACTGTCTTTTAAGCACCGAGAATAGGCTCAGAGGGACTGTTGACTTAAACAGGGAGAAAAGTGCTTTCTTTGCCAGGTATTTCAGTTCTTTCAGAGGGAAAGAAACAAGGACCCACCACACTTGGTAGTACATACTGTACATGTGAATGAGCATCCAGTTTGGACGTGCAGTCTGGAAAACTTGCTGCGTAAATACTACTAGCAGAACAGTGAGAGAAAGGCAGCACTCAGTCTCTCTGATAACAATTGTATGACTCTACATTAATTAGTGGGAACTACACTTCTTTGGAGTAGAAGCAGCTGTTGTGCAAGCCAGTCTCAGCCCAAAAATAGCCATTTCCCCGTAATAAAGATCATTTATATCAATGAGAAGAGCACCCAGGGGAAGTGGTGATCATGAGTTAATCACACCCCTGGGCGTGGGGATTAGAGGCTCTCTTCCCTGTGTCCTACTTCATAACACAACAGGAATGTGCAGCACATGATGACCCCACCCCTGGAGTCGCCTGATCGCCTAACGCATGTCACAGAGATTATAAATATTTCCTGCTTTATGTGTATTCTGTTTAGGAGTTACTAAGTGTCCAGCCAGACAGATGCACTCAAGCTCTAGCCCATCTTTTTCCATGTCCTATAATGTGCATGAAAGTTCTTGGTAGTAATTGTGTTGCCTCGTGATGGGAGGCTCATAAGTCCTAGGAGAGAAAGAAGAACCTGGAGGCAAAAACTGACCTGCCAGACTCAGAATTCACTTGAAAGCTAAAGCAAAAGGACGAGGCACAGGCAAGCCTTAATGAATGTAGCATGTGAACTTTGAAATGTAGAGCAGCGTGGCCAGCGGAACAGACACAGAATAGGATAAAACTGCAACTTTCCCTTTATTCCCTGTTTAAAAGCTGGTTTCAAAGATAATACGTTTCTAATTAGCTAGAGTTAAATATGACTGCATAGCCTTCAGATACACAAAGTGCAGTTGGGTTCGTAATACTGCATGAATGATTTAAAATCTAGGTCTATTCAACCTAAAACTGAAATGTAAAAAAATGCGTGTTCGTAAATTAATATAACACTGCCACCTTAACAGCCACACTGGTCTCAGATATTTTTGAACCATTCTTATCATAATTGTTAACTGAGTGAAAAACGAAAACTGAAAACATGAAGCACGTTTTTAATGTTTCCAGTGTGTTTGCTTTGTAGATTTGACAGCACATGCTGTATACTAAGTGTTCACACTTCTCTCATTCTTTCCCCTTCTTCTGTGTGAAAGAAATACATTGAAAATAGTAATAATAAACCCGGAAAAATACGATTACACACATGCTTTTTTAAAGAGTAGAATTAGTTCCAAATACAGTTTGGTGCTAAACTGTTTGTTAGTGTGCCTTCCTGAGGTGATTAGCAGAGGAAATTGGTATGTTTGCTATCTCTGTCACTTAAGGTTTTCAAAATGGAGTTCAGAGGATATACACCTAAAACCATGTTTTACGCGTGACCTTGCTTGTGGTGCAAACCAGACAGCCTGGCAGGCCATGATTTGCAGCTGCAGTCAATGTGCAGAGTTAACATTCCTGCATGCAGAATATATGGTAGGGTCATAAATGTATGGAGGAGGCATGGGCTTCTTTTTATGCAGAGCCTTGCAATTTTAAGCAGCAAAAACATATGTTCAGTTGTCAATTGTAAGTATACAAAGAGATGATCATTTTGGGGAGCAGAGGAAGAAGGCTGGTAGAGCCTTTTTTTAAAAGAGCAGTTTAGCAGAATAACATCCTTTCTACTGGGAAGTATGAAAGCTGGGCTCGCATTTGAAAAACCTCTTGCTTCCTCCGTGTATCTGCGTTGCTCACCTCCCTCCCACTTCTGGTGTTTACATCTTCCTGTATAGCATTCAGTTTTTTAGTTTAAAGTTCAGTGATCACACCTAATTAGGTGCTCATGTTCAAATATGTTCTCTGCTGTGCTACTTTTCATCTCATGTGATTCAGTTTTTACATTTGGATTATATCACGCATTTGAAATTCTTTCAGCTTTGAGCTATGTAAGCTGCATTCACAACCGAAATACATAACTTAAGCTACTGTGTTGCGTAATCAGTGATTGATCTCTTTGCTAGTCATGCATTAAGTTCTCTATGTCTATGGCAAAATTCTGCACTGAGCACGCAAACAATATTCAGCAAGTACAGCTTTACAAAGGGAAGGTAGAATTCAAAAGAAAATCTGTACTAAGTGGCATGGACCTTTCATGCATACACACTTCTTAAGCTTTGATATATTTGGATGGGAAAAAAAGCAGAAATAAACTTTTAGAAACCAAATGCACAGGCTGCATCTGTTGACATGGCACTTTGTGTTGTTTTTCCCCCCAGAAACAAGCCCGCAAATTGCCATTTCCAAAGAGGGCAATGCATATTTGATTTCAGTTCTTGTGAAATCCAAACCAACTCATAGCGAAGTCCGTGTGAGTCGTTCCATAGGTTTCAGTACATTCTGCAGGGGGACATGATTACTCTCTATAAATATGCCACAGAGGAGAACATCATGGAGGGAGAGGAACTATTTAAGCTAAAGTGCACCTGTCCATGAAAATAAATGGGAATAAATTATTTGTGAATAAATTTAGACTGAAAATTAGAAGGTTTCTAACCATCAGAACAGTGATGGTCTGTAAGAGCTACAGTGGTAATGGGGGGCAGAAACCTAACTGGTTTTAAGGTGGAATTTGATAAGCGTACACATTTTTTGGGAAGCAACTTTCAAGGGTGGCAACCGGGAGAATGGGAGCTGGATGTGGATATGGATAGAAATGTGAAACGGGTATTTCTATACTTTTATGTTGCTACCTGACATTTGTTGATGTACCTTTACTGTTCATAGAGTAACCAACCACTTTTGCCCAACTCCTGTTGAAAGCAAAACCTTCTGTCTCTATCTGCAGAGTAATCAGGATGTGCTTAGGTACACACTGTGAAACGGAAGAGCTGTGGTCAGTCTTATACAGTGACTGCAACATCTTTCTCCCCTCCACCCATCATGGTTTTTAGATCTGTGATTGGCATGTTGGATGTCTAATTGAAATGACCATCAGAGAGTGGAGCTGTGCTCAGCAAATAAGGTCCCAGCTCTATGCACAAGGTGCTTTAAAGAAAAGATCTCACCTCCAGGTCAGGTGGTTGCAAACTTTTGGGACAGTATGGGGGATTCTGGTGGTGCTGCTGCCTGCAGTGTACCTGGTCTGTGGACAAAGGGAAGTCTTTGTTCAATAGGGATGTCATGTCTCTCACCAGCCAGCAAGCACATTTAGAAAAAGGGGAAGAAAAGAAGCCTGCTTTGCAAAAGCAGACAAGCACAGACACTGTAAAGAAACCTCAGATCAGCTGTTAACCTCACAAACCTCACACAACAACTGCAGCCTACTGAATATTTACTAGGCTTGATTCTTCCCTGCCTGTCAATGAGCTTCCCATCATGAGAGCAGCATACCATCCCCTCTTTGCACAGGTGTCACTGATACCATGAGATGCAGGGCAGTTGAGAGTCAAAACATCCATAAATCACAAAACTGTCAGACAGGATTGGGTTCTGGCTTTGCAAGAGGCACGTTTTTAAAAAAAACCCTGTGGGGCTGCTTCTTCCTGTCCTGTAATGCTATGAACCAAAATGGAAAAGGCATCTGACACCAGAGAGGAAGATGTGGGTTTTCTGCACGTCAAACATTTGGGGAAGTTCTTCAGATTTGGTTCAACCCCACTACAGAAGCAAAACTAGATAATGGCAATTTAAAAAGCTTAAGGGGCAGGGGGCTGGACTCGATGATCTCCCGAGGTCCCTTCCAGCCCTGATGTCTATGAAATCTATGAAGTATTTGTGCTAAAGGAGGTTTTGAGGCAATAAAATAAGGCAAGCTGAAATTAATTTTACAGCATAATTTAAGTACATTTCCTAAATATCCTTTGCATACAGAGCCAGATTCATGCTAAAGAGGGTTTTCTGCTTTTGAAACACAATAGTGTAACGTGTAACAAGGTTGTATCTTTGGCCAATTGTACAGGGGAGTTATGAGTAGATGCCAATTTTTTACTGATAGGGGTGGGCGATCAAAAAAGTTTGGAGACCACTGATCTATGGTACCATCTATACGTCTCCATTGCCATCCCCCAGTTAACCTGGGAGGTTGGGTGCTGATATCTCCCCATTCCACAAATCAGGAGATGAGGAATGGGAGAGGCTAAGTTAGTTGCTCAGAGTCTCACAGAGACTGAGGCAAAGCAGGGTTTCAAGTTTCACATAATGACCTGAGCACTGATCTGTCTTTCCTGTCTATAACACCAACAGACATGAATGCGGGAGCATGCCAGAGGGCTTCTGCTACAAGACCGAGGGGAGAGAGCATATTTTACCTGTATGAAATATTAGGGTGTTTGGTGGTGCTGAAGCTCTGAAGCTGTAAAAATGATGCTGAAATAGGGGTCCAGTCCTGACAGGACTCTTGTCATCTTGATCTCTTTAAAGAGAAGGGAGGGATGCTTTCCAAGATTTAAGTTAAGGAATGTGTTTGCAACAAGCTGTTTTTCAGTTGGAAGAAACCTGCAGACAGTGGTACAGCTGACAGGCTGTATAAATCTCAGGTTTTTCATTTCCCTATTGCAGGCAGGTTTGGGTGGGAGTAACTCCTCCATGGATGCAGAGCTGATCCATTTTGTGAGCTGTCCTACAGATTCCTACGGGGGCTTCCTTACTGCAGGCAGCAGCAGTGACCACCTTGGGGTAGCAGTGCTTAAGTGACAGCAAGTAGGATATTTGGTCACTTGGCTCAGGCCTGGCAAACATATATGGGTTTTCTGGAGGATAAGCCAATTCTCACCACAGCCTGCCATCTGGTCTTTCTCTCTGTTTTTCAGTGTGTTGGCAAACAGGTGTTTACTTATCATCAGGGATCCTGTTTTTTTCTGTTTAAAACCAAAATCCAATTTTTTCCTTGATTAAAATGAAACACTGCTATATATATATAGCTATCAGTTGAACACACGGTTTTCTTGATACATTTACAATTTTAAAGCAGTTTGGAAGCCTACCAGTGCCTCAATCACTATAAGAAAATAAATTGTAAATACCTAAAAATGTTGGCATTTGGTTTTGGGTTTTTTATCATGGAAAAATCAGTGCTCCCTCTGCCCCCTTCACTTATCAGGATGTGCTGTGGGTGCAGCTGCAACTGTCCCCCCCCAAAACAACTTTGCGGTGCTGAGCAGCCTTGATATGCTGGTGCCCTGCCTATGCCATTGCCCCTCACTCCTGACCTCCAGCCCCCCCAACCCTGCCCGTGCCCCTTACTCCCAACCCACAGGACCCTGGACCCTTCTAGTGCCCCTTAGTCCCTACCCACAGTCCCCTGGGCCCTGCTGGTACCCCCTCACTTCCCAACCCCCCCACCCACGCCCCCAGCACTGCTGGAAGGGGCCGGCCTCCAGGTATCAGGGCAATAGGGGCAGGGATCTGGGTCCACATCCCCCCCCCAGCAGTGCCTGAGCCCCAGCTGCCACCCGTCGGAGGCAGCAGCTGCTGTGGCAGAGCGAAGCATGGTGTCCAGCTCCCCCTCTTCCGTGGGTGGCCTGGCTGCAGTGGAGCCCATCGGGGGAGTGGCAGATGCAGGCTGCCCACTGCAGGCTTGGGCTCCCTGTCCTTGTGCCCTACCCCCGGGGGCCTCTGTAATCCAGCCAGGGCACAGCAGGGCAGGAAGGCTTAGTGCTGCCATTAAGAGCCCCACATTGCCATGGTGAAGCACCCCCTGCCCACCCAGCAGCAGTGGGGATGGTGGCGTGAAGCTCTGCCCATCACTGCTGCTGGGAAGGCAGGGGATGCCCTGCCATGGTGGCGCAGGGCTTGCAACAGTGGCATCAAGCTTTCCCTCTTGACCCGACCCTTCCCTGCTGTGCTGAATCTTGCCCTCTGGGCCCAAGATGCCCCATGGGAGGGCAGCAAGACAGGGAGCCTGGGCCTGCAGCAGGCAGCCTGCCCCTGTCCCATACACAAATCTGGGGGGCACATGCCCCTCATGCCTCCCCCTGGGAGTGCGCACAGTGGTGGGGAGCCAGCCCTCCTCACCCCCCCGGACAAACTGGTCACAGTTCCTTCCTGCTCCCTGCCTGGCCCTGCAGCCGCGCATTCCTGCCTCAGGTCCCAAGCCCCGCACACCGGCCAGGCTAGGCACCAGCCCCAGCCTCAGACCCGTCCATCTCCCTCCCTCACTATGGGAGCCTCAATCCCACCCCCTTCCCCCAACAGACTTACCTGCAGGAGCTTCCCTCCAGACTGCCTGGTGGCCCTGTGCACGTCTGTGTTGCGTATGCACATGGCACCCTCTCCAACCTGACTGCCCTCCTCCTGCCCCCCCTTCCCCCCCGCTCCTTGCAGGCTGGACCTCTGCCAGCCTGCAAGGGAAAACCCACCATTTCCCACATTTTTCTCCTTTAAAGGTTTTTCTCCTTACAATGAGAAAATCTGGGTTTTACTGCATTTTTCCATGGCAAATGGAAAACCCAGATCCCTGCATATCATAGATCTGTTGCTAAAACAAATAAGCAACCAAGGCTACATTTCAGAAATCATCGACACTGCTTTCTTGGGGGACGCAGGTGTTACAGAGCGGTTTAAGCTACTCCTCAGATCACTCTTTCTGCTCTGTGCCAGGCCTGAGGGAGCTGCATTTTTGCCTGCCTTTAATAAGACATCCCTTTTTACCTATATCCTGGTTGGGCAGATTTAGGTAGCATCCACCTGTTTGTTGGCATCATTTCTATTGGAAAAGGATGAATTCCTGTTGGTCTTTCTTGCAAAGACCTTTTCTGAACAAAGGGCTGGTTTTTTTCATATCCGCATGATGTGGTTTCAGCAAGAGATATTTAGACAGAGCTAACAGATGCACATACATTTCCAAAGCAGCGTGTGGGACAGAGCAGCAGGACACTGCAACAATGTTAATGAGAGGTAACGAAAGATTTAACGCAGTGTTTGACAAACTGATGGCTAACGCTCCTCTTTTCACCTTTCCTTCTCAATAATCCTCGTCTCCTACCTTATCTTGAGCCCCAGTGGGGTAAGAACAGCCTACTCATGGGATCTCCTTCTGCGATTGTTGTGGCAGCCAGCTCATTTCCCTCTTGCATATGTTACTCTGCCTGTAAATCACCCTGGAGTTTAGGATCATTAACTCGTCTCCCTAAATGGTCCTCCCAGTTGTCAGCACAGTACGCTTCCGCTGCATCACGCGTCTGACAACAGCCATTGTCAGTCACCATTTACAATGTTTGGGAAGGAAGATTATAGAAGGAAAATCTGTAGCTCAGTTAAGTTCTCAAAACAGCGTGTTCCATTCATGATGCAAAAAAGGGGCACCGACAAAAGGGCAATAATTGGTTTAATAAACGGTAACAAACAAACAAAACCCAGGGACTGGAATTTCTGGGCCTGTTCTTTAAAACAAGACTTTCTGAATTTCACTTGTCACTGTTATTAGAAACCTGCAGAGCAGTGCACAGTGACATTGCTGTGTAAAAACATGAATGGCCACATCCATTCCTTCGGACCTGTCCATCGATGGTAAGCAGCACGTGGGAATGAGTCCGGAGGATGCGATACCATGCATCCTGATTCTCATGAGAACAATCTGTTGCATTGTCTGAAGATGGCTCAGTGTGGAAATCATTTAGCTTCTATTCACAGATTTCATTTTAAAAGGTTACACAAATCAGAAGAGTTAATGAATAAATACTGGCAGTACCCTGCACTTTAAAATCTCAAGATAAATTATGAACATTCATGAAATAAGCCATTTGCTGTGTCATGGGAGGTGGCACACAGGAGGTCTCAGGGGAAAAACAGAATTGGAGCCCAGGCTTCCTGTGTCCCAATCCCATCCTTTAAAATATTGTTGTTATTTCTTTAGCATTTTCAAAAGCCTTTTTTAAAAAAAAAAAATTTAACACTGTGCCCCTTTAATTTACCCTCATTAGTTTTCACCAATACAATCACAGCTGTGAAAATCTCTAGACAACAGTGCTCAGAATTGTGTCCTTTTAGGTGTGAATTCGGTCCTTGCTGCCATCACGTCTCACGCTCTTCAGTGTATTTATCCTCACAGCACTTCTTTTCAGACGGGTGGGGGGGAAGTGCTGTAATCCCCATTTTACAGATGGGGCACAGAAAGCAAGGGTTGTCTTTACAGCAACATTTGGCTCATATAATGACACTTAAATTACCCACTTGATCTAGCCTAGTTATTCCTGTGTTAGGAGAGCGTGTGCTGCATTTCCTTCCCATGAGAAGCTGTGTTGGCAAAAAGAAGTTGCCTGGGACCGGGGTCCTGCCCGGACGGGTGCTGATGTCACTGTATCACTGGAGTACATCTGTACCGGCATCTTCCTGACAGCTGTTTGTCTGCTGAGGGCTTGTGTCACTGGAAAGGGATGTTTAATGCAGGGGGCAGAGAGGTTAGTTTTTGCCAGTTTCTATTACATTTTTGCGTGGATGCATGCAAACCTGCAGTGGTGAGGGGCAACTTCTGTCAATGGCGTTATGTAATATTGACCAGGGTTGTGAAACAACACTGAAGCACCACAAAATGATCTGATTAGCAGCACAGCAATTAGAGTGTTTGGATTACCAGAGTGATTTGATTATAAAAGATGGGCTGTTGCAAACGAACTGCTGAATCCCAACCCCATTAGTGCAGTAGGGTTGGAGTGGTAATGCAGCTATGATGGTTCAGGAAAAGTCCAGGGATTCTTAGTGATCTCTTTTATTGGACCAACTGCACAGTTGCGAGACCTGTTGGACAAACTATTCGGCTTCAGGTGCCCTTACTCAGCCACGCTAATGCTTGACCTTAAAATACCACTTAACTCGTGCTGAAAAAATGTTATTACATCAACTTTTGTAACACGCCTTATGACTTTGGCAGGGAAAGTGGCGAGCAGGAGGAGGAGCCATCCAACTTTTCTGTTAACCGGTTTTCAGGGTGGAATTAGTTTACCCTTAGGCGTCTAAAGGTAGGATAGGATCTGGCCCAGGTTCACTTAGGAGGAACAGAGAGCTGAGCACCAGTCTCCTTCCCACTACACTATCCTTCCTCTTCTACGCTGGATGGACGATGTTTAGTCTCTGGGTGTGGGAGCCCTGCAGTGGATTAGGTTTTTTCGGTCAAAACTCTGGCTGTGTTTAAACTTGCTAGCTCCCTCTCTGGAAATACAGAGTGTGGCAGCTAAGCAGCAGTTTGACATTCAGCCACAGGAATTAAAAACAGCCAAAAATAGATTAAAAAGCAAAAGAATATGGGGAAAAAGTGAGTCTTCCAGCCAGGCTAAAAATGCAGCTCTTAAAACACCAAGTCGGGTATCCAAAGGAAACAGTCAACCCCAGTAAGGTTTTTAAATGAACCTTTTATTCAGTTGTGGCTGGCTATATAGTATCATTGGTCTGAAAAATGATTCGTTACGAGTTGACAGCAGCTCTGCTGTTTGCCAGACTCTTGTCATTCGTGATTATTGTCAGGGTCCAACGTATTCCCATTGTTGTGTCCCAGCAGGCTGTGGCTAGCTGGGCTACTCTGATCTGAACAGAATGAATTGGAGTCTCTTGGGAAACTATTACAGCTGAGGACTTGTTCATCTTTATGTAAATCAGTCCAGACAACACATGCCCATTGCCTGCACTTGGTGAAGGAAGCCCTCCTGCTGAGCTCCTGCTGCTAACTAGACCTTACTCATTCACACCCTAAATTGTGGGGTAGGCTTTTCTTCTCTGGGAGCTGTCTGCTCTTGTTTGGATGATACTGAGGCCTTTTGACCATTGGGGACCATCTAGTTGTATAGAAGGGATATTGGGACTTTTTGTTTCTGCCACCGGCTTGTTGTGTGACCATTGTGCCAGAAGCTTATTTTCTTGTACCTCAACTTTCCCCTTGATATTCTGAGCTAACTGAAAAGGATTAATTTAAATGCTGTGTTGAAATGTCTTTCATCCAACAATTTCCAAGATGTTGCCTTATTGCTTTCATTTATAGAACTGTATAGGGAACTCAGACTGGCATCTGCCCATGTAGGGCTGGATTTCCAAAAGAGCACAGCCTCTGTAACCTCCATTTTTATCACTGGGGGCTGCTGAGGTGAGAATTCAAATTCTGGGCTGAATCCTGCACCACTGAAGTAATGGGAAATGCAGCATTCAGCAGGCCTGTGATGAAGCCAGGACTGGGCCTGTTGTCCAGAGATGGCTTTTTGTATAAGAGCTGTGGAAAGTGGCTTGCTTTTTATGTAATTACTTAGTTTAGCTGAGCTTGGTTCACATTAGCACGTTTAATGCAGTACAAAATGTTCGGTAGGAACTTCCCTCATTTGTCATATTTATCATCATGCAATGCCTGAACTCATTTAGCAAGAGCCCAACAATGACATTAGTATTACAGTGATGACATCTTTTAGAGACCAGCATCTAGTTATTACAACACCTGTAGCGACAAATGTACAACGTTGCTTTGATAATTCAACAGGGCTCCTGGACACTTTCCTTGTGCATGTGCCCCCTAATCCCATGTTAGCAATTCCATTTCCTGCATGTCAGTCAAAGTTCACTCTGCTTATGTCCTTTGTTTTTCAGGAACTAGCTAAGAGGACACCCTCCAAGCATCCTGATCACCACGCGGTCCAGAATGCATTGCAGGCAATGAAGGCTGTCTGCACCAATATCAATGAGACTAAGAGGCAGATGGAGAAGCTAGAAGCCCTTGAGCAGCTGCAGTCCCACATTGAAGGATGGGAGGTAGGATGGCAGATCAGCACACTCCCTGTAGGCACTTTACCCTACATCACTCAAAAGGCTGGAGCAGAATGACTCATTGTGTACACGGATCTCAGTGTGTCTTATGCAGTGTGTAAATGCACTTAAAAGTGTGGATGGCATCACTTTGAATGGTTTAAAATCTAGTTTATATTGGGAACATGAGCTGCTCCTAACTGGATGCAGAACAAATGGATCAGAGGAGAAGGACACTTGTAAGGGATAAAAGGAATTGAAATTTGAAAAGGGTGAATTTGGTCTGAGGAGCATGCAAGTCCAGAGGGTGAAGTCAGAGCAGGTCTACTTGGGACACCTCCTCCCCATTCCTGTGAACTCTCACTTTTCCTAGGAATCGCAAAGTGAGATCCTCTGTCTTCATAAAGGTTTTCTGTCCAAAAAGGGCCCACCTGAAAACAGACTGATTTATCATATTTGCTGCTGTCAGGTAACTTATGGGGGTGAGTCTAGTGAGGTATTTTACTGCTTGATATTGGGGAAGAGAAGGGCGTGCAGAGAGAGAAAGAGGATGGAAAGCCGGGTGAGCGGGGGCCAGGCAGAAGGGAAGAACTCTGTAAAGGAGCCATCCCGTGGTGGAGTCTGGCAGTAGGTTCAGTTCAAGAAAGGTTGACAGCTTTGTAATTTGATGTCTTTACCCCACAGCATTTGATAAGCAGAGCTGGAAGCCTCAGGGAGATGTACAGCTCATTTTTACTCCACCATAGGGAGTCAGTGGTGTTAAATGGCCTCATGGAGAGCTTGGTGTCGGGAGTTGAGTGTTCCTGACATTTAAAACATCCAGGCTGATTGCTGCCAGCTGAGGATTCCTTAGTGGAGGACATCTTTCCAGAGGTCACATAAACTTCCTCATGTTTGGACTCTTGGGTGTGCTCCAGGGCGGCTTTTTTGTTGTTTTGTTTTAAACCTTGCTCATTTTTTCCCTGAAGGATGTTCTTGGCATTGAGCTGAAGACATAAGAGCAACCCGGCTATCCAGCTGTGTGTTTTTTGGATAGCAAGCTCAATAGACATAGCCAGATAATGTTCAGTAGAACATGACTCCCAGAAGCAGTTGAAACCATTTCAGGTTTGATGGGGTTTGGAGTCAGCAAGGCAAGAGGGATGTCTTGAACCCTGAAGCCTTGATAATGATTTTTGTGACGAGCGTCTGTGATGTCATATATAAACAAACACCCAAGCCACCCTCGTGTTTTAATGGGGTTTACATAACCTACGGGAACGTCCAGGGGATGAGAAGAGTTTCAGATTTGTTTATCCACGCTATTTTATAACAAGGTCGCCTAGGTCGCTCAGCCCATCAGTGTGTAAGTTCAAAAGGTAAAAAGTGTTTTTCACAGGCAGTAAGCTGCAAAACAAATCTGAGGCTCCTACTGGCTTATTAGACCAGGGTGGATGTGCCTTTATGTATCACAGTAAAAGATCAATATTAAATGCGTCTGGCAATTCTTTTGCAACATGTTTAAGCAAGTTGCAAACTGGCTTATAGTTTCCTACCCGTCCTCCCAGGCTGCCAAAGGCTCACAAAGCATCACCTTTGACCAAAGTGGCTGCCTCTTGCGGCGATACAGATGCCATTTGCGATCCAGAACCAGGACTGCATTTCATAGTTATTCCCAGGGAAAAGGGCTCCCAGCCTATGAAAACTTCCAGTTGCTGAACTAAACACATAGTTTTCCTGTCATAAGGCAGTGATACCAGCCACAGAGTTGGGCGTGGGAAGGGAAAGAGCAGGGGAGATTTCTGTTCCATTTTTCAGTTAATCTTTTGATCTTAATCTCCCTTTAGAGTAAGAGATGTTCCTTTTCCAGTGGTGTTGATGTGGAGGCTGAAAGGTTGGCAATTCATGGGGCTTAGGTACATAATGCTTGTTCTAACTCAGCAAGGCCCCTTTCTTCCAGCAAGCTGAATCAAAGACCCTCACATTCACAAGAGCAAGCTAATAGCATCCTGTTGCATTATCAAGCAATGCAGATTTCTGGAGAAAGTTCAAGAAACTCTGTCCTAAGTTTACTTTTGATTTGTATATCTGATTTGGAAGGGGTACTACCTTGTCTACTGTTTCTCTTTAAACAAACCAGTGCAGTTTCATTGGCTTCCCTGATTTTGCACTTGCTGCCAGTCGCCCAGCCCCATCTCCAGGCTTCATCCCAATTAGTGCCACCATCCGCCTTTTCAACACATGAAATGGTACAATATGTTTCCAGTTCTGCATTAACTCTACCTTTCCTTCTCACCCTTCTGTATCCTCTGAAACTTCATTTTAAGAACAGTTCCTTGATTCCAGCTCAGTATTTTAACATCTGCATTAGCAGCGCTCCTTTGTAGTCCCCCCTCAATATGATGCTCAGAGCAGAGTCCTGGCCTAATGTTATTTCACTTAGTTTCCAAGACATAATAATATAATGAGAGACCAGGAAACATCTGAAGAACCACAGTCTGAGTAGACAGCCTGCTCAGGTTCATTCTCTAGTTGGAACAATGCTAAATCCTAGGGATAAGTTTTCAACTCGTAATAATCATGCCTCGGCTGGGCCTCATGGGCTACTATACTGCCACTGCAAGGTATCGTAGTATAGCGCAGTATATTGTATAGATCATAATATCAAACAGCCTGTTTTTTTTCCACTTGATTCATGGTCTGGTTCTCAAACCAAACCACTGTCTGAGAACATGGTGGGTTGATGTAGAAAGAGGTGAATAGCAAGGATGCAAGAGAGGGGAATCCTTGTAGGCAGTTTTCTTCTTTTAATGAACAACCAACTTTTTTATGCTGACTCTATTCTGTATATACTGACTGCCAGTTGGAAGAGGGCCTTGCTAATCAATGTCTGTGGACTGTTTTCACTGTATAGCTGGTACATGCTGAAAGCCTGGACTCCACAAATCTGATATGTGTAGAAACCCACAATTCTGGCACAGCATGATTTGTGAGAACCGAGTCAATCGATTCATAATAAACTTTAAGTTGGAAGCCCACTGGCAGTCACTTTTTTTTTTTTTTTTTTTTTAACCTGCAGCCCAATCCCACTTGAAAAGGTGAGAAATTATTTTCTGCCCTGAAAAGAATTTCCTAGAGAATCACAGAACTCTTCCTCAATCTGTTACTTAAAACTGAAAGCCTTGCTGATTTGTATTAATGAAAAGCAAATCAGTCAGCGCCCCACAGGAACTGTATCAAAGCCTTTCAGATACCAGTGATGAGGAAGATATAAAAATATTGATTCATAGCTAATAGATTTTAAGGTGGAAAGGGGCTGTTCTGATTCCCCAATGCTACTTGCTGCATAAAACAACAGAACAGGGAGTTTCACCCAGGTATTCTTGCATAATACTAAGAAAAAGACCGGTCTCTTCTAATTTCATGCTACTCATTGCTTTTCCTATCCCTCCTCTATCACTTGAGTTCCCTTGGAAATATTAAAGACCAGTCTTGATCAGTGAGCTTGCCTGATTGTCACTGCTGCTGGTGTTGCAAAGCTGCTGGTGTTGAAACCCTCTCAGTTACAGGTCTCAACTGCTGCAGAATATTATTCCATTTTTATTTCTGTATGCCAGTTGTTGTCAGGAACTGTGATTGTAAAAACCTAGAAATCTTTACTCTGTGCTCCATTTGGCCGTTTGACTTTGTCTACAAGTGATCTTCAGACTAAATAGTTGAACTGCAAGCAAATTTAAGGTGGCCTCAACTAATTATTTAGAAAATAAACTATTAGGGCTGCACGAAGCTTTGGGTGCTGATTCAATTTGGAGGAGATTCAGCCTGTTTCGGTGGCTGAATCTCCAAATCCAAATCAAATCAAATCAGGAGACCAATTAAAAGGTTTGAATTGATTCAAAGCTCTCTGAATCAATTCGGAAAAGATTCAGAGAGCTCTGTGGATTCAGGCAGTCCCTGCTGGCTCCTGCAGGGCGCTGTACCTGGACTCCATGCTGGTAAGTAAGGGAGGGGGGCTGGAGGAGGGAGAGGGGAGGCCATGGGGGGCCCCATCCCCTGCCTGCTCCCCCAGTCCCTCTGAGCAGCCTCCGAACCCTGCCCACTCTCCCAGCCCCACCATGGCTGCCCTGCCCCCTGGTTGGTTAAAAAAAAGCCCCCATTCTCCTAGCCCCCCCCATGGCTGCCCTGCTGCCCCAGCTCTTGGCCCTTTAAAAAAACAAAACAAAACAAAACAAAAAACTGTAGACTCA
>NW_017728922.1:2421097-2427254 GCF_001723895.1 Crocodylus porosus
GGGGGGGCTCATGGAAGAGCCCCCCATGAAGCATGGGGCAATGGGGGCAGCAGGGTTGTCCCCCCTGCCCAGCAGCAGCTGGTGAGTTGGGGCTTTTTTTTTCAAAGAGCCAGGAGCTGGGAGAGCGGGCAGGGGATGGGGCGAATTTGGAGATTCATCTGATTTAGCAGCAGCCGAATCTCCAAATCATATTTGGATGAATTAATTTGGGACAGTGATTCGAATCACCGAGTCGAATCACTGTCCCCCGAATCGGCCGAATCCAAATCTGAAGTGAATACTAGCTGCTTCGCACGGACCTGTAAACTATGTCAGTACAGCAAGTGAAAATACTGCATTGAGCTAACTCCCCCCAGTTTAAAATCCAAATATACAGAAATGCAGATGTGTAACATAGTTTGAAAAGTGCAGCAGAGGTAGGAAGAATCATTTTTTAATACAATGCAGTCAAAGTGTAGTTCACACTTCTGTAGCAATATTATGTTTAGAAAAACTGGTTTTCATTTAATTGATTTTTCCTGGGTAGCTTAATAGCATCAGCCAATAGAAAGGACAGCAAGTAAAATTTCACCTGTACTGAATGCACAGTGTAAATCTCATTCAAAGTCTTTGGAAATTGGACCTCTGCAAGAAGATGACTTTTTCCTTCTTTGTGCACAGAGGTGTTTGTGGTCTGAGTGAATGGATATAATGGATAGGAAGCTTGTAAAAATGAAGGTAGCAGAATCTTTGCAAATCAAATTGTTTAGCTGATAATGTGTGTCTTGCAATCCAAAGGTACTGTAGTTCTCTTTTCCAGTAAGGCTCAAGTCAAGAGATCAAATTATCTAATGTGCTTCCTTATTTGCTATGTCAAGGAATGATAAGGAAGTTGACATTGCTCTAAGAAGTTATTCTTCTTTCCAAACTAATTTCAAATACAGAAATATATGATAAATGCCGCCACTGCTTCTGAGCATTTGTTGTAAGTGGATCCTTGTTAGTAGGATGCCTCTGCACCTGTGAAATAATATAAGACCTAGCATCATATGGATAAAGACTAAGGACTGACTGTTTTTGCACAGTGTAGCATCTAAGAAAGCTGTATACTTTGTACTTCAGGGGTTGGCAAACTTTTAAAGCACTTGCAGCCTGGCTGCTGGCATGAGCCACTGTTCCCCCCTAGCAGGGGAAAGGGAGAGTAGAGCAGAGGGAAGGGAAAGTGGGAAGTAGGTGGCTGCCAGTGGGGAGGGGAGGGGAGGGAGAGAGATTATCCCTGGGAAAACAGTACCTGTGATAATGAAGCAGGGAGAGTTAAAGGGAAGGAGAGACTAAGTAACATTTTCCATAGGGGAGAGGTGAGAGAGAGATCAGGGTGGTGGTGGAGGGCAGAGAAGGGAGTGCACTGGGCTGAGCTGCATGCAGTGGATCCCATACTGCAGGTTGGATCTTTGCAGGCCAGTTCTGGCCTCTGGGCTGTATGTTGCTAGTGCATATATTCCTTTCTAATTTGGGCTTGGGTAGTTCACAGATGAAACTGGAGCACGGCTAGGCCTGCCTGCATCTGTGCCCAACTGCAGGTGCCCTGGGTAACTAGCCTGGGATCATCTTCCTTAGCTATGCTCCATACAATAACATAGGGATGCCTGGAACCAGTGGCAGTGGCCTTACATCACCCAGAGGCTTGGTTGTGGCAGGGATTCCTCAGGCAGCTAGCTCAGTCAGCTTTGTAATCACTTTGCACACTCACATAGACCCCCGTCATGGGGCCAGGACTTGGCCCATAGAAAATGCAGCCATATGATTTTGGGGGGGCGTTGTTTCTAATTTGCACATGTGTATTGAGAACTGGAGGAAGGAGAACAGCTTCATGCACTGCTGACAGCAAAGTTGGGAAGACAGGTTCTGTGGTGGTATCATCTTCTGGAAAGATGGCTAAGAGAGACTATGGCAAAGGAGACTCCAATGCCCTTCTAGAGGGCATCCTTAAAGTCACCACTTATGTGCAGTGCCAGGATGAAGATGAGTGATGTTCTGAACAGAGGGACTAAAAGGGATTTCTTGTGAAGAAAGGTCCCTTGTATTGAACAGGGAAATCACAGAATAGAGGCATTTCATTAGGGATATTTTTAAGCACCTGGGAGAAGATCACATATAAGGTCACCTTAAGAAATTAAGGAGCATCTCCCTTATGGAAAGTCCACTGTTTAGCAGTTCACATGACTTATTTAATAAGCTGGGCTGATGCATAGATAGGGCGTAATTAAGCATAATTGTACTCTAAAAAAGGCAAAATAAACAGTTGGTTTTCTATGCTCTAGGGGTCCAATCTGACAGACATCTGCACACAGCTCCTACTCCAAGGGACTTTGTTAAAAATCTCAGCTGGAAACATCCAAGAAAGAACATTTTTCCTGTTTGATAACCTCCTGGTCTACTGCAAGCGGAAATCCAGGTGAGCACATCCTTCCAGTCTTGTCATGTAGGCTTTCCAGCAATGGGAAAAAGCCTCTCCTGAGCATCTACTCTAGTTCCCATCAGCCTCTGGTCTTGAATTACAGGTTTATAATCTGTTCCTTTTGTCTGCTTCTACTCTTGTCTGTTCAGTCTCATGGACAGAGAAATTGCTGTACAGCCTTGTCCGTGTGCCAAACAGTGACTGAGTCCCTCTGCCCTGAAAAATGTGCAGCTTTAAGACATGACTAGATACAGTGCAGGAAAACCACAGACTGAGGTGTGGCTCTTGGAGCTGGGTAGCTTCCCAGAGCAGATGGGTCTCGAGGAGTGGTGCGAGAAAGGACGTTTTGCCAACATTCATCGTGAGGTTGTTCCAAGCATATGAGGGCAGCATGACAGAAGACTTGAAGCCAGGTTTGGGCAATGACAATGAAAGGAAAAGTCCAGAGAAAGCACGCAGCACAGGAGCAGAGAGGAGAAGATATAAGGAGATAGTCAGTGTTTGCAGTTTATCCTCAGTAACAGCGATGCATTATAGCCCTATTAGTATTAGCTGTTTTTATTTATTCATTCACTTCATGCAAGGCTCTCCTTAAGCTCGAGGCACATCTACTACAGAATAGCCCATAGTTTACTGTTTTCATTCACCTTTCCGGAGTCCATTTCTGTCTTTGGTGCTTATCTTTCACTCTCCCACTGCCCTCTTTTCCAAGCTTGCCTTCATTCGTTGGTTCCTGTGATCCCACCTCTGATACCTCCTCTCCTTTCCTCTATGCTGCTCCCAGCTCTTGGCTCAGCGTGCTCTTTACAGTCCTTGGTGAAGGAGGCCTTCCATTCAGAACAGCGTTTCTAACTGGAGTGCTGAGAGACCAAAAGGTCTGTCCCACGAGAAATTTGGATTATATCAGGAAATATTTTCAAAAATGTCCAAGTGTTGCCATTTTTGTGGAATGCAAACTCTGAAAAATTCCCAGTGGGAAATAGGCAACCATTTTCTTTCTATAATGTCCAAATATTTTCTGTCGCTCATGTTGACATGTCGGAATATAGAATTATTGGTTGCAAGTATATATTAATATTATAATGACATAGAAAAGTTTAAATGAAATCAAATGAAGCAGCAAAGGGGAACTTCTTTTGAACCTTATCTAAGTGAAATCACTGACATCACTGAAACAAAGCAACAAAAGCCTTTTCGTCACAACCATCAAAAATCAACGTGTTCAAATGAAACATTTAGATTGCAGCGAAACTGGTTCTCTGATGTACAGATATTCCAGTTAGAAACTTCCCAACCCACTCCATGTCTGACCTGGCATGGTGCAGTTCCAGCTTGTGTAAGAACTCCCTCTCTCCGGGTCTGTTTGCAGTTCAGGTTGATTCAGCCCCTCCCTTGTACGTGCGTTTTTCCCGGAATACTAAGTTTTAGGAAACAAAATGTTCCAGGGCCTTTTAAGCAAGTCTCTCTGTTTTTGCACATCAGACGTTACTGAAGTACTCTGTAGTTTGGCTTGGGATCGGAGGAGGCTGCTGTAACACTCTCGAGTTCCCTAAAGGATCGATGTTGTTTATCTTTCTCTATTAATGCTGCACAGCCTGTCCAAATCTCCAAAATCTGATTTCCATTAAAAAGCCGAGTATTCTAAGAAGTCTGCTGAGTATTACTTAATATGAAAGATATATTTAGGGATGGGAGGGCTATTCTAAAATGTGGATGTTTCCCCTGTCTGGCTGCTATTTATAATTTGGTCCAGAGTGAAAATGGATGTCCACGTGCTTGTGATAGCTAGGCCATTTGGCCAGCCACATGACAAACAACTGAACTAATGGGATGCAGATGTTATGAAATTCAAAACAGTCTGTGGTGCCTACTTTGAAGTCTAGTGATCTGATCCGAAGTTCATTGATAACTGATTTTCACTGGTCTGGTTATTTTGATTTTAAGGCAAGAACCTTGTTGGCAAGGCTCAAGCCATGAACCCTAAATGAGCAGCAATGAGACAAAATGCTGCACTTTTCTGATTTGCCACTGTGGGCTTTCATTTCGGTGTAAACCAGAAGCAGACCCCTCGGAGCCCCAAGGAGTGACACCAGTGTAAACTGGGATCAGAATCAGGACCTACATTTTGACCTGCAGGTTTGCTGTCTCATCTCTGCAGCAGCCGAGGAGAAGTCTGCCAAATCGATGACATAGATTTTTGGGGCTGAGTATTGTTCTGTTACTTTAGAAGCAGGCTAGCCTCCTGTTTAAATTGAATCCTGATGTTAGAAACAATATGCTTCCTTCAGGGAAATAGGCTGAGCATCCAAAAGACTTCATTAAGGCTGAACTTCTCTTATGGATCTGCCCAGTCCTCTTTAGGAAATGATCTAATGGCCTGAAGATTTCAGGCCTGGTCAGTCTGATTGGATGTAGACATCCAGTCATCACCAGCTTGTATTTATCACCCCCACTGGTCAGAAAACGGAAAGAATGTGTTCACGACAAATTTACAATTCCACCTTCCATCCCAGATTTTGTGCAGAAATTTCATTTCAGGAGACTTCTGACCGGCTGATTTTAATTGCAGCTTTATTTATACCCTGTGGGCTCTTGGCAAGTGGCCACAGCAACCCCTTCACGTTACAGAGTTTGGACACCAGCCATCTCAACAGTGATGATTTCATCAGTTGTGTTTTGGTTCAGATAGTGGGGTTGTTTTTAGATATCAGAGCCAACTAATGCTCAGCAGGTGCCAGTTTGATTTTAAACTTCTAAATCAGTGGATCTCCAACTTTTTATACTCAAGGCACCTCTCAGTAGACTGATAGGCACCCTTCTATAACTTTTGTCAATTGAGCATCAGCCTGTTTCAGAAACAAACTTCTTTATTACGGTGCTTACTTATGTGCAGAAGGTCTGGGCAGTGGGGAAGGGAAATGGCTAGGCAGGGATTGAACCTGAACCTGAGTCTGAGCAGTGGCTTATCTGCCCTGGCACCCTGGTTGAGAATCACTGTGCTAATATAAAGACCCAGGACATAAACAAACCATAAAAAAGGCTTTAAAAAAATCTTTAACCAGTCCTTTCAATGGAGTCACTTCTTTACATTTAACGATAAGGATATAAACTCTGATCTGCTATATGGTGTTGTTCAAGAGTACAGCATGCCAAGACAAGTAAAATGCATGTAGAAGTCCATGTGACACCAGTCTTTTGTAGCTTTCCTTACAAATTTGGATTTCAGAATTAATGCACTTTAAAGTTTCCAAAGACTGAAAAAACAAATAGGAGGCTATACTTAACATTTTGCATTAAAACCACGTGAGACTGAAAGTTTCATACCATAATCACCTTGAATTCAGATGCATCAATGACGATCCATGCTGATGTTTTAAAGTGGTTCTAGTCCACAACAAGTAAACCTTACATTCTCATGAAACCTTGCTACACTGATATTCCGGTATGGTTATTATTATTTGCTTGTTGTCCAATAGATTTCTTAAATTAAAGTTATTCCATAAAGAGTGACATTGGAATGATATGGATATTTTGGTTCACATGACATTTTTATACTCATAACATATTGCTTCTAATATTCATCAAACTGGGGGGCTGTGGTGTAGACACCCACACAGTCAAATGGGTCACCAACTGGCTGGTGGGCCGCACCCAGAGGGTGGTAGTGGATGGGTCCTTCTCAACCCAGAAGGACGTGGGCAGTGGGGTCCCCCAGGGCTC
>NW_017728922.1:2429125-2430348 GCF_001723895.1 Crocodylus porosus
AAAGGCAACCAGGTTGGTCAGGCAGGACCTGCCTTTGATGAACCCATGCTGATTGCCCCTGAGCATGATCTCCCCTGCCGGCCCCCCACAGATGTGCTCCTTGATGATTTTCTCCAAGATCTTCCCGAGCACCAAGGCGAGGCTTACAGGCCTATAGTTACCTGGGTCCTCCCTTCTCCCTTTCTTGAAAATTGGGACCACGTTAGCCAGTTTCCAATCCCCCGGCACCTGGCCAGATGACCACGAATGCTCATATAGTCAGGCCAAGGGCTCCCCTGCCAGCTCCCTCAACACCCTTGGGTGGAGGGCATCTGGACCTGCAGATTTAAAAATTGGATTTCAGTTCAAGTCCTTGGCTATCACAGGAGCTCTCTATTACTATTGCACCTAGTCCTAGACTGATATTATGTCCAAAAAGGTTGCAGGCTGGCAAAGATGACATTGAAAATGACCTTATAGCCTTCCAGGTTGAACTGGAGGATCCAGTGGATTCTCGGGAAGCTGAGACTAGGGAAACTTGGCAGTCAGACTGTCTTTTACTCATGATACTTTGGGGCAAAATACTTTATTTAAAACATAGCTTGAAAGCTTTCGCATGATGAAATGCAGCTGTAACATGTTTCTTCTTGACATGCTTTTGAGAGTCTGGAGCAAATGGATATGGAAACTGAAAGGGATCTCCATGAGGCATATTAGGTCAAGGTTACTAGTGAGAAGACTGCTGCTGCCCAACATAATTTACTTTTTCTAAGGATTTAGTCTATAGAACTGGATAATGTCCCTCTTCACTGTCCTTGGCAGGACTTTGGACAAAGCAGTCATTGTATGTAGGATATAAATAGGTCAGTGCATCTTTCAGTGGGCCTCAAGCCATCAAGACACTCCCAATGGATTTCCCCTGTTGACATCACTCTCGGAGAAGATTTGCTTGAGCTCTTCTAAATGTGGGACGGCTGCTCAAACCCGGATCTCCCATTTGCTGTCAGTGGGATTTGCACCTCTGTAGCGGTCATATTTTGTACAGGGGACAAAGTTGTCAAACTTGACGCTCTAAAAATAGGCACTACCACGAACAGCTAGACTGTTAGAGGTACTAAACACTGCTCGCCGGGATTGGAGATGCTGAGAACTGGTCCTGCTCAGCACTCCCTGAATAGCTGACGTTTATTCATAGATTCATAGATGCTAGGGTCGGAAGGGACCTCAATAGATCATCGAGTCCG
>NW_017728922.1:2430359-2444025 GCF_001723895.1 Crocodylus porosus
AGCCCTGTGACTGGTGCTTTTGCTACCCCCTCGCTCCAAGTCCTAAAGGGCTTTTTGTCTCTAACCTTCCCGTTCCTTACCTGTGCCGTATTGCTGTCCACCCCCTGTCTTTCACGTTCCCAAAGCTCTCTTTCTTCAGGCTGGACTAATTTATGTGTTGAAATTTCAGCCAAGATGTCCAAGGCTAGTTTGTTTTTATTAAAGGGCCAGGCCTTCTGTTCACTCTGGGCTGTTTTTTGTGTTTCTGCAGCAGATTACCACAGCAACGGGTACACAGTGACAAATGGCTGGAAGATACACAACACAGCCAAAAACAAATGGTTTGTCTGTATGGCCAAGACTGCAGAAGACAAACAGAAATGGCTGGATGCTATAATCAAGGAAAGGGAACAGAGAGAGAGTAAGTGGCCAACATATCTTCTAGTTGTTCTGAATGAATTGCGCAAGAGAGTCACTGTGCGTGCATATATGCGTGTGTATTTGTGAGAGCGTCTTTTATTGTCAGAGTTTTCCTCCATGTGATAATGGGTTTGCACTGGCCAGTGTCAATGACAAAACATTTGAGTGGGGAGGTAGCTGCTTCTGAATTTAGCCCTGGACAGTTTGATACTGATGCATCATCCCAGTTACAAGAATCAAATGGTCCGTTTCTGCCACACATTGAAGATCTTTGAACAAAATGGAATCAGACTGAAAGAGTTTTCTTTGCAAAGGGAGCCTGTAAGGGGGAGTAACATCTGGTGAATGTACCGCTTTTGTCCAGGCAGTGATGCAGACCCATCCTGACCTGAGGAAACCTAGTTTTTATGTAATAAATAAAAGAGTTCAAGGAGGATACCTTTGGGAATATTTATGTTACTCAGACAAAAATGACAGTGACAAAGCTATGCAAAAGCATGGGTTATTTTATGCTTTCCTCTAGAGCTAAACATAAAAGCAGGCTGGTCTTTAAAACTGTGCTATTAGATGAAGCTGAGGTGTCCTGAGTCTGAACTTAAAACAAGAAGCCAGGAGGTCCTGATTCAATAAGCTTTAGACACTGACTCCTTCTGCAGCCTCAGAAACATTGTTTTAAAACTCAGCCGGTTTCCCAGCCTTTTGAAGGGCATGGGCAGGGGTGGTGTTGGTTAATTTTGGTAAACGACTTTGGAGAGTCTGACTTGCTATTTAGAGGCGGCTTCCCATTTTGCAGGCCTACCAGTGTAGGTAGTACTGTCAGTACATGGCCTCATTTATAGATCTAACTGTGTGAGTGGACCAGCACTGATCGAGCCCAGACCTTATAAAGTGTTAAGGGATCTTGACTGGGATTGTTATAGGAATAAGGGAGTTACGCATGCAGATTCCATTGAAATGTAATGGGAGCAGGATGCTAATCTTTTTAGGGTGCTTTGAAAATCCAGGCTTCAGTTTTTATAAACAAGGCTTTGTAGCTGAACAGTGCATATCCTGGTATGGACACAGAGCTGGTGTGAGACCTTTGGTGGCTCCTGGCATGAATTAAGGCAGGGGTTGGCAACATTTTTGGGCCAAGTGCCAAAAAACCCTGCAACTTTGACTTGGCGTGCCAGTGGCGGATGGCAGGGGAACCGTGAGGAGCCTGATCCTTGTTGTGGCAACACAGCCTTGGCCCCCTTCCCTGCCATGGTCCCTGAGGCACACATGCAGCTGCTACCAGCAACAAGCCAGGCCAGGGCTCCAGACTCTGGTGCAGTTCCTTGCAGTCTTGTGGCTGCCCTCTGCAAGCAGCTCAGGCTCTGGGCAGGTTCCTGTTGCTTGCCACAGAGCCTGAACTGCTTGCAACAGGGCTTGCAGCCTCCCCACCCATTGCTGTGAGCAGCCTGGGCTCTGTGGCTGCATGGCAGGAACCTGCTCAAAGCTGGGGCCGGCTGTGGCATGACAAGCAAAATGGCTCCATGTAACATGCTCCGCATGTGTGCCAGGGAGTTACCTACCCATGGACTAAAGCACAGGTCCTTCCAGCCTCCCATACACACACATTGGAAGACTTGCATCAGCTGAACTGAATTCACCCTCAAAGCTCTGGCTATTTTCCTGGTTGTTCACCTCTAAATCCCATATAGTAGACATTATAGTACTTGAAATGCAGGAATCATTTCCAATGTACCTTGTCATATATGAATCCCAGGGTACCTTCTTATGATAGCAAAGCAACCAGCTTCAGAATACAGGTCGGCCATGACATAAATTAAAGAGAACTCTAAACCTAAGGCTTGAAATCATTAAGGGATGGAATACCCCTGAAGGCAAGTGATAGGGAGCATTTTAATTTTTCAAAGACTGTGTTGTAACGATTAGGGGTGAGAGGTCTTTTATTCATTGATCGGTTTTGCATCACAGTCTACTAGAAGGATCCCTTTGTGCTATTTTATGCGTCTTATTTCATAAAATGATGTTCCTGCGTCAAGAGCTAACCTCTAAGCACTAAACTACATTGCTGTAAAGATCAAGAAAATCCTCATTTCATAAAAACCTCTTGTTTTATGGGCCCCTGGGCGCTAAGGAAATTTCACAAAGCGTCTTGTAAAAAAAAAACAGCAGAGGAGGAAGAAGATTCATGTTTAAGTGAGAAGTTAGTCAGAAGAGCGGTGATCCATCCAACGGAGAGGTCACAGACTGAGCAGAACCACAGGGATGGTTAAAAATTAGAGCATCCTCATGATAAGGGCTGTTTTCTGGTGTGTCTGAGACGTCTGCTGATTTGAGTTGTTTTTAAACGCACACATGCATACACCTATCATAATATAATATATTATGTAGTTTTATAGCCCCAAAAGGGATGGTCATAAACATGAGACATCTCCATTAGAGAAAGTATTGAATATTCATATTTTAATTGTTTATATCTCCCTCAAGAACTGCTGATGTTCCACTGAAAATTTTTTTAGAGACTGACTTCAGTTCTGTGTCCTTGATTTCTATTTGTCTCTCATGACAGGGGTGAGAAAATTTGTGTATTAAGAACCTAAAAATGCCCATCGTTTGTGGTGACGGATGAACCTTCAGAGCATCTATTTTGTTTGGATGAGCACCCAACAATATTGCTTGTCCTCCAGTGAGAGGGTTGTTTCAGAGACTAGATACCTGGGTGGTAGAGCAAGAACTTGAGAGTCAAAAAGACATCTATTTTCTTCTGGGCTTTGTCATAAATTGATTTCTTATATGAGCTCTGTGCTGCCTAGGTCAGTATGTTCAAAAGCAACCAGTTATTTTAATAGATTTCATAAACATTTGGGCTGGAAGGGACCCCAGAGGATCATGGAGTCTCGTCCCCCACCCCATGGGCAGGAAGTCAGCAGGGATCATAGGATCCCAGCAAGATAAGCATCCAAATATGTCTTGAAGGCATTCAAAGTGGATGCTTGAACCACGTCCGGCAGCAGGCTATTCCAGACCTTGGGGGCTCAGACAGTAAAGAAGTTCTTCCTTATGTCCAGCCTGAATTGGTCACGGTGGAGTTTGTGACCGTTCGATCTCGTCATCCCTTGGGGCGCTCTGGTGAACAGACATTCCCCCAGATCCTGTTGGTCACCCCTGCTAAACTTATAGGTGGCCATCAGATCACCCCTGACCCTGCGCTTTTCCAGGCTGAAGAGCCCCATGGCTCTCAGCCTGTCATCGTAAGGTTTGTTTTCCTGACCTCTGACCATGCGCATGGCTCTTCCCTGGACTCTCTCAAGCTTCTCCACATCCTTTTTGAATTGTGGAGCCCAAAACTGGACGCAGTACTCCAGCTGTGGCCTCACCAAGGCCGAGTACAAGGGGAGAATGACGTCCCGGGATTTGCTTGAGAAGCATCTATGGATGCAAGCCAGTGTTTTGCTTGCTTTACTAGCTGCAGCATCACACTGAAGGCTTATGTTCATCTTGTGGTCAATCATAACCCCCAAATCCCTTTCATCTGTAGTGCTAACCACCGTAGCACTGCCGAGCCTATAAGCATGCTGCAGGTTTTTCCTCCCAAGGTGGAGAACCTTGCATTTTTCGGTGTTAAACACCATCAGGTTCTCGTTCGCTCTTTTCATGAGCCTGTCAAGGTCTGCCTGGGTTGCCCTCCTGTCCTCAGGTGTGGATGCTTTACCCCAGAGTTTTAGGCATCTTTGTTTTGTAGCTAGCTGCTTGAGATGTCTTGGACCTCATTATTAGAAGTACAAAGGACTAAACAGCTCCAGATTCTCTCAGCACCCCTAAAAATCAGGCCTGAGGTATATCAAGCTGGGTACCCAGAAATGGATGTGTCTGAAATTGTTTGTAACTTTTTGCAAGTTATGATCTCACCCACTCTAGGTGCCTGTGTAAAACAAGGGAAATAGTACTTTCCTATTTTGAGGGTATGACATGGAACTTATGTGTAGATTACTATTGAATCCTCAGGTAGACACTGAAGAGAGATATCAGCTCCTGTTGTTATGCCTCCCAAATACAGGATGATATGAGGCTGGCGCAAATAACGCTGAAGAAACCAAAAGTACACATCCATAAAAACAAAAATCAAGGGGAAAATACAAGAAAACTTTGGTCACAGAAGGAAAAGCTTTTCATGCAATGCTGGCCACTCTTGAGATTTTTTTTCTGCTGCTTTTCGTCATGTTAGTTTATGGTGTGGTACCTGATGACAGGAAACCCAGATAAGCACAGCTCTTAGGGTAGGCATTCCAGACCTTATTGGAAAGCTTCATTGGAATTAAAGAACTAGAAAGGTCATTGAGCTATCAGTGTTTGGATTAAAAGGTTGGTGAACTTCCCGGTCCTGTAGGATGAGAGGGGACGAATGCGCATTCCAGCCTGCTATTTACATCAGAGCGCAGGGAATTCAGTGATGTAAGGCCAGAGTGAAACCTGTGTACTATTACACAGGCTGCTTTCTATCACAAGTTCATGTTGCAAATTAACCTTGGCTACATATGTCAGCATGCATAGTTGAATCAGGTCATGGGATGGTGAGGGAGGTGGCAAAGAGCCAGGAGGTTTGCAGTGCCAAAACCTTTAACCAGATATTGGATACATGACACAAATACTGTGCAAGATGAAATGTTGCATAAGACTCATTTCTTAAGCACAGGTACTAAAACCTGTGTAATAAACAGGAATCTGGGTTTTCCGTTTCCAATGGAAAAACAGAGAAAAACACGGATTTCCCCCTTTACTCAAGGAAAACAAGGATTTTTCATTTTAATGGAGAAACCTGTGGATTTTGCGGTTTTTCAAAGAGCGCTCTGCAGCCTGGCAGAGTTCCAGCTTGCACAGGGCTAGGGGGACCAGGAGGAGGGCGGTCTGGCGGGGGGCACCGTGTGCATGTAAAAGCACAGCCTGGAGAGCAGCTCCCACAAGTAAGTGGGGGGGGGTGCAGAATTGAGGCCCCTGTAGTGACGGGGGGAGGGAGTTGGACAAGGCTGGGGCTGCTGCCCAGCAGGGCAGTGCATGGGGCTTCGGGCCTGGGGTGGAAGGCACAGCTGCAGGGCCCTGGCAAGGAGCGGGACAGGGCTGCAGGCACCTCGTCTGAGGGGGCAGGCTGGCTCCCCGCCATTGCGTGCACTCCCCAGGGGGAAGGGGGAGCCATGCCCCCCCGACCTGTGCATAGGATGGGGATGGGTGTGGGCTGCCCACTGTGGGCCTGTGCCACTGCCCCAAACCCCATGCCATTACCCTTGCTGCTGCTGCATGGGCAGGAGATGCCTTGCTAGGGCAACATAGAGCTCGCAGCAGCAACAAGCATCCTCACCCAGCCTCACTGTGCCCTGCAATGCCGGCTCGCACCCATTGGGCTGAGGAGGTCCCAGGGGAGGGGCAGTAGGGTGGGGAGCCCAAGCCCTCATTGGGCAGCCTGCCTCACCCCTGCCCTGTGCACAGATTTGGGGGGCATGGGTCCCTCCTGCCCCCCCACCCAAGACTGCAGCAGGCAGCAGAGTAGGTAGCCAGGCTCTGTGCTCTGCTCCACTGCAGCAGCCACTGCCTCCTTCTGCAGGGGTCAGGGGGCTGTGGACCCAGGTCCCTGGCCCCATAGCCCTGGCAGCTGGGGGCCCTCTCTGGCAGGGCTGGGTTGGGCATGGGGCTGTGGATGAGAGATGAGGGACACTAACAGGACTGGGAGGTCTGTGGATGGGGAGTAGGGGCACCAGCAGGGATGTAGCAGGGGTGTGAGGAGCACCACAAGGGCTGGCAGGGAGGAGCTGTAGCAGGGGAGTGAGGAGCACCAGCAGGGCTGGAGGGGCTGTGGTTTGGGAGTGAGGGGCCTGGACCTGCATTTTGTGAGCGATGGGGACAGGGGGAGCTCTGATTTTCCATGATAAAAAACCTAAAATCAAATACCAAAATTTAGAGGTTCACCTGTACATCGGTCCACTATCAGATCAGCACCAATATGAAGAAAATTGATTATATCAGAAATCAGCCTAATGTGGCTGATAATTTGCCTGATAAATGCCCATGCATGTGTGCAGCCCAGCAGCATGGAGATCTGCATGCAGCTGGTAAGTCTGTTGTGGTGAAAGGGGAGGGGGAGGGAAGGGACATGGGGGGGCATATCAACACCCTCTGCAGTGATGGAGGGAGTGGGGCTGGGGTAGGCTCTGCACAGCTGGGGTGGGGCAGGAGTGGGAAGGAGCCATGGCTCATCTGGGGGCACAGGGAGGGTGGCTTCTGCTGCTGTGCTTCCGCTGCTCATCTGGGAGGGCACGGGGTGGAGGTGGGGGGGTGTCCCCGGATCTGCGTGGGGCAGACTGCAGCTGCAGGCTGGAGCTGAGGACCACACTGCACTGTGCTTGGGGTGGGTGGCACTGGTAGGGGGCTATGGGCGTGCTACGGCCAAATCTGGCCTCCCATAGCTCCCCTCCCAGCGCCACCCCCTCTCACCCCAAGTGCAGTGCTGCAGCCTGCCTGGCCCATCCAGCACAGATCCAGGGGCACCCCCCCCCCACCCCCGGTGCTCGAGTAGCGTAAGCAGCATCAGGAGCTGCCCCCCGGGTGAGCTGCGGCTCCATCCTGTGTTCGCCCCTCTCCAGCTGGGCAACACCTACCCCAGCCCCACTTCCTCCCTCACCATGAGGGTGGGTGTTGATCTGCACCCCCATGCCCCTTTCCTCCCTCCTCCCCTTTCACCACAATACACTTACCAGCTGCATGCAGCTGTATTGGAAATCGTATCGGTGTCGGCTAATATGCCTCCTTAAAAATTGCCTATCGGTATTGGCCCCCAAAATTTCTATCGGTGCATCACTACTAAAATTTATCTATCTATCTATCATAGATTTGGGAGGCGGGGGGGGGGGCGTTATCAGAGAATTTGCGATTTTTTGATCAGAGAATTTGCGATTTTTTATCAAGGAAAACCGGGATCCCTGGGAATAAACACATTAAACACTGTCCAAAAACTGAGGCAGCTTTTTTAGTATTTGATGGCCCTGAAGGCTGTGCATTCTTTTCAGCTGTACTTCCTCAAACATACCGTAAGTTTAGATCTGTGGTTCTCAGCTCCTTTAGATTCAAGGCACCCCTCCTTATGCTCAGCGTACCACTCGGAAAATGCCAGCTCTCAGTTTTCACTCATTTTTTGACCACAGATAAAGAATGGAGTGATTCTTCTGTTTCAGAGAACCCAAAAAGTTCACATCATAATATTTTAACACTATGAATTCCTATTTAGAATCGCTGGGTTTATTTTATTAATCCTGTTTGCATACCTCACACTGCTAACATTGTGACACTCTGCAGCACCCTTGAAAGGATCTAGATACAAAAGGCAAACTGTTCATCTATTGGAAATTGCTAAAAATATTCTCTACCTAGGCTTTTGGTCTTTCGTTTTAATCTATAAATATATCTATTACTCATAAAAGGTGCTAGAATAATACAACTAGAAAGCATAATCTTGTTCTTTTCTAGAAAAGGTTCCTGAACAGTCAACAAGTATGCAACGGTTCTTACCCAAGGCCCTTAACCCTCATCTCTGAGGACAGGAACTTAAGGCATTTTCCATGACCCATTCAAAAACTGAATGAAGAGTGCCAGGGAACTGGTCTTTCTGATGGTGGTTTGGGGGCTATTCATACATATTCCTTAGGAGCTGGAATGAGAAATACAGGCTCTTTTAAAACCATTGCAACTTTCAGTCGCATTTAATTTGGGACACATTGAATCTGATAACTGGGAGGTTAAAATCTCCCACGACCGTCTCTTGAGCAAAATAAAAATTTCCATGTGGACACACATGATATAGTTAGCCTGTTATCATAGTGTCATTTGTAGACGTTGTATTAATGGGATAGGCTGAGGAATTAATACTCAGCACAACCATCACATTCTGAAAAGATTTCTGCCACATCAGACAAAGCTTATGAATGCAATTTCAGTGTCTAAGGTGACATAATAACAAATGAATTTTGAAATGATAAGTATCTTATTTGTAACTTGCCCAAAGTTTTGCATGTATCTGATACCATTGGGCTCTGTAGATCCTCAATGTCGGCCATAGAGCCACAAATGTGGGGCTTGTTGGTGATCTCCATGGGAAACATGAGAAGAGGCTGCAAGCTCTTTTGTACATCACCAGTGAGAGTTGCATATAATGAGATCGGGAAAAGACCCATATTAGCCATGATCATGAAAGTAGCCTATGCAGTAAACTCCTAACTTTTCATGTGGCTGCCACTTTGCATCTGGATGGGGTCAGCTCTCTTGGGACTGGGTTTGTTGAGGGAACTCCTCCTTTGTATTCCAGGTCTGAAACTGGGAATGGAGAGGGATGCGTACGTCATGATTGCAGAGAAAGGAGAGAAGCTGTATCACAAGATGATGAGCAAGAAAGTGAACCTTATCAAAGACAGGAGGAGAAAATTAAGCACTGTTCCCAAGTGCTTTCTTGGCAAGTAAGTGGTGGTTGGATTGAAAAGATCCTTTCATACCAATTAACAGAAGGGCCTGTGAGTTTTCAGTAGATGGTATTGCGAGGACAGATCAAATGTGCTTTGATGGGACTTAATTGGAAAGGTCATAACCCCCATTACAATTGCAATTTATTAAAATTCATTATTAATTCCTATTTATTGCCCTGCTGGGCTGTACAACGGCTGCTTGTTCAACTGTGAAATAATTCAGAACAGGTATTTCAGATAGATGGCAGGAATAAGGAAAAGGATTTAAACTTACAAATGCTTAATGCTTTGCTAGCCCACCTGTTTCCCCTTTTATTCAGAAGAGGATGCTTAATGGCTGATATATGAACTCAGTAGTGTTGTTCCAGTGGAAGAGAGAGGCAATTTAAGACAGAGACTTCAACGGAGACAATCTAAAGTGAACAAGAGCCCTTAAGACTTTGATACAAGTATATGATAAAAAGGACTTTTCTGCATGAGAAAATGTTTCTGATATTTAGGCTAGACATTAGGAAATGATTAACAGGGACAGAGATTAAGCCTTGGAAGGCAGACACTGGGGAAGGGGCCAGGGTGCCAGGATGGGGTTATTTGAGAATAGATTAGGTAAAATACTGGTGGGACTATTTTAGGGAAATCATAGTATCGTAGTACTTAGGGTCGGAAGGGACCTAAACAGATCATCAGGTCTGATCCCTTGCCCCGGGCAGAAATGGATGCCGGGATCATGTCACACACAGCTCATGGAGTCACAAAGAAATGCCATACACAGCTCATGGAGAGTCAGGCTGGGTGACCTGAGGAGACTTTTCTGCTTCAGCTACGATTAAAATGGGCAGCCGGGAAAAAACAATTCTGAGGGATAGATTACCCAGTCACTTCCCCTCCCTCCTGCCCACAGTCGTCAGACCCAGGCAGTTTGCGTGCATCTGGCCTCGAGCGTTCTCGGAGTGGAAGTGATGCAGTATCTTCATGCCTGACAGAAGGCAGTCTTTAAAGGACAGGCTGCTGTTCCTGGTATGGCAAGAGATCTTGGATCCTGTGGTGATTTTATTTTATTTTATTTTTTTGTGGGTTCACCTGGAAAGCTTTGGGCTCTGGCTGTGAGCCAGGTCATAGTATTTTCCAGTTTATGCACAACAGAAGACAGTCAGATGAAAAGACAGGGATGAGTTTGTCTTTAGCTGATGCCCCCATATTTTGCTTAGTTCCCAAAGTCACAGGTGGAGCTTTCTTGTTATTCCCTTCGTTTTTTAACATATTTCTTTTGGTCCTTAAGTGTTCCGTGTCCCCTTTTTGCTCATTACCCTCAATCCTGCCTGGCAATGACCCTAGTTTGACTGGTCTTGAGAACATAGAGCATACCAATGCCACAGTCCTTACCTAGCTATACAAGGGATGTGTTGCATTTCAGTCCTCACCTTCTGTAAACTTGCTTTTCCATTGTGGACTTTTTCTGAATGATTCATTTAATTTATGACCTGCACACACTGTCTAGCAGTTTCAGCCTAGGTTCTCGAAAGAAGCAGCCCCCAATCATATTAAAATGTGCCTACAGGTTTGGGTTTTTTTGTGGCGCATATGAGTGTCGGCCAAGATGATGCAGCCAGAAGATGCTAATGTTGGTGCATCTGTCTACCCAGCTGAGACCTGGACAACATACAAGGGTAGAGATACCTCAAGTCACTGGAGAAGTACCATCAGTGCTGCCTGCAGAAGAGCCTTTGAATCCATTGGGTAGACAGATGCACCAACACTAGCATCCTCTTGCAAGCAAACACCACAAGCATTTAGGTGATGATCATCCAACATCAACTTTGCGGGGCCAGCCATGTCTTCTGGATGTCTGACTCTAGACTCCTGAAGCAAGTTGTATTTTCCCAGCTCAGTAAAGGCGTCTGCTCAAGAGCAGTGGTCTCCAACCTTTTTAAGTAGGAGATCACCTTTGGCATTTAAAAACAACTCAAGATCTACTGTGTGCCACTGCCAACCTCCCCCCTTCCCCTGCACCTAGCAGGTACGTCTGTGGGGAGGGAAGTGGGGGGCAGATCGAGGCAGAGGAACAAAAATATTTGGGGCTGCACCTCCCCAGCACGTAGGTCCCATCTGACCGGGGCCCCAGGGGCCTTGATCTAGCCCCACCTCTTCCCTCCCCCATGGACTGACCTGCTGGGCTGGGGTGTGCACATGCATGCACACGGGTATTCAGCCCCCTACTCCAGCCTCGGATCAATGCCAAAAGGCTCCAAGATCTATTGGTGGATCGAGATCCACTGGTTGGTGACCACTGCTCAAGAGGAAGGCAGAGAAAATGCTTCCAGCACGTCCTCAAGGTTGCAATATTGGTATCAGCCCATGGGAGACTATTGCCCAGGACTGCCCCAAATGGAGGAAGTGTCTGTTGCAAGGATATCAGTACGTTGAAACCTTATGATGACAACAAGAGACAGAAAAACGGGAGCGGCAGAAACAACGTGTAGAAGACCAAACCAGGAACCCAGACCACCCACCCTGCACAGAAACTTGTACCCGTGCTGCAGCAGAGTCTGTTGATCCTGGATAGGCCTCATCAGCCACCTTCAGACCCACAGATAAGACAATTGTGGAAGACAGTCATCCTGTACTGTGAGAGACTGCCGATGATGATAGTAGACACTGAACTCTGCTACCATAAAGTAGATGTTCCCCTAGGGCTCTTGATGGACTCTGCTTCTGAATATGTAAAATTGCTTACACATTTCAATTTACTTGTGTAACAAAAGTAAAAGCTTAGGGTTGGAAATCTAACCCCTGATGTGTTCAGGACAGAGTATGTGAAGTAACTCCTGTAGGTGAGGCAAACACTCTGAACAACTTGTGAAACCTATGGGACACTCACTTTTCTTTTTCACTTCCCTCAGCCAGTAGAAGTGAAGAAGGGTAGTGTGTCTGTTTTCTTTGAGCCAGTTGGTACTACTCCTTGTCAGTCAGAGTCACTAGGAAAGGCAGTGAGGAGCTGAGATACAGATGCATGAGACTGAATTAGATGCTCAAAGAGTTTTCCTTAAAAATATTTTAGGTCACATTTAATGCATAGTTCAGTTGCTGGCTTAAGTCACATCCAGAGTCATTAGAGACGTGTACAGAAATCAAGTACCGGTAATCGTGTGTGCATGTGGTCACTCAGTTGTCTGCTGGCCCCTTTCACATGCAATTGCCTAATGTCCATAAACATTTCAGTGAGATAAGCCATGTGAACGCTTTTCCCCGACAAACGGGTGAAGTTAAAATTCCATCATCCTGTAAACTGCTTGGTGATCCTGTAGGGCTCTAACTGCCTTCAAGCAGATGCTTTTTTGGCAACAGTCCAGCATCTGTGTAACAAGAGTTGGAATATTTCTGGATCAAACACTTCTCAGAGTTTATTAAACTGGGAGAGCGAACACTTACTGATTTTACTTGTGAACCAAATGCCATAGAAATCTCAAAGTAGTACTTTAAAAAAACAGCTTGTACTTCTAACCGTTTCAGGGAGTTGGGTGAAGGATTCAATTTTTTTTCCCATCAGCACTTGGGGCTTTGTATCTAATGAAAACAGTGTTGTGTTGAGCAATCCCAGCAAAGTCCAAGGATGCAATTGCTAATGAAATAAGCAGTAACTCTAAGAGTGATATAGCATCCTACTCAGATCTGGGTACAAATTGTCAGCTGGTGTAAATTGTCATAGTGCCCCTGAAATCAGTGGACAATTGATGCCAACAGCGCTCTGGTGTCTCTTGTCTAATCGTGATTGTATTTCTTGGTGTGTATGTCTCAAATAGGGTGTACTTCAAACAATTATGTAACACCTCCTAGTCTGTATGAGGGGTGTGAAACATCTGATTCCCACTTTGTCCCTCTGGTTAGTTTATTTCCTTGGCCATTCTGGCTTCTCAAAGTGATTCAGAATCACTGGGACATCACATGCCTTCCCCTTCGCAAGTGCTGCACCTTACTCATCACTGCATTACTCTGGTGATAGGAGCTCTTCAAACTGTTGGTTTCCATTAGATTACACTGGGGTATTGAATCAGTCTCACTGCTTTTTGTTTGCCATTACAATTATATGGTAGACCCTTAAGAAGTTGGAGTTTTCTGTTGTTCTCAAAGGAAAACACAAACATTACTAGGTTGGGAGGAGTCACTTGCTGATAAACCCAGAAATACTAAAAATGTTACTCTCAAAGCCCATAGTTGTAGACATGGTTGCTGGTTTTGATAAGCAACAACCATACACAAATTGGCAGGTGCCCAACTGGTTTATTGAGCTCAGCTCTCCCATATGTTGCTTTGCTTTCAAATATTTCGTTTGTTCTTTTCTATGAACTTAACACATTTCTAGTGTAATCCCCAATTAAACTGACAGGACACTGGCAGTGTCCCATTCATCAGGCTGGCAAAGTTTAGTTGTTCTACATGCATTGTCTTTCTAGTTGTGTCAACGTACTACATATCTAGCCATGTTCACTGTCTTTTCTCTATCCCTGTTTGCAGCTCTGCATGCTCCAGCATCCCCTTTACTATAAACTTTTAGTAGGGCACAAAGGATCGACAATCATTTATTTATAAACCAGGCAACAGATTTAATATAGTGGCACTAAATTAACCTGTCAGCGGGACTTTTAACTGTGCTCTGCCAGAACTCTGAGGGACTATGCTTTCATGTGCTTGGTGTAATGCCATTTAAGCCCATATTTTACACCATCGAATACATGTCTGCTATATCTAATCTTTCCTTACATGAATCTGCTACTTAC
>NW_017728922.1:2444250-2460424 GCF_001723895.1 Crocodylus porosus
CATGCTCTGTGGCTGGCAGCAGCTACCCAGAGCCGGGGCCAGCTGCAGCCGGGAGGCTGCAAACAGCTGAGCCAGGCTCTGGAGCCCAGTCACCAGCTCCATGCTGGTGGCAACTGCGAGCTCACCTTGGGGTGGGCTGCGCTGCCCTGCTGTCTGCCCCGAGATGCATGTGCTGTTGCCACTGGCACAGAGTGGTGACTGGGCTCTGGAGCCCAGTGCAGCTGTTTGCAGCCTGCCCGCTGCTTGCTGCAGCTGCCCAGAGCCCAGACTGGCTACAAACAGCTGTGCCAGGCTCTGGAGCCCAGGCACCAGCCCTGTGCTGGCAGCAAGGGAGAGACCAAGGTTGTGCTGCCTCAGGCCCCTCCGAGGTGTGGGTGCACGCGCCGGCACGGAGCTGATGTCTGGGCTCCAGAGCCTGGTGCAGCTGTTTGCAGCCTCCCAGCTGCAGCCGGCCCTGGCTCTGGGTAGCTGCTGCCAGCCAAGAGTCCAGGCTGCTCCAAGCAGGCAGCTGGGACGCTGCAAGCCCTGCTGGGAGCAGCCCGGGCTCCAGCAGGTACCCAGAGCCAGGGCTGGCGGTGGCATGCCGAGCAACATCACCTTGCGTGCCACGCTTGGCGTGCATGCCAGGGGTTGCTGACCCCTGCTTTAGTACTTCCTTTTGGAAATACTAAAGCATGGCACAGTAACTGCCCGTACTGTGCCATGTGCACGGTGCATGACTAGATTTAGCCGCTACATTACCGTAGTGGTGCACTAAAATGGGGGAGCACGCCACTACAGCAGTATAGCTGTCGATCTTGTGTAGACCCACATGATCACTACGTTGCTGTAGGGTGATATGCAGATGTGCCCATAGTGAATTAAGGGGAACAATGGGAGTAGTTCCCCATAGGAGATGCACTTCATGCATCCAGAAATGTGGATAATCCAGCCATCCAAAAGAGGCATCATCATTCCTCTTCCTATACAGTAACTGTCATGGTTGCTTCACGAAGGGAGTCACCTGTATTTGGATGATGCAGCGTAGAGACATGTGACAGCTCACCTTCAGGGGGAGAAAGCTAATTACTTCTGCTGCTCTACTTCCTTCTGCAGTGAGTTTGTATCCTGGCTAATGGAGATTGGGGAGATAAGCAAACCAGAAGAAGGAGTCAACTTGGGACAAGCGCTGTTGGAAAATGGCATCATTCATCATGGTGAGTGCTCCGTGCCACAGCCAGATGTTATGTACTGGAGAGTATAGTGCAGTGGTTCTCAACCTTTTTAGACTTAAGACACCCCTTGTCAGACTTGAGGCACCCCTCCATAACTTTTGTGAATTGACTGGCACCCTATTTAAAAAACTTAATTTATTACAGGGCTTGCCTCTTTGTGGGCTAGAAGGGGGCAGGCAAGTGGGCTGGGGGAGCAGGTAGGCAAGGAGACAATGAGCAGGGAGACACTGAGCCGGCCCTTATCTGCTTATCTTCTCACACTTCCTGCAGCAGCCTTTAAAAGATCTTGCAGAAGTTAGGGAAGAGAGACATTTGAGAGTTTTCTCTGAAAAATGAGGCTCATCCTCAGCAGCTGCACTGAGGAGTGCTCAGTATTAGGCAGCATTTCCCCCTCATTCCTGCCAGTGATATTTCCAGCCCTAGAGGAAGGAGTTGTGGAGAAGATTTGTTCTTTCTAGCTCAATTTCCAAGAACTTCTCTCGTTAGTAATGCATCCTGTGACTTGGGAGATTAAACGCAGAGGACAAGCTTTCTCCTTGAAGTCTTGGGCAGATTATTAAAATGCTTAGGCTACTTTGCACAAGCTGTTGTATGAGCTGCTGCACACCTTAGCTGTTTAGAAACCTAGCCCACTCCCCATTTTTGTAGTGAAGTAGCAAGTCTTCCTGTCCATCCTGCCCTTTGAAACCCAGATTTCTCCTGCTGTTTTCCATTATTTTCCCATTTCAGAAAACAGACAGAGCAGCTCAGGCATATGTAGTTTAAACAGCAGGTACCCTATTTCTAGCATTCAGGTGTACGTGCCTGGAAGGTGCACATCAAATAAAAGAAGCTTTTTATTCTTTGATGGTTTAAAGCCTGATGGCCACATTTCTCAGCAATCTCTCTCAATCCAATTTAAATAGGGTAGCTATTTAATTAGACTAGTATTGCTTTAATCTCTTGGTATTATAGCTCCACAAGCATGTCTTCCAGGCGATTATAACAGTGTTAAGCAAGGGTGCTTGTCATTTTTCTTTGCTGTAAGCCAACAAGCAGCAGCAGCACCAACAGTTCTCAAGGCGCATATATTTCCATTGCCCAGGTACAGATGCATTCATTCATGTACACTCATCCTACAGGCCAAATTCAGAGGAGATTGGCTCCCATTCGGGCACCAAATTAATGGACCAGATTTTCAAAAGTGCTCAAATACCCAGTCTTTCCCTTATGACAAAGTAATTAGTTATTCAGGTCCACCAGGGACCTTCAAGAAAGATCAGAGCCCAATGAGTTTTTAAAATGTTGCATGCACATTTTAACATGGCTGCCTCCTGTTAACAGCAAACAAACTCTAGAAAACACTTGCAGATCTGGCTTCAGTTGAAGAAGCATCCCTCAAGGCTTTGAGATTTTTTTGGCAAACCATTACAGGAGAAAAACACTCCATGATCTGTCTCCTTATCTAGCAGGAGGTTCAGACTGAAGCATGCAGTATTGCCTCACATTAGGCAACACACCTTATCTTTTGCTGTTCGCTTGCCATAAAGTGTTCACTTACTCATGGGAAATGAAATGCTGATCTCCAGGCCTGCTTGGTTATGGCCTAGGCAGAGCATAATGCAGCCATAGTGGAGCTCTGACCTGTGGGAATGCTGAGTTTTCTCCATCTTATCTGCTGTTTCCTCTTCTTTAATCTCGGCTCCTTTATCTGAGCCTGCAAAAGTGGAAGTGCTGGCCTTGTATCTGCTGCAGAGAGCCAAAGGAGTTTCATCAGAACCCTGTCCTACTTCTCTTCTAGGCACAAAGGATGGAAAGGATTTCTCAGCAGATCTCAGATTCAGAAATGGGCAGATGCTCAAAGGGAAGGGGAAGCTAGTAGCCATCACAGAGGACTTCAGAAGTCCATTCACATACGAAAGGATAAGAAGTGTTTGCATTGTGCATTATGGAGCCAGCTTCCCTTTTTAGCCTCTGGGACAACTGTTCCATCCTACCAAAATCAACCCTTTGACTTCTAGGACACCCAGAGACCAGGGTTGCACTGAGGTGAGGCAAGATCACTCTTAGCCCCAGATATCCACAAGGGAGCAAGCTCCATCTTCTAAACATTGGGCCTCTCCACCCCGCAGCTCATACCAAATGCTGGTACTAAGCCGGGTGACGCTAATTGTGTTTCACTGCTGCCGTTCTTACAGGCTGGCTAAACACTATCTAAACTTAATCACTATCAAGTAGCTTAATCTGTTTAAAAATCTGTTTGCTGGGAACTGTCACCAGCCCAGCCAATGGAGCCTCAAGAAAGTAAACCTGGGGTCCACCACCTAGGTCTGGCTGCATATATATCCATATAGAAAAGGCAGGGACAACTAGAGCCGGTAGCCCACCTTCTTGAACTTTTCTCACTGCCCTTGGCTCTTTATTTTCTTGTCTCTCTCTAGGCTTTTATATCTGCTTCCTTGCTTGGGTTGAAGCAGGTGTCCCTGAAACCAACCTGGGAACAGCTGCAGATCTGTGCTTCATATTGACAAATCCACAAGTTATTTTGTTGGTTAATTTGAGATTTAATATTTATCCTGGACTGTGGGACTAGAGCTGTGTGTGTGCATGTATTTGTTTCATATGAAAGCTTTTCTCTTACATGCCCCCTAAAAAGAGGTTGCATTTTAGACATGAGATCAACTTATATAATTTGGATCTAAGTTTCATCCATCACTCCTGCCTAGTGAAGCATATTTTCTTTGACTATTATATTAAAATGCAGCACAACAAAATATATCTTACCCTCACTGCTATAAAATTAGCCATCTTAGCAAAGAAAGAAGTCTCTGGAGAGCACCATTGAATTCAGTCAGTTATCGCATGAACATACTATTAAAAACAAGTACCTTGGTGTCCCACCAGAATACTCACTGCTTTTGAAAATGCTGCATACCCTGGTGGCAGCTGCAAAAATGATTGCCATAAAACTAAGATGTCTGCAGTTGAATTACTAAATCTGCAAGAGTCTGACTCAAAACTCATTGAAAGAAGTGGAAAGATTCCCATTGACTTCAGTGGAACAAAACACTAAATAACTGAAGCAGACTGAAAATAAGAGTTTAGAGAATAGCATTTTGTGGGATATTTTGGTTTTATTGAAGTTACAGCAATTTGGAAGACTATTCCTTTGGGCCAAGTCATTCAGAAATGCATGTATGCAATCTTTTTATACCCAGTAATTTTATGTGCTTACCTGAAAAGTCTGCCCTCATGTTAGAGATGCCATAGGAAAATAATAGACCCACTGTGTTTCTTTATCTACTGATATATCACGCTGGCACAGTATAGGGCAAGCAGGGTTGAAATAAAGTGATTATTAATTACTGTGCTGATGTTTCAGTTTCAGATAAGCACCAGTTTAAGAACGAGCAGGTGATGTACAGATTCCGGTATGATGATGGGACTTACAAGCCAAGAAGTGAATTGGAAGATATCATGTCCAAGGTACATGCTCTTTTTGGGCTGGAGCAAGATAACAGCCATGCATAATAGCTGCAGAATTTTCTTTCTGTCATTATGGCTGTGACCAATTTATACCTCATGTTGTTGAAACTGCTATGTTGTATCAAGCTGGCACCGTGATAGTGCAGGAGACATTCTGTCTTCCTCACTCTTCACATCTCCCATTTTTTCAGGCTACATTAGACTAGCTCATGGATAGGGAGAGGAAGCAGTACCCAATGATAAATGATTATTTACTTGTATTGTGGTTGCAGTAGGTTCTGCAAGACCACAATAGGTCAACCAGCGTCAGCTGAGGATCTGGCCATAATGGTTTCACAAGAAGGGTAATGTATCATGGGCATGTACATACTCAGCTTTTTTTCTGGTAATTATATTTATTTAATGTGAGTTACAGTGACCTCTGTTTGGCCATTATTAATGGACATCCTTACTGGATACAACAAGGAAAGTTTAGATGGAGGAAATGGGTAAAAAGATGGACAAAGAGAATTATCATAGCATAGATGGGCAAAGAGAATGATCATAGCATGTGCACACTGGATTGCTGAAGAGAAGGGGGTTGGTTGTGGAGAACAGGTTTGAAACCTCTGTGTTGGCAATGGGGGAGGAGGAGGAAACACCATTGGTGCTAGAGAGGAAAGAAGAGGAGAGGTTCCTAGAAATATTGGGAAATCTAATTCCTAATAAGTAGATGCCATCCATATCCATGCTGCTGCATTTCTGGTGTAGCAATAATTATTCAGCATGGCTTTTAACACATATTCGATCTGGTAAAACATTATAATGCTTCATTTGTCTCTTCCCTTAGGGTGTGAGGCTCTACTGCCGATTGCACAGTCTTTACATTCCAGTGATAAAGTAAGTTTGCATTCACGGCTTCCTTGCATATTGTAGCTGCCTTTTTTAAAGGGGTAAGAGGCCAACGTTTTAAATCTTACCTCTTTTCTCTGCAATGTATAATAAAACAGTTTGCCCAGATTATTGAGGTTCCTATACTGCCATCCTATTCCCACTGCTGGGACTAGCCGATAGTCTGCTGTTGAAGGAGCCAAGAACTGAACTTTGTAGGAATACATCCAGGGACTTTCTCTGAGGTTCATTCTCTCTGCCGTGTACCCCAGCCCTTAACCTGGTGACCTTCATAGCGTGACGTAGGTCCATTTATTTATCCCAGAAGGAGATACAGTGTGGTTTTAATAAGTGGCTAGTGATTCATAGTAGATTGTGGAGGGCAGACGTGGTTGGGGATTGTTGAGTTGTTTGTTTTATTGTTATTTAAGGCTACAAACAGATGTTGCATTTATCCTGAGAGAAACCATTTTTGTCCTAGGACTAATTGTGATTGCTCCGACGTCCATGTCCATTGTCTTGGGACAAACCCTAAAAAGGGTCATGGGACAAGAAGTGCTAAACATTTGTCTTAGGACATCTCAAAGTGTGTCTAAACAGTTGTCCTGGGATTGAATCATTGCAGAAAAGCAGCAGCTCATTCAGCCTCTCATTAAACCCCGATTGGAGGGGCGAAGTGTATACACCCCAATCCTGGGACTTTTCTGTTTTGGAATAAACACAGGCACAGCTTACTCCAGGACAAATGCAGCATCTGTTCCTAGCCTAAGTTATGTAGATTTATCCAGAGGCTGAACCAATGGGCTTATAAAAAAAATCACCATGGGACAAGCCCTGAAGTCAAAACCCTCTTTGAAGTCTGCAGGAACCTAGTTTAAAAGAAATGCTTTTAGGCAAAGAAAACTCAGCTCAGGAAAAAGAAAGCTAACTTAGTTGACTATCTAACCAGGTACCCAGATTCAGGAGACAAGATTTTCAAATGTCAGTGCATTGCGTAGGCCCTCCAGGAAGCTCTTCCTTCCATCTCCCTGTGATGGAAGATCTGCACTTACTGACTGTATCATCCCCTTTTTGAATAATGTGGATGTCCTTTTCAGCTGCTTGTGACTGGGAATTGGATAGTGTCATGGGAACCATTTTTTTAAGGTTCACAAAATTTGGTGACAAAAATAACACCCCCCCCCCCCCGAAAAACATATATGGTAGGTCTGATTAGAGTTGATTTCTTGTTCTTGAGTTGCTCAGCAGATGTTCCAATACAGACGATAGGCCATTGTCTTGCTAGATGAATCTGCAGCATAGACGCATTTAATCAATCATAATTCCTTCCACTTAGCTGAAATCACAATTACTCTGGGAGGGACAGTTCTGGGTCATATGTGTATATGTGTTTGTGCGTGTGCGTGTGTAGGCTTCAGCCATTAAGACAGTAATTCATATGTAAAGCAGGAAATGAAAGTGGTAAGTCAGGCTGAGAAAAATGTCACTGACCCTGGGGTGCCTGCAGCATGAGAGGGATTTTATTAGATGCAGCAGTCTCATGTGTGTGATCAGAAAACAACCACCACTACAGGCCCATCTTGTGGCATTTTAACAGTGCACTGCGTTTGCTTTGAGAAGATTCTCTATTCCATTCAGGACTGTCAATATTAATGACAGGGGTGTCTTTAAACTGGATGACCCATGAAAAATTACAGCCTCTCAAAACTTCTGGGCTCCCGTTGGACAGTCTTCTGCCTTTGACACACGCAGACTCTTCTCCCTATGCCACTGGCCCTCCAACAGGCTCTTCCTTCCACCTCTTCGTAATGGACCTGTGCTTTCCATGCTCATGTCCTTCATCTTGGAGGCAGCTTCTTGGAACCGTGCAGTAGTGCATTAATCTAGTACCCATTTTGGATCATTACTTTGTGTGGCATCCTCTACTATTCTCACAGTTCCTGCTGCCATTGTTGGTGGAACCCATTTTCTTGGCAGGCCTTAGTTTTTAACATGGAGGGAAGCCTGCTGGGCTTGAAACACTGAGGTATAAAAGCTGTATAGCGATGGAAGCAACCTGTGCAGAAAATCAGTAGATTTATGGAGGACTTTCATTAGGCAGCTTAATTAACAATGATGGTTGTCAGGACAGGAAAACTCGTATGCTGCCTAGGCTCTAATTTGTGAGTGCTAGACAGTGCTGCCCTGTTTATCTAGGCAGGAGACAATGATGAGCATTGGGCTACTTTAGCTTGGCTGAAGCAGGGAGCTTCTGGTACACGTTCGAGGTATGTTTCCATATTGTGGCCACTCATTTTTTAGCTTCACCTGCAGTTGCTGAGCCTGAGTAGCACACTGTGCTTGGTTTTCAGCCTTCAGTTCATATTAACTAAATCGGTAGAGAAAGTCAGTGAGTTAATGCTGAAACATCCATCCTGACAAGCATTTAACTAGAAGCAGTGAATGACTGGGCCCTGGACCAAGATCCCAATGCCAGTAAAATGTTAGCTCATTCATCCTGATTTCAAAGCTCTCTTAGTATGTCAGCGCTAATATTAAAATGCTAGGAGCTGCCTCCCACAATTTGGAAACCCCTGCTCATTAGCCCTCAATATTTTCATGCTCTTTTTATTGTTCTGACATTTCAAAAGCACATTTTCTTTTGATAAGAGTGTGAGAGGGAAAAACTGCCCTGAGAACTCCCACAGCTTTGTGCTGGACGTAGCGTATTACTGGAAGAAGGGCCAAAAACTATGTGTAAGCACTACAGAGATAATTTTTTGTTCTGAGGACATGTACATCTGGAAACGCTGTCACGCTGTTCTGAAGTTCTGGAAGTGCTGCTTCCCTTTCTAATTTCTCGCTCTCTGGGTTATATACGAACACACAGGCATTTTTGCTGAATTAATTTAAAAGAAGCAAACACAGCACGATCACATTTGTAGGTGACCAGCAAAAAGAAAAACCTGGGCAAGATGAATTGTGTTTGTTGGTTCAATTTTAGATTTTTCCTTCTCCCTTTTATATTTTTTTAATTCATTTGTTTTGCTGCTAATGAAAGAGGCCGGGCTGACAACAGAAAACTGAAGTCTTTCCTTAAGCTACAAAACAGTTGTCTCCGGGCAGGGCCTGGAAAAGGTTCCCTCCCACAGCTTTGCCAGTGGACCTCAAGCTTCGATGGGAAGGATCACTGCTACAACTGAAAGGGGAATTCATTCTCCATGGCTCATTCAGTATTTGGCCTTTCCGCAGAAAGGGTCAACAAGAGAGAGCCACTTCATGGAAATTAATCATGGTAATGGCTTTTGTAATGTGGAACTAGGAACTGGATCAAGATCCCCAAGCTCATTTCACAGGGCCCATGAGTAGCCATAAAATGGCAACTGTTTTAATCTGCTGCTATCAAAGGCTGGGTTAGGGCCAGGACCTAGGAGGTGGAAATCTTTATAGCCTGCTGTCCTGAGCTACTTAATCCTTCCTGCTCTAGAGTTGCATAGCGTTTGTATAATTCCCCAACCGTGCTAAACCATCAATATCTCCACTATGATCTCGAAACAGGGTAGGGCAAACCTCTAAGAAGCAATGACTCGTAAATGTGTTTTACAAATGATGGTCCTGTAGATGAGGGAAGGATTGTAAGGGAACAAGTACTTCTATATTAGAAAGCCTAACTACTGGCAATATCACTTTTTGAACAAAAGAATGAAAAGCTGTCTGTACATCACAGAACATCATAGAAGTATGCTTGTACCAGGGACACTGCCTGCAATTCTGGGCTCCCACATTCAAGAAAAATGAATTCAAACTGGAACACGTTTGACAGGTTATTAAAATAGGGGAAAAGGAGAGAACCTACCATAGATGAGGACACTAGAAGAACTTAGCTTGTTTAGTTTAGCAAAATGAAGGCAGAGAGGGAATGAGATTGGGCTTCACAAACACAAGAGAAAGAGAAGGAATTTCAGTCTAATGGACATTGTTGACCCCCCCCCCCCAAAAAAAAAAAGGATAAAAACAAGGTGCGACTACATTTAAACTGTAATAAAGTTTCTAACCATCTGAGCAGTTAGGCTTGAGAACATTAGCAATAAACCTCACTGTTTTTATTGGAGTTTGACAGATTTGTGAAAGGAATTATATGAGATGTGGTAACTGGTGATAACAGGGGACAGGACTGATGATCCCAGAGGGCTTTTCCACTCTCATGTTCCTGTTTCTCTTCTCCCCATTGGGGAGTGCTTGAAACAAAACCCAGTTTTCTGAACTTTTGAAAAAATTTGATCAGAAATGTGTATCTGTTGTTGGCTTGGAATGGGTTTTTCATCCAGGCTATGAGAGGTCCCTACTTTAAATTCAGTACTTCATTTATTATTTGAGAAAAAAGGAATCCTCTGCCTTTTTAATTGTATTCTATTATCTGCAGTGCTGCACAGATCAAAAATGGTTGAATTAACCTCATAGGTTTTTTCTATCTCTAATTCTTCCTGCATAAAATGTAGGAATTAGTTATCCAGTCTAACAGAAATGTACCCCTTGTTATACTAATATTTCTTTAAATCTCTTTCTGATTCAGAGACCGAGACTACCACTTGAAGACCTACAAATCAGTAATCCCTGCCAGTAAACTAGTGGATTGGCTGATTGCACAGGTAAGGAAATGTAAAGAAACAGTAGTCATTATGTTTAATACTGTCACTGACATTTATTTGATTTTCTCAACAATATTTCTGCATTGTCAAACATTTTAAAGAGAGTAAAACAGTGGCATAGTTAGCCAGCACCAGGATGTGTTTAAAAAAATTGGGATGTAAAGACTTCTTGTACTTGAATGTTTGTGATTACTATTTGCTTGGTGCCAAATCAGTGCTTGACATTGTACAGAGGAGGAGAATACTAGAGAAACTGGATGCTCTCATAGGTCTTTTTTTTATGACTGTGAAGGCGCACAGAAAGTAGGGTAGATATGCACTTTTGCAGACTAAATAAGATCTATATGTACAGCAGAAGCTTTCATAAACCAAAGTGCACCTACTTCACCAGATGCTGTGAAAGGATGTGAAGAAAGCACAGTATGAAATAGAGTGAGTGATTAGAAGGTGCAGACAGATTTTGTTCCCATTTACACTAGTGGAGCTATATAGCAGTATAGCTTCAGTGGAAGTTGAGTTGTTACACCATTTATACCAAGATAAATAAGGACAGACTCTATCTCATTGCCTTCAGAAACTGCAGCTATGCCATATTTACCCTTGTGAAACTGGGAGAAAGGACACAACCAAAGAATTTACAATTTTGTTTCAATTGGTCAGTGCAAGCCAGCAAGGAGGATACAGTGTGGTTCTTCATCGCACAATTCGATTGTATGTTCTGTTTTCATCCTCAAGATGTCAATGTTAGGTCGGACTTATTTGCATTCTGCTTTACCCGAGCAATGTATCAGGGCCTTAGCATGCATGAGACTTGGTCTCCTGAAAATCAGGAATGTTCTTTTTCAGAAACATTCCCTAAAATCGTAGTTGACATCTTTTATATTAGTAAAACAAATGTGATTTAAGACGCAGTCTATGGTTTCAGTTATCATAGGACAGCCGGGGGGGGGGGGGGGGGGGAGCTATTCATTGCCTGTTGAGGAAAAGAGGAAAGCAGGTATAGCAGAGCTGCAGCTGTCAAATCTGTTCCATGTGGCTACACAGGGTCCACTTATTGGAAAGCTGAGAAAAGGGAGGCTCCTGTGGTCAAAAAGCTGAGCTTGAATCAGTCTAATGTGGCCTGATTTTAGTTAATTACAGTGCTGTAGGCAAGACGAGGACTCAAATGGCAAAATAAATAATTGATTTCCTTCAGATCTACATCTTCCCCCCGCTCCTTTTCCTCATTCGGGTAGATTAATTCAGCCTGAGATTTGCTGTTTACTGAACTTTCCTTTACACCTCATGTATTAGGATTGGATTGTCTATGGGTAAAGCCAGAAATAGAAGTATGGATATGTACCTTTGTACACATATATTTACTCACATATCTGTAAAGGAGGAAAAACTCTAGTTAGCAGACAATTAACCAATGAGAACATTTCCAATATTTAACTTTTGCATCTAGGGTTCATTCCAACTCCCATTTATGTAACTGAATCAGATTTCTGCTTCTAAAGTCTTAAAAAGCATGGCTATTGTATGGGATCTTACACCAGGTTGACCATGCTTGTGGGAGCTGTTCAGTAGTTAGCTCTTGAAAAGTTGACCCACTTCTTTAGTTTCTTGGTTATGGAGTTTAACTTTATGTACTAGTTTTTAAGAGATTGGCTGAGGTATGTAATATAATTTCATAACTAAACATAGTCACAAAAGAGACATTTTGAATAAATGTACTTTCTAATTTTGACAAACTACCTGTAACATGACTTCAACGTAGAAAATCACGGTTTGGTTTACAAATACTGTAAGAAAAGAGTACATTATAGTTTTCCTAAAATTGGATGACTCAAGAGAGTTTTTGAAGGATGGTGGTTGCCTTCTGTTTGTGATTTGGGTTGGAGAAGTCTGGGGAGCTTTTAGTAATAGACAAGGCTGTTTTTCATTTCCTTGGCCCTTACAACTATTCAGGAGATTCTGCAATGTAGACGAGTAAGAGTTCTTTTTCTTGTCAAGGAAAAAACATATATTTTGACTATGAGAGACCCTGAGCCCTACCTGGGGCATATTAAATTTTCGTGCCTTTGTCAATTTAAATTCATTTCGGTCCTGAATGACACTTAACCTTGTGTACATTTAAATTTGATACATATAATAATCCCTTATATGTCACCTACTCTGAGTCTGATAAACAGGCTAGGCCTGTTTATCAGATGGGCAGAGCACTTGTGGCTCCACTGATGTCAATGGATATGTAAGGACTCAGCACCTCCGGACTGTTAATGTGTGCACCATGAAAAACTAGAGGTGCATATATAGCACCGTAAGAGTACTTACATGGGAGTGGCCACCTGAGGAAATTCGTCAGGACTTGGAGATATAATGCAGATCTTGCTTGACTTCTCTGTTGTATTTATCGTTGATTACTATGGCTGGATTTCTTCTCGGTTTACTTCATTTTGTGCATCAGACACAAAAACACACCAGAATCCATGACAATGGAGGGAGATGAATTCCAGCACAAGTGCTGATGGGAAGATAGAGGTGTCTGTCGCTTTCAATGTCATGGGGTCAGTTCCTGAAAATGGACATTGTTGTAACTTAACTTATACTGGACATTTCTTGGGTGACCCTGTGAGGGAGAGAGCCTAAGCAGGCCCGGCCTGGAAGGAGAAATGCCTTTTAGATTCCAGAATTGTGCTGAAAGAGGCTCTGAATTTTATTATGGCCTCAAGCAGTCTTAAAGATAATACTTGAAGGGCCATGAGGCATTTATGTAGGTAAACCAGTAGACCCTTCATCATCCAACCTCATTGACTTTCTATTGATATCTGGCTGAGGGGAGATAAGTACAGGACAGGCCCCAGGACAAGAAGCAGGGCTCTGGCAATGGGTGAAATCTTAATAGTTCAACAATGTATCAACAAGGAAGAGGTTCCCATAATCATAGTTTGTTGTCCCATAATCATATTTTTCTTCTACACTGTCACCTGTATGTGTACATCTTACCTCAACTGATCTATAACAGCACGTGCTTTTCCAAATACCTGGTCAATGGCTATTTCTATCAAGGTGCCTACAAGAAAATAATCAACTACCAAAGACTCAGCAGAATGGCAGTTAAGGATAAATGACACCAGTAAAGTATAAAAATAGAGGGATTGGGGCAAAGGTGGCTATTGTTACAGCCACCCAATCCTGGGATCAGCTAAAAGCCACTCTGAATTTCTTCAGGACTACTCAAAGTTACCCCAGCTAGGGGAGGCCCTTAGAGGCCATTCAAGGACGCTCTGCCCAAGTGCCTTTTTCTTGGTCAAACACCTTAACTTTGATGGTGCACGCTGGCTCCTTTGGATCAGCTGCTGTATGTTAGCATACCTTCATTGACTTTCATAGAACAATGCTGGTCTATACCAGCCAAAAATCTGGCCTAGCATTTGCATCTTTGTTGAAGAGAAGAGCTTTTGTTGTGCATGCACATAGGTATAAAATGACAAAGAAGTCTGTTATCTGTATGCCTACATTCTCTTTATCCATACCATCCTTTCCTCAAGCCAACATACAGCTTTCCTGTACAATACATAAGCAATGTACTATCAGTCTGTACAAGTAGCCACTTCCCCAACTGAGGGGGGAAGAGTGGCAGTGGAGGAAATCAGTATCAGCAAGGCACATCATTTCCTTACAGGAGATGGTGTTTCTGGGTCAACTCAGGTCATCAGGTGGCTGGTGCAGCAAGCCCAAAATCTGCATTTAGGCATTAATTAGCCTGGAGCTGGCATATGTTTCTTCTTCAGGTAGAGCATGGCTTCCCAGGGAGTCCCAGCCGAGATAAGTGTCCTAGATTTAGCAGGTGCTGCGCTCTTGAATTTGACTTCAATAATCTGTGGAGGTCCTAAAAATAAACACACAGCTCAGCATTCCTAATCAGCCTGCAGTACTGTGAAATGATTGTCTGATTATTATAGGACTGCATTAGAGACTGTATTGGTCCTGCCAAAACTAATTCACTTGTGACCCGAGTCAGAATTTGAATCAAAATCCCCAGAGGTGATGTGAGCTAATATACCAAAAGTTGATCCACACACTTCCAGCCAGACTTTCCCTGAGAACACCAAATGTAAGGCTAGCTTAGGAGGTTTGAAAGCAAAGGGTAAAATGTAGGGTTGCACCAATAAAGAGTTTGCTGGCCAGTATCAATAGCCGATGATTGGCTGATGCCGATCTGATAACCAATAGTAAGCAGAAGGCATTTTAAACTACTGACATAAATAAACCTTTTTTTGTTGGTTTTGCATTTCACTAACACACACACGCATGTGCGCCTCCTGCCTGCTCCAGTCCTCGATGAAGAAGGTGCACATTGCCCCCTCGCCCATGGCTCCTACCTGCAGCCCCGTTCAGCCAGTGCTGCCATCTTGGGTGGGCAGGGTGGTACTCACACAGACAGCAGCATCAGGCATGTTTGGAGACCCAGAGCATGATGCTGCCTCAGTGCCAGCAGGCCCCATACACTTGAGCTCCCACGGCTGCCGGGGAAAAGCCACTTTTGCAAAGGCGCCTTACCCCACCAGTGTGCAGCCCAACATCTCCTTGGCAGCCCTGGTGCTCAGGCCCCTGCTGCGCGCATGGTGTTGCCAGGGCAGGAGCAGTCCTTTTATTGCTGAGCATGGCACCCTGTAACTGCTCCCCAGCATCCTCTCCTACTGCTCACCAGGATCTTTCGTCTGTTGTGGGCTCAGGCTGGCAGTGGGATGCAGGGACTGGACTACACTCACCAGGGTGTGCTGGGCACACAGCTGTAATTATCAGCTACAATGACCAAAAGAAGCTGATAGCCAGCTGTTATATGCACCCCTACTAGAATGGTAAGCACAGTACTGCTGCAAAAATGACTCTCTTAGCCAATTGATTTGACCCTCTCACTCTTCCCCTTGCAACTGTCCTCTTTTGTGTCACATCAAATTTAAGTTACCAGCTGTGAAACTCTATTGAATCATCCATTAATTACATTTGCTCAAAACTGATGAAAAACCATGGTGTGTTAGGTTTTGCATGCCATTTCTGGAGGAAAAAACATATAGCATCTATAGAGAAGTATATATCGATTGTTAAGTGCCCTTTAAGATTTTATTACTTGACATTACTGCTTTCATTACATTAGGAGAGAGAGTCACATAATATTTAGAAACACATACAAAGGATCTGTAATATTCAGTTTTTTAGTTAACTCCCTAAAATTAAAAGGAACAGGTTTGCAAGGGATATGTTCTGAAGCTGAGCTTGTTTCGCTGAGAGTGACCATCTTACCACACAGACATTTCAGTATGCAGTTGCCTGCAAGAGAACCAGATTCCCAACGGCTAATTTAAGAATGGTGTCAGGAGACATTTCCCCTTCAAATTACTCTCAGTTGGAGGATTAAATTAGTTGTTAAGTCTGTGTCTAATACATTCTCCATATGTTCTTTAAAATAGCTCATAGCAAGTGTTGAGAGTTGTCACGTTGCAGGATGTTGAAGCATTTGCAAAGCTTTGGAATTAATTTTTAGTAAAAATTGAGCTTTGTTTATTGATACTCTCTATTTGGCTCTCCATGTTACAGATATGGACTGAGCCTGGAGTATTCGCACTGTTTCCTGGAAGGGACACACATGGCTTTTTTTTTTTGCAGATATCATGTCTTTTTCTTTCAGTCCAAAAGTGGCTCAGTCATGCAGTCGCTATAGGTGGGGAGCCCAAATGCAAACAAGAATGTATCTCCATCACTGTGACAGCAAAGCAGCGCAGTCACCTTTGCTAGCTTGGATACCAAGAGCAGTCTACCCATGGCTGCACATGGCTCACCCAAGTTTTTTCCTGGCTTACTGTGCAGGTGTTGAAGCATTCATTAAGCTCAGTGCTGCCACAGCTTTACCAGTACCGATGCAATGCCTGATCTCTTCAGTTTAAAACTTGCTGAAGTATCTGCACCCCAAGTCAGGAAAACGGGAATATATGCAAACCATATCACTGATTC
>NW_017728922.1:2460774-2466029 GCF_001723895.1 Crocodylus porosus
CTTCAAGAGTAAATTGGATGCTTATCTTGCTGGGATCCTATGACCCCAGCTGACTTCCTGCCCTTTGGGCAGGGGGCTGGACTCAGTGATCTCCCGAGGTCCCTTCCAGCCCTGATGTCTATGAAATCTATGAAACTCCTGCAGTTCTGTGTGGCTTCAGTGGAGCTGCAGGCCATGCTCAGCACTGTGCAGGATCTGGCAGTGACCAGAAGATGCCAGCAGAAAGCATCCTTTGTGGCCATGCAAGAGCAGCTGCACGGGCAAACATTGGGCATTTATTGTGATTAGCCAGTTTTGTGCATTCATTTTATTGCACACTGGGTGCATCTGCATGAGATGCTGCATTGCTGTAGCAGCAAGCTATGGCAACGTAGCTTGTCACTACAGCCATGTAGTGTCGGTAGGCATGAACCGTGAGGCTGCCACTACTGCACATTAGCAACAAGCTACTGCATAGTAGCTTATTGCTCCTGCGCAGTAGGGTCGGAAATGAGCTGTGTGGTGCTGGGACTGTGCAGTACCAGGGGTTACTGCTAAAGCAAATACTAAATGACTGCCACAGTAACAACTGCTCAGTTGGGTGCACGTGTAGATGTGCCCACTGGATCATGTTTTGCAACCTATGTTGAAATATGGAGGTTTGACAGCTTCAGATGATGAGTGAGTAATTTGTTTGCAAGTCTGGCTATGTGAAAAACAGAGTAACATAGAAGTTTAATTAATCTGACCTTTGAGCATTCACTGTGGCTGGTTTTGCACAGAAAGGTTTTTCTCCTTTGGCTTGAGTGTAGATAAAATATCTCTCTCTGCCTGAGAATAAGTTTTATTGTCTGTGGCTAATGGGAACTGAACTCAGACTTTATCGTGATTGCTGGTAAAAAAAAAAAAAAAAAGAAGAAGAAAAAAAGAAAAGAAAAAAGTCTCTACACTGAGGTAATATTATGCATCTGTGGTGGTAAAACAGCTGCTTTCCAGAGGCCTGGTCTTTGTCCTCCCAATTCCTGTGGGACGGAAGAGGTGCTATATATAGGAATGAATAGGATTTAGGCAAAGGGAGGCCTATTTTAATTGCTCGCTATTGTTCTCTACACAGAGCACCCTGCTAATTTCTGAGCCGCAAGCCATATTGCAGGGAAGGGAAATCATTTAGATGAGGAAGTTGTCTGAGGTGTAATATTTATCCTTCTGTTTCTAGGGAGACTGTCAGACTCGAGAGGAAGCCGTCGCGCTGGGTGTTGGACTCTGCAATAATGGCTTCATGCATCATGGTAATTCACATCAATATCCTTTCCCATAGCCAATTACGGGAGCTCTCATTTCAGTCAGATTAACTGGGGATGTCTGCAAATCCCTCTCCTATACACTGCACTGTACATGCGGATATACCAACAGCTCCGGAGGACCCAGGGGAAATACCACTGGCTTCGAGCCCACGCTAGCTGTCTAGGGTAGTTCTCCTTTAGGTTCCCGCTAGTCATAATAGTCATGGTGAACACTGGCGTACCTAACTAACATAGAGGAGTGATATTTTTTGCACTGACCATATAATTGCCTTACCTTGGATATCTAAGATGCTAAAGGGTGTCTTGAAATGCACCCAGTTGGTTTTGCATGTAACATGCAGTGAACTTGTCTGACTCCTCACACGGGAGGCTGTTAGTAAAGGACATGCCAAGATTTCCCAGCCCAGTTCCTGCCTTGGCAGCATTCAGCACTGGGCTGCCGGGGTTACCAGCTCACTGGTGCCAGATTCTCAAGCTCTGCCCTGTGTTTTGAGGTCTCTCTTACCCTTTTGTTTCCCGTTGCTATTGCATATTGTTTTTGCACCCAGGCAGTGGGAAGAACTTGCTCTAAAATAAAGGCCATTTAATGACCCCAGTTTCTGCCATCTCCCATGTCCTCACAGTAATCCAGAAGCAGCGAGTGGGAAACCCGACAGAAATAACCCAAACTACTATGTCGGAGGGGAGTAGCAATTAGTGAGGGAATTCAATAGAAAATCACCACATTTCCCTTACCCAAAACAAAAAGCTTCTGTCTCTTTGGTGACCGTTTCAGTCCAAGGTATAGGCAAAGCCAACAGAAAGTCACATCTGAGGTTGAAGTGTGGGTCCTGGAAGTGTCTAATCCTTGGGGGCTTTAGATTTTGAATTAAACTGCTCTCCATTGATGCTCCTGTTAGAAACTAGGAGCTGGTACTGTAGAGAGCACAGCTTTCTCCTTGCATCTGGCAAGTGATCTCAGACAGGGAACTCAGGAAAGTCACCATATAGAAATTGACTCTCTTTTTAATTCAGCCTGAACTTCTTGCTCTGGGCATGAAAGCTGGAGGGGGAGGAATGGGTGGATCACATTCTGGATCAGGTTCTGGTACCTTATGCATGCTGTGTAGCCTCTTGTTGCTCAAAGTCTAGCTGAAATCAGTGAAGCTCCTGGTAAAGTCAGGTCCCACTCAACATGAGCAAAGACCTTGAGAGTCTGACCCTTAACAAAAGGAAGGCAGGAAAGGTCCAAACTTTGGTTCTCATCCTCCACCCTGGTTAAATGGCAGTTTCATTTCACAGTGCTGCCTCTACACATGCACTTTACTGGGGAGTAGACTGATTAGATGTGGAGTAAAGCATCACTGTACGTACATGCAACAGTATTAGGCCTTGGTAAAGTAACTGACTCTGCCATAACATAGTACTTCATCTTATGGTGGAGTCATTTACTGTAGTTAAACACATGTGTAAAGGCTGACCGCAGGTGTAAATTGTGCCCAGTCAGCCTAGCCAGCCAGGGGCCAGACTCCTGCCTGCCTCCTAGCCACACAACACTGCACTTCCAGCATCCCCGTACCTCAGCCAGCCCCTTCACCACCTGACACGGCCACATGGAGCCTGCGGCGGGCAGGGTAGAAGTGGCCCAGGCGTAAACTGCTCTGCCCTGGCTCAAATTGCTGCTGTCCTGGATGCACATGTAGATGCTGCTCCTGGGGGTAGTTGACTCTGGCTCCAACTGCTCCAGAGTTTATTGCTTCACATTGGTTGCAAGTGTAGATGCACACACACAAACAAACCTGGTGGCAGAGTTGGAGAATGTGTTTTGTAGCGTTCCTTTCTCTAGCAGACTTTTGGGTCTGCTCCTGCCACCGTGAGGGTTTACAGTATGTTGCCACATACAAACACCATGTTTTTCAAATATATATGAAGACCAACAGAACTTTCCTGAAAAGATTCCTGTAAAGGTGAATCAGGAACTGGAGGCAGGGGAGAAGGAGTGGAAAGCACTGAGCATGCTGCTGTGGGTTGGATCAGGGACTATCCAGAGATTTCTTTGGGCTGTAATAGGAGCTACCATTGACATGGCCCTAGAAGATGGAACAGATCGTCCAAGGAAGTTGCTGCATCCAATCCAATTCTACATATCCCAGCCAAACAAGCAATCAAAAAACTGCTGAAGGAGAGAGATTCTGCTAAGAAGTTAATTTACTGTGAAAGCCAGTTTTTGTTGTTGTTGTGTGGAGCTGACTGGCCTTTGTAAGTCTCACAATGGGCCTGTGTTTACCGATGGGAATTTCTCCAGATTGCAGCTGAATAGTGGCCATAAGGTTTTGCTCTGGAGATTTCATGAAGTCTTGCATGAAAAAGGTGCTCTGTACAGAAAGGGAGTGCAGGGAAGGGTAGTCCCATTGGATATGAGCAACCAGGGCCAGGATGGTAAAAAGAGGGGAAATGAGTATGTTTTAAAGCTGTAGAGCTCCGTGTGATGGGGAGGGTGATGTCCACTCTGGTGCTCTTTGGAAACTAGGATCTGGCTTATAAAGCTGCTGTCAAGCACTTAGTGCACTGCTCTCTCATGCCCAACTCTCCACACATGCTGTCAACAAAAATGAGTGGACTCTCCCTTGTTTGTTGAAGCAGTTCAAGGACAATATAGTTGCCAGAGATGTGATCCCACCCATTCTTCTCCTCAGTGATATAGATGCCACGCCAGGAAAATAAACCATATGCATATGGCTTTCTACTTTATTAGACCACTAAATACAATTCAACATATGTGCAGTGAATCATTCCAATTCAGACTGAAAGTAACATTTACTTTCCACCCTTTAGGGGTTTTCAGACTTAAGACTAATATCAACCACCATCAGGCAAGTCGTGCTTAATAATTTGCTACAGAGTACACTTCTTCCAAAGGGCTCCGTTGTGTGTCAGGAGACCCAAACGTGAGACCAAGATCCACCAAGCGGCTTGGAGGAAAGTGTGCCCAGACTGTGCAATAGCCTGTGTGGTTTCCATTCTGTAAAGATCAAGAAGTAATTAGATTTCTCTCTCTCTCTCTCTTTGTGTGCATGTATATACATATGTCCTTACCTTTGGTTTACAGTCCTGGAGAAGAGTGAATTCAAGGATGAATCCCTCTATTTCCGCTTTTATGCTGATGAGGAGATGGAGGGTACGAGCTCCAAGAGCAAGCAATTGCGCAATGACTTCAAACTCATTGAAAACATCCTAGCAAAAAGTCTGCTGGTAAGGGATGCATTTAATTTAAGGCACTGTTATATTTATCTTTCTATGAACATAAATTTATGCCACAGTATAGGAGAATGAATAATCTGGTTGGAAATCACATTCCCCAACTGTACCTTGCAGTTGACTTTGATTCATCATAATCCTTCTCTTGAACATTGCCCTAGACAAGTGGTTTTCAACCTGTGGTCCATGGACCCCTGGGGGTCCACAGGGTATGTCTGAGGGGTCCATGAAAGTTGATTATGATCAGTCAAAAGTGTGTAACTAGCCACACTTACAATTCAATTTGGTCTGCATCTCCCTTTGAAATTTTGAAAGGGGTTTACACCTTGATTCAAAATCTTTTAGGAACCTGCAAATGAAAAAATGTTGAAAACCCTAGACATTTGGAACACAAAATGGCATAACCAGCCTGGGAATTGTAATTAGGTTGGAGTCTAAAAATGTCTGAGAGTCATGTTTTTGAGAGTCATCATCAGAGCGACTGCATAGCTCTCAAAAAGTTAGATTCAGGACATGTCTGGATCAAGTATCAGTCACATCTGAATTTCATATATGGGACCCAAAAATACCATGTTCCAGGTTAGAATAGTATTCTTTAGGGGTGCATTGATAAAAAAATTTTTGGGCTGATGCCAACAGCCAATTATTGACCAGCCATATCAGCTGATACCAATCCGATTGCCGATGTGCAGCATCCAGCTAGTAAGTCTGTTGGGGGGAAGAGGTGTGGGGGGA
>NW_017728922.1:2466129-2511491 GCF_001723895.1 Crocodylus porosus
TGCACAGGCAGGGCGGGGCACGGGGTGGAGCCACAACTTATCTGGAGGGGGGATGGGGGGAGTGCCTTCTGCTGTGCGCGCCCCCAGGGGAGGCACAGGGGGGCATGTGCCCACCAGACCTATGCTTGGGGCAAGGGTGGGCTGCCTGCTGCTGGCTTGGGGCTGGGAGCTGTGCCAGCCTCTTCCTGGTGTGGGGGCTGGGCCCAGGCTGCTCTCTTGGCAGGCGAGGGCAGGGCAGGAGGTGGCAATGCTGGGAAACGGGAGCTACGGGGGGACTACAGCCACCTCATAATTTGCTGTATCCTCCCTTCCAGTGCCATCATCGTTGCCTGCTTTGCCCACCCTAAGCACAGCCCTAGCACAGGCCCCACCCTGACTGGGCAGTGCCTGCCCCTACCTCTGCTCCACTCCCTTCCTCAATGGAGGAGCCTCAATCTGCCCCCCACATTGCCCCTTCCCTCCCCCATGTTCCTTCCACCCCAGACTTAATGGTCGAATGCTTCTCTCTAAGCTGCCAGGCTGCATTCCTGGCTGCATGCATGCTGCAGCTGCGCACATGCTCATGGCATTTATTGGCAACATTATCAGCCACATCAGTGAAAAAAAGCTAACTGGCGAGAATGTTGATTTTCCTTTTATTAGTGCTGCTATGATATAGATTGATATATCAATGCACCGCTAGTATTCTTCATGCTACCCTTAAACCAGTGCTTGTACCCCATGAATAAGGTGACCATACATCTTGGTTTGGCCTGGACAGTCCCAGATTCCATAGACTGGTCCCAGCCGGTTGGTCAGATGTCCCAAGCTGGAGTCCAGCAGAAAGGTGGAGCAGCACGGTGCACCAGGCTGGCGGGTAGTCAGACACTGCTGCTGCTGTGTGGGAATAAGTCAGGCGGACTGGAGCAGGCACCACCCTGGGCCCAGCATGTGTGGATGGGGTGCTGCCTACTCCAGTCTACCCACCTTGCTCGCACACAGCATCAGTGATGCCTGACCACCCACCTGCCTGGCACACCATGCCACTCTACCTTCCTGCTAGACTCTGGCTTGGGACTTTTAACCAACTGGCTGGGATGGGCCTATGAAAACTGGGGCTGCCCCAGCCAAACCAGGATGTATGGTCACCCTACCTATGAAGCCCATTTAGTTAAAACATCCCCCCACACACTCCATGAGGACTAGTTTTTCTGTTCCAACATGGACACTGTTTGTCCAGGAGACACCATTCACTACTGGTGGCCAAAGGCCCATACTCCTCTTCCTTCAAGTTTTGGTAGAATTCAGGAGTTAGAAGAAATGCCAGATTAACAACAATAAAAAAAGATCCAGAGGTCCATTAGAGCAGGGAAGATTTTCCCTTGGTGGTTCACAGAAACTATTCCCTCCTGCTGCTATCTGACCTCCAGGGAGCACTGTATAATGATATTTTAGCTCTTGTTCTCCCTGTATGCAGTGTCAAGGATCTGTGTGTCAGGCTATTGTATTCATTCTCATAGAACGTTCTTCATACAAGGAAGCTGTTAAAGGTATCATTTGGTTAATCTCCAAATACTTGTACTCTGGGCTTGTTTCTTGCATTTTGCAAAGCAATCAGAGATCAATTCCATATACATCCACAGGAAGCAATCTTGATTCAAGTTCCTTTCATTTTCTTCCCTCTGAAGAGAGGCGAGTTTTATGGGAAAACAGATGAAGCAGCACATTTCTTCCACTTTTCTTTCCTCCAGTGCAATGGACTGCTGTTTAAAAGGGCAAGTGCCTTACAAAAGCAATATATTAACCCTCAAAATAAGAGAGCCCGTTAAAACTCAGCAGTGGGCAGATCTGATTGATCCTGGTTTCTGTTACTGCATTATCATTAGTTTACATCTATGTGAATACCGTTTCAGCCTGTAGACTGCGAATCATTTGCTTTGTCTATTTGCTTTCGTTAACTTGACTGATCTAAGTCACTCCATAACTGGAACTGAAAGGTTTAAAAACAGGAGAAATATTTATCATTGCTAAAAATGATTGCTACTCTTTTAGTTCCCAAATGCCTCAGTCAAGACCAGTTGTGTAAACTTACGGGTGCGAGCAGGGCAGTGACCTAGGGGCTGATTCGAGCAGGGCACCAGAATGGTGGCCCTGTAGGGAGCCTGTGCCACTGCCTTCACTGCCACCACACTTGCAGGAGCCCTTGTTTGAGGAGGTAGGTACTCTTCCTAATATCCCATGCACTGCACAGGGCACCAAATTGCGAATAACTTCGCTGATCAAGATCAAAGTCTCGTTGTACTAGGTGAGACACTAACAAACACAGAGAAGAATACACTGGAAGGATACACTCCCTTCTCAGAGTGCTGATAGTTTGAAACTAGTAACAAAATAATAAACACTGAATAAAAAGCAACACACTTACTGGCCCAGATTGGCAGTGAAGTGAAGCTCAGTTTTAGCGTGAGTAATTAGTCACTTGACAGGTTCACAAATAAATCAGCAGCTGCCCTGTATATTTGAGAAGAAAAGGATGCCACAAAGAACAGCAGAAGAAACATATCACAGTTATTTATGAAAATATTTGTGCCTTGCTTTTTTGAATTATTAGACAAGTTCTGCATAGCAGATAAATAGTAGCTGGAATCCGTATGCTTCTCTGTCTGCAGAACATCCCCATCTTGGTGCCTTTTTAACTGGGCTTTTCTGCATCAATTCATTCTTTCTATGGTGCTCTCTGTGGGCTACAGTGAAGGTTGCGTTGGCTTTTAACTGCACTGTGCTTCAGCCATGTAATCTAAATTGTTTAACGGGAAGAAACTCAGCATACTCATCTAGTCCTCTATCTCAGATGACCTTTCCCTGTAAGGAAGAAAACAACTGAAGCCTCCTGACAAATGAAAATTGCAGTTGCTGAAGGAAAGTGATTCCAAGTTGGAAAAAAAAGACATGTTTCAGACAAAGTTTTATATTAATTTATTTGTGCAATTGTTTTTGATTTGAGGATGTTAATCTTGGCATGCTGGAAAAATATACAGGATTCTTTTCATAGTTCAAGAGAATTAAGCCTCCAGACTGCCTGCAGATACTAGGCTTGTATCAGTATCACAGCATTCCTTATTAACTTAGGACCTAGACCAGGAGTCAGGAACCGCCAGCACGCGTGCCAGAGCATGATACGAGAGGCTGTTTTGCTCAGCACACCACAGCTGGCCCAGGCTGCTCGCAGCCCTACAGTGAGCAGCCTGGGTTTTGTGTCCAGTGGTAGCTGCATGCATGCATGCCTTGGAGCCCACGGTGGGGAAGGGGCTTGGGGTGGCACAGAGCCAGCCCCTTCCCAGCCCCTTCCTAAGGCATGCATGCAACTGCTGCCAGCAACAGCTCTGGATCCCAGTGCAGCTGTTTGCAAGCACGTGACTGTCTGCTGCGAGCAGCTTGGGCTCCATGGTGGGCGACCGGGGCCTGCCCGGTGCCTGGGCTGCTCGCAAGACACGGCCACACGTCTGCAAGCAGTTGCACCAGGGCCCAGAGCCCTGGCCTGCCTCGTTGCTGGCAGCAGCTGCACATGCACCTCAGGGAGCATGGCAGGGAAGGAACCAGGGCTGTGGTGCCCCAGCAAGGATCAGGCTCCTTACAGCTACCCCACCATCCACCCCTGGCATGCCAACATCTTTCAAATCCAGGTTGTGGCGGGGTTTTGGCACTCGGCCCAAAAATGTTGATGACCCCTGATCTAGACCTCTGCTCTTCAGGTCTAGCATTAGCACAAGAGAAGACCCAGAGCTGATAACTTCTTATGAGTCTTTCAGGGATATAAATATATATATTTTTGTTTCTCAGAAATTTAATTCTGTATGCAACTTACAAGTTATTTACCCTGCTCCCTGCCCCGCCCCCAGTGTCCTGCCTGTGTCTGGGAGACACCAGAATTTTCCCACCATCCTTTGTCTGAACCTTGTGGAAGATGTCCCGCATCATTACTGAGATACAGCCTCCAGACTCCTTTGGTACCTTTTTCAAAATGACACGATCCCATTTTCAAAAGGCCCTATGTCATGGAGGAGACTAAAAAATATTGTAAGTCTATGCCAAAAATATCACCTGCTAGCATTTTAGTGCCAGTTTCAAAGAAAGGCAGGAGCTAGTAGTTTGAGCAGGGAAGACCTGGGCTCTAATCCTGTTACTGGTAATGAGCTCTAAGCATAGACTGAGTTAGTTGCTTAGGGCACCTATACATGTGCAGGGAGGTGGCTGCTCTGATGTGGTGTAATTACTTGATTAATCAAGCCTGCCGGAATCGCGGTAATTACCGTGCTCCAGCAGACTCAAGCATCACGTGTATCATTCATTCAATGACCTTTAGTTAAAGTGCCCCCACCACCATTTTTCAGCATGGGGATGTTGATATACGTGATGCTCTGGGTGCTTTAATTACAGTGGCTCTCAGAGCCGCTGTAATTAAAGCGCTGCCCTCCCCCCTCCCACCACCCGCACGCTCCTGGAGCACATCTGTAAACACCCTTCGCTACTGTGTCTCAATTTTCACAACTTCAGAATGAGAACACCATAACTGACCTGACTCACGGAGGACTGCTATCTTAGAGCCATGTTCAAAAATCATTTTACTATGGACTAATTCTACTTAGTACTTGATAGTAATTGTACTTTTTCTGCTTAGGTAGCACCTTACTATCCAAGATTTTAAGCTGAAAGCTACTAGATGGCATTATTAGTTCATGTCTATCTTTGCAATTTTGAGAGAGAATCTAAAAAACCATGGCATTCCCATGAGATGGGCTGATAAAGCTATGACACAGTGAGCTATGTGAGCTGCATGACCTGGCTACATGACACGTTTACTGCAGTTGACTAATTAGCTGTGCCGCAAACGTCCCAGCATCTACATGCATGCCCTTATTAGGCTGAAGTAAACTAATTTACTCCACAGCAACATAGTATTTGTAAATACAGTACTTGTAAATACAAGTACTATCTTGCTGCAGAGTAAAAAACTGCAGTGGCACACTTGTAGACACTGGAGGGGCTGGTTGCGCCACGAGGGTGCTTCAGTGCAGAGGCTGCCAACCGGCTAGCCCCTCACTGATGCTCCCTTGTACCCCAGTCAGCCCCTCCGCAGCACTTTGGACTGGGGGGAGTAGCCCAGGCTGACCCCTGGAGCCCTCTGCCAGCCAGGGATGCTCCAACCCGGCTTCACGTTCTGCACATGAATAAACTGTGGAGCTTATTGCTCCAGAGTTTATTCATGCATGGTAATACCACGTGTAGACACGCCCAGTAATATATGTTTTTCTTATTCTGCTCATATATAAATAGTAATTTGCATAATTAAAATAAAGTCCCACTAAAGTCACGCACTGATAAAATCTCTTCACTCTTTACCCATTTCAGGACAATTATTCTTGTGTTTTGCGTTAATATAAAATTACCTCATTCTCTACAGCTTCTGCAAGAGAACCTCTCTCTTGCCTTTCATTACACTGGCCTACCAACGTCTATTCAAGCTGGGGAATTCAAAATCATTGATTTACAAACCACCTCGGGAAGAGAGTTGCTAATTACAGACTACCCCACAGAGCTCTCCGAGCTCCAAAAGAGCCGGGCTGGCAAATGGATAATTAAAGGCATCTGTCATCCCGGGGAAGTAGAGACAGTGATACGGGTATAACTTCGGTCACTGAAAACCCTAAGAAACACTGAAGTAAAAAGTAGCATCTCTTATGCCTTTAATTTACCCTGTTCAGTCCAGTCTGGAGATCACAGACCAGAAGGAACTTGGCTTCTTTTTTCTCATTGCCAGGGAGGATGGTACCGTTACAGTTTACAGCAGGAGTGCTGGCTGAGTCTTGGCATTTCTGGTTAATGGGAAATTTTGACATTTCAAAATCTGGTTCACTGATCAGAGCCATGGATCCTTTAAGGCTCTGCAGTTTCCCAGATGAAGTAGCCCAAAACCAGACAAATGCCCAATAACCCCAGGGGTGGAGAGAGTCGGGGGTCCTTCACAATTTCACTGAACCCAATCTATTTTTGTAAAACACTTGGTCAAATTGACATTTTCTGCCCAAATTGTGCTTTGTCAGAAAATTCCTGATCGGCTCTGCGTAGTAGCTCAAAGATAAGTGCTTCCTTCAGCAAGACTTAGAGCAGAGCTGGGTTTACACTGGAGGAGTTCTCCCACTAATGTGTATTTGCAGCCTTTAGTTAATTCACTTCAGCCATATCCGTATCCTTCGCTGAGCTGCATATCCACGGATGTCTATGCAGCAAGTCTTGCTCGCTGGAGATTCATTGGAACTGAATTATAAGCTGTGGTCAGTGTTAAAAAAAGGAAAGAAAAAGTGACTCAGAATTAATAACTGAAGATTGACTTAAAAATACAGTTATTGGGCCAAATTTAGAAAACTGGAAGAAAGCCTTAGTAATAGGGATTTGCCCAGAGGGAACAGAGTAGAAGTAAAAACATAGCAGAAGTGAGAGGAGCTCCTCCACATGCTTCCACATTTTCTAATTGTATAACCAGCTTATAGCAACTGGGAAGTATGTATGTGAGGGGAGTAGCAGATGCAGCTAGTTTAGCCCATGTGGATTTGTGTATGGCATCTGGCAGACATAGAGGTCAGTCAGAGATAAATGAAGCCGCAAGCCATTCAGTATAACTGTTTATTCAGGTAGGCTATACTGCAACCTGATGTCCTGGGAGTGAGGATGGGTTAACACGGGTACAGCCTGAAGGAAGGCTCTCTGGCTGACGAGCAGGCTTTTTCACCATGCAATGAACCCAACATGATGCCACTCTCTCCCTTGTCAACATATTTTCATATTGGCTTGTGACCAAATTGATTCGCTTGACTTGTGTCTCAGGTTCTGTCAGCAAAGGCAAACACTGCCCGTCAGGCTTTGTCTCGAAAATTCTCCTTAGCATAAACTTGCAGTTTCTGCTTCGTCTGATCCCAAAGAGCCATCGTCCTTTCTGCCAGGAGCCATCTGTTAAAGAGATTAAAGGTCTAAAAAACTCTTGTGTAGAGATGAATTGCTTATTTGACCCATACCAGCTTTTTAGGCATTGACACAAGGTAGATTATTTCATTATATTTTTATTTTTCATGTATTGTATTTTATGCTTTTACTACTGTATCAACAGATACCATTTGTTTAACTATTCCAAATGGGTTCACCAGTATCAGAGTCAAAATAGCATTAAATGGTAACCATGGCTTCTCTCATAGCCCCGGTTCAGGAAAGAGTTTGTATGAGCAGATGGTTTTTATACTGTGCTCTGAAGATATTGTCGACTACAGTGATTATATTAAGCGGTGGTTCTTCATTTTTTGTAACATGAGCCATCTTGTAATAACCATTCTCCATGCAGTCACAATCATATGACATCCCTGCTTAAATAGAAAAACAGTATAAGGGAAGTATTCCAATATTTTTAGTTGGCTTTTTAATGGAATTGAGTGGCTAGGAGTAAAGAGGAGGAGTCAGCAGCAGACAACTGATCTGATCAGCATGGAAAACCAGTGCATTGTTCTGCAGATCCCAGTTTCAAACTCACGCATTAAAATGATCAGAAAGAAGGAAGCAAACAACAGATCATGTAACCGCTCTGAGTGGTAATAAGATTTTACAGAGAAGTTAGTAGTGTGTGGTAAAATAAGCGGTGGACTTTATATCCCTCTTCTTGCAAACAAAGCAAATGTAACAGGCACAAGTATACTAGGTTATTCTCAGGATATTTTTCTCTCTCTGTCCTGGCTAAACTCCCCTATAATCTGTTCTCCCTGTCTAAATTTCCTCTCCCATTTCAATCAGATACACTTCTTTACTTTCTGTACTGTATTGCTGCATGCTGTTGCTGTTTGGTATTAGACAACTGTTGCTTTATGCCCCAGAGTGACTGCATGTCAGTGATGATAGAAGTATATATGGAAGGTCTCTTTAAATATTTTGGGATCCTTAGGGTTAAAAAGTGTTATCTTGTAGAAGAATTGTAAAGTATTGTTCTTTCATCATGTGGACAGCAAACACATTACAGCTTTCTTTGTGTTGCCTGGCAGCAATAAAAGTAATCCCTGAATAAAGGTTTTGGAACTTTAGGCGTAAACAGTGGCATGTACAATAGAAACAACTATGACACCACCACCACTATGAAACAGCAGTGGCATATACAATGGTTTCATCACGATATCATAAAGTTCTTAATATGGATGCATTTCCCCCTCTCTGCTTTTAAGGAATTCTTTTTGTCCTATTTAGGAACTGAGAAGGGCAGGCAGGTCATGAAAAATGACATCGCATGAAAGATCTCCTTGCACAACAGTGGTATTTTCACAGAACTAGGCATGTTTTTGTGCATGTAGCACTCAATTTCTTGGGTGTTGCAAATCAAACCCTCTGTGTATGACACTGTGTGAAGTTTGCTCTTAACATCCATGGGCATTAGAAAGAGAAGCTTGTTCTTAAGGTATGGGTCATAAGTGCACGTTTGGAAGAATACATTTTTTTGCCTTGAAGAACAGTCACTGCTCATCACGTGTGTGCGATTACAACTTTTGCCGCGTTATCAGAGAATAGTAGGATATGTTTTCAGTAAGAGCTAGCATTGTTTCCAGTAGACCTGTTTCAAGGTATGCATTCCTCCCAATAACCTGTCTCAGCCTAGTGGGTTTTTTCTTCCTCTAACAGGTTTATATTACCAGTCTTCAGTCACACGACTCCCATTAACGTAACTGGGAATTATAAGGCTGTATCTCCAAGTATTTTTCTCCAACGCCAAGCGAGAATGACAACATGGCTGGGAGAGCAGTCCTAGCAGTTTTCAGCTGAGTCCCAGACTTGAGGCAAAAAAGTATCCAGTGTGTTTGGCTGAAATACATGTTACTTACTCAGTCCTAGCACAAAATCTTATTAGCACTGTCCTTATTTTCCAAGGCACTCTCTATACTGAACATGCTTAAGTAGCAGTTCTGAAAAATGTTTTGTTGGGAAGAATCAGGCATAGCAAATTTTCCACTGAGCCTTCCTGTTGGTATCTCCCACTTTACTGGAACAGCTTCTGGAGAGGGATTTTTTCATTGCAGGTGTTCTAGAGCAATGCATCATTTTGTACCCATAGATTTTGGCACCTGCAGGGAAGGATGATTTTATTTCCTCAGTCTTCTGTTGTGATGAACCACCACAGCAGCAGGAAATTGCTTGTAAGTTAATGGCATTGACTCCAATAGAAAAAAAGTGTTTTTCAGCACTGCAAATGTCAAGAGGATCAAAGGATTAGTCTTCTGCAATTTTTCTCTCCTACTGACACATTAGATTATAGGCAACTTTTTTTTCATCTCAGCTCTTGATTTATCAAATGTCTTTTAAATGTGTAAAGTTAATTGAAAGGCAACCAGTTAGAACTTTATTTTAATTAACCATCAGATATGGCAAGTGAATAGTTTTGACCTGGATTGGTAAAATTTCCAAAAATATTTGCAAGGTTTATTTAAATCATCACAGGTCAGGCAAAATGTGCCAGATTCACAGCATAATAGGTGCAGAATAGACAGCAGGAGTTCAAGTTTTCCTTGCTGTGCTGAAAGCTTTTCTTCTGACTTGTGGAAGGGAGGAATTCAACAAGTCAGAAATAATTTTCTTTTAAAATTTATTCTGGACTTAACCTCTGTGATTAAAAGAATAAGAGGATTGCCTTTTATGGGATGTGGGTTTATTTGATGTGGCGAATTATTTGCAATAGGATTGCAATTGCAAACTCATCTGACTCAGACAACGAGAGCAGTTATGATTCCACCTTTTGATCACTACGTATTACATGGGACCTATTCAAAACTATTTACATTATCTAAAGCTCAAGAAATGATTTGACTGTGGTGTATAAAATATCTTTACAGAGGAAAAAAGTGCTAAGTACTAATCAACTCTGATCTAGGAAAGAAAAGCTTAACAAGAACCAATGGTTGGACAAACCCAAATAGAAATAAGGCAAACAGTGTTAATTGTTAATGTGATTATTCATTGGAACAAACTGCCAAGTGAAAGAATAGATTCTTCATCTCTTAAAGTTCCTATATTGAAATAGCTTTCTGGAAACTATGCTTTAGTCAACACAAGTTACTGGGCTCAGTATAAGAGAAACTGGATGAATTGTTATGACATTTATACAGATGAGACTGATAGTCTCTTCTAGCCTTAAATTCTATGAGAACAGTGACTTAGATGTGAAAAGCCTCTTATCTCAACTCTGACTCTTTTAGTTCCTTCCAAAATACTGCTCCATGCTGATAAAGCAATACCCAGTGCTCTTTGTCTTTCAGATTTTACCAGAAGAGGATGACTATGGGTTTGACATAGAAGAGAAGAACAAAGCAATTGTCGTGAAGTCGGTGCGGCGAGGATCTCTTGCTGAGGTGAGCCCATCTAGCATTTATAAACATTTCCCTTTTGGTAGCAGGAAGCAGAAATTTCTTTGAAAAGGCACAAAAACATCCTTCATTGGCCTGTTTCATTTTACAGCTAAACGATGGCAAGTGTTGGTTCTCCTAGGGCCAGAACTCCAAACATCAGATAAGATAACAAACAACTGCTCTTAATCAGCTGATATTGTGCTGATAACCAGGAAGTATTGTACTGGAGATGCTCCATTAATATAACCAGTTGACCAGTTCTTAATGCCCTTTCATTTCATCTGGGGCCAGAAAAAATACTTGGACAAGAGTTACTGAGGCTGGTACTGGAGGGGACAAAGGACAATGAGGACAAAGGACAAAGTGGTAGCATGTAACTACTTGAAGAAGGAGGGCCACCAGGATTGAAGAGGGGTGAATTGAAGTCAGCAACCATGTTCAGATACTCTGCAGTGGAACTGCTGAGGAAGAAGCAGAGGAGAGGACATCTGCAGGCAGGAGGCAGAAGATGCAGGAGCTTAGAGAGCAGGAAAGTGCAAGACCCCAAGAACAGGAGCGCCAGGACCACTGTACCAAGATGGAAGAGAAATGTGGTGGTGGTTAGTGACTGCCTTCTGTGGGAGATAGAGGCACCAATTTGTCATCCAGCTTTGGGGGCCTGGGAGGTGTGCTGCCTGCATGAAGCCCAAATTCAAGACATCACAGAGTCTGCCAAAGCTCATCCATCCTTCAGACCCTTCCTGCTTGTCCACATAGGCACTAGCGCTACCGTCAAGAATGACACTGACCAAATCAGAGGAGATCATGAGGTTCTTGGCAGGAAGATTAAGGAGCTTGGAGCACAAGTGGTGTTTTCATTGATCTTCCATGAAAAGGAGGGGTCCAGGCAGAGGTCGTCATATCCTGGAAGTAAATGTGTGGCTGAGACAGTGGTGTTAATGTGAAGGCTTTGGCTTCCTTGACAATGGGCAGACGTTCTTGGGAGGAGGGCTGCTATCAAGAGATGGGATCCATCAGATGAGAATGGAGAAGTGCATCTTTAGGCATCATCTGGCCAACCTAGTAAGGAGGGCTTTTAACTAGGTTTTTTATGGGGGGGAGGTGCTGATCAAAACCTTCCAGCAACAGAGCATGCAGTCCAGAGGGGAAAGGACTCAGAGAAGCAACTCAGTTCTGGGAAAGGGCCAGAGACCTACACAACTGCAACAAGCGGCACAAAAAGGAAGCAAGGAGGTCAAAATGCAAAATACATCTGATGCATAGATACAAATGTGAGAAGTATGGGAAACAGATCACATGAGTTGGAAGCTGCAGCCTATGAAAAGAACTATGATCTAAGTGGCATCACTGAGATCTGGTACAGCTCTTATGACTTGGGATGTGAATGTCGAGGGTTTCACTGTTTCAGAAGAACAGTTGTTGTCTTGAATGTCAAAAACACATACCTACATTTCAGGAGGAGGAAGACAGCAAAGCAGAATGCATTTGGCTGAAGATGAAAAATGAAAGACATGGCATTGATATAATGGTGGAGAGTTATTATAGGCCACCTAATCAGGAAGAGGAGGTAGATGATGCACTTTTCAAGCAGGTGACAAATCTATCCAAAAGCAGTGGGAGGATACTGATGGGAGGCTTCAATTTTCTGGGCATCTGCTGGAGGAACAATGCAGCCAAACATAAAACGGCAAACCAGTTCCTAACTTGTGTGGAGGACAACTTTCTCTTCCAGAAAGTGGAGGATACAAGTTGAGGATCATCTGTCTTGGATCTTGTCATGGCCAAGAGGGAAGAAGTGGTGCAGAATGTGAAGGTGATGGGTAACGTGGAGGAAGTGATCATGAGATGCTAGAATTCCAGATCCTGAGACAGGGAAAGCATGACGGCAAAATTAGGACACTAGATTTCAAAAAGGTGGATTTCATCCAACTCAAGGAGCCAATAGGCCTGGTGTCATGAGAGGATAGATTGAAGGATCAAGGTGCCCAGGAGTGCTGGGAGCTCTTAAGGGTCACAGTATTGGAAGCCCAACAAGAAACTGTCACAACATGACAGAAGCACAAGCAGACTGGCGAGAGACCAATGTGGCTGGACATGGAGCTTCTAAAATGTCTCAAATGCAAAAGGAAAGCAGAGGGGCAATGGAGGAATGGGAAGATCACCAGGATGCATACCAGGAAATAGCAGGAACCTGCAGGGACAAAACCAGGAAGGGAAAGATAAAGAACGAGCTGCACCTGGCAAAGGAGGTTAAAGACAAGAAGTTCTATAAATATGTTGGCCAGAAACAAAGGACCAAGGAAGCTGTGGGTCCTCTGTTAACAGGCTAGGGGGGACTCCTAACCAAAGATACAAAGAAAGCAGAGCTACTCAACAGCTACTTTGCCTCAGTCTTCAGAAAAAACATTAAGCTGCCGGATACCCAATAAGAATTATCGGCATAAGATAAAGGGGTGAGCTGAGAGAAAAGATAACAAAAGACACAGGGAACTTTTATTGGGTCTGAATTAATTCAAGTCAGCAGGGTTGGATAAGCAGATCCCAGGGTCATGAAGGAATTGGCAGAAGAGATCTCAGAACCCTTGGCAATGATCTCCATGAAGTCAGGGCAGGTAGCAGAGGACTGGAGAAGGGCCAGTGTAGTGTCCCTCTTTAAAAAGGCAAGAAGGAGGACCTGGGAAGCTACTGACAGGTTAGCCTCACCTCAATACTTGGGAAGTTATTGGAGCATATCCTAAGGAAGGCCATTTGCAAGTGTCTGAAGGAGGAAAGGCTGATCACAAGCGGCCAGCATGGATGTATGAAAAACAAATGGTGTCAAACAACCCTGATCTTCTTTGACAAAGTGACTACTTGAGTGGACGAGGGAATGCTGGAGATACAGCATATCTGGACTTCAGCGAGGCTTTTGACAAAGTCCCACATGACCTTCTCATAAACAAATTGGAAAAATGTGGGCTGGATAAAACTACTGCAAGGTGGATAACTGGCTCATTAGCCATAAGCAAAGGGTAATTATTAGTGGTTCCATGTCAGAATGGCAGGTTTCAAGTGGAGTCCCACAGGAGTCTGTCCTGGCCCTGGTGCTGTTCAATGTGTTTATTAATTTGGATGCTGCCATAAAAAGCTTCTTGAGCAAGTTTGTGGACAACACGAAACTGGGAAAGATTGTGAACATATTGGTGGATTTGAGCATAACTCAGAAGGCTCTCAGCAGATTGGAAAGTTGGGCTAGAGCTAACAGGATGAAGTTCAATGCAGACAAATGCAAGGTGCTACACCTTAGGAGGTATAATCAAAAACACAAATACAAAGTGTGAGATACTTGGCTGGATCATAGCTCTCCCGAAAACGACTTGGGAATCTTGGTAGACCACAGACTCAATGGGAGTCTGCAGTGTGATGCAGCCGCACAAAAGGCCAATGCGGTTTGGGGCTGCATCAATAGAAGCACTAGCTACAAGATACAGGAGGTGATAGTGCCTCTCTAATTGGCACTGGTTAGGCCTCATCTGGACCCCCTCTAACTTATCCATGTCCTTTTTACAATGCAGAGCCCAGAACCGCACACACTACTCCAGATGAGGCCTAACCAGTGCCAAGATGATCAAGGGCTGGGAAAGCAAGTCATATTAGGAGGTGCTGAAGCAGCTGGCATGTTCAGCTTGCAGCAAAGGTGCTTAAATAAGGGACATGACAGCAGTTTTCAAAGGCTTGAAGGGCTGCTGGAAAGAAGACAGAAAGTACCTTTTATTTCTTGCTGCAAAGAGGAGGAAACAAACCAATGGCTTGAAGCTACAGCAAAGTAAATTTATAGCGGATGCCTGGAAATACTCCTTCACTGTGAAAATAATGAGGCATTGGAATAGACTGCCTAGGGAAGTTGTGGACTCTCCATCACTGGAGGTGTTCAAGAGGAGGTTGGGTAGCCACTGGTTGGGCATGATCTATGCCTGTTTTCTACCGTGGGCATTTCCCATGCTTCTGGGCTTTGCTGGTTGTTATAATGTGATAAAACGATAGGCAGTGCCTCTAACTCCTATTGAAATCAGCGTGATGGGAACTTCAATACCTTTGAGAAACTGGATCTAAGTGACTTGCCCAGGGTCACACAGGAAGCTTGTGGCAGAAAAGTCAATTCCCAGACTAGCATTCTGGCCATTGGCTTGTCTTTCCTGTCTATCCTGCAGGTTGCTTGGCTATTCATTGCTTTTGCTCCTTGTGGTTCCACAGAGACTAAGCAGATGCAAACAGAGGGAATAAGCAGATTGATTTGGACACAATGAGAACCATGAATAGGAATTTTAAGTTACAAGTTTAATAGTATAATTAGACGACCTTTGTATTCTCCTTGTGGTAGTCAGACGCCAAGCCTGTGCTCCAGCTCTTGCTCAAAATCAACATCAATTGGCCAGAGACTTCATAAATGTAAACCTCTGCAGTAAACCATTGCCTGACAGATAATCCCTTCGTTCTCCCCTTGGCCAGCTGCCTACAGAACATCCTGCACTGAAAATCTGTTTGTGTTTTGAGACAACAGAAGCATATTTTTCTAAAGAATCTTTTTCTGGACCTTCCAAGACAAACTAGCTGTGACCAGCTGCCCGTCGTTTCAACTTGACCTTAAAATATTACTGCAGAAAGGAACCAAATCCATATTTTTTCTGAAATGGAGATCTGTCAGGTCAGCTCACCAAGATTTGAAGCTCAGAACTAAAGCCTTGCATTACATTTCTGGGCTCTTTAATTACTTTTGGTATTACAAAGCTAGGCAAGCATGTGGTCTTGTGCCAGCTCAGCAGCTGTAGGCCATTTTGAAATCCTCTGCCTGCTTTCACACTTCCCAAGGAAAAAACAGGGCAGGGAACTTTGTTTTATAGTGCCCAAACATAGTGCACTGAATTTCAGATGGGCTGTCAGTCTTCAGATTAGGATTTCAGAGACTCTGAGGATTGGATGACTCCAGTAACTTTAGTGGAATTACTTTACAGTACAGCTGAAAAGTATTTGAAAATCCATTATATTTTCTCTAGTGCACCAGTGGTAAATATACCACAGTTTGGGTACTCTTGACCTTTGGTGTATGTTCATCTTTACAGATTTTTGCCCTTGAATTCATAGCAGTGAGATTCTTCTCATAAACTCTTCCTCTTCTGACCAAGAATAAGTATCAAGTGTCAGTTTGGAATATTTCCATTTGCAGGGATTTTCCTTCCCCACACACCCATCACCAAAAGGCCATGATCATGAGAGCGGTTGCATGGAATTTCATATCAGGGATTGGCTGATGTAGCCTGCATAAGAGTCATACGACTAGCCCAGCATACATCTGGAGACCACATCTAAATCCTGTCCCAGAAATGCTGTCATCTTTATAGAAACCAAGTAAAACAAAGCCATATCACCTGGGTGCTTTATTGAACCCTTTCATATTTAGGATATTTATAGCTGTGCTGATTTCCACATTTTGATCTTGGAAATGGCTTGGGAATGTTGCACACAAATGCATCAGAAGAGAACTTTAGTGAAAAAGATTGGAGCTGGTTTTGTTCAATATCTTCATCAACAACCTGGAAGATGAAATGGAGTGCACCCTCAGCAAGTTTGCAGATGACACCAAGCTTGGGAGACACACTGGAGGGTAGGGAGGGGATTCAGAGAAGCTTAGACAAATTGGAGGATTGGGCCAAAAGAAATCTCATGAGGTTCAGCAAGGACAAGTGCAAAATCCTGCACGTAGGATGGAACAAACCCATGCACCAGGACAGGCTGGGGGCTGACTGGCTGGGCAGCAGCTCTGCAGAAAAGGACCTGGGTGTTACAGTGGGCAATAAACTGAATATGAGCCAGCGTGCCCTCGTTGCAAAGAAGGCTAATGGCATACTGGGCTGCATTGATAGGAGCATTGCCAGCAGATGGAAGGAAGTGATTCTTCCCCTCTATTTGGTACTGGTGAGGCCACATCTGGAGTACTGTGTCCAGTTTTGGGCCCCCCACTACAGCAAGGATGTGGACAAATTGGAGAGAGTCCAGTGGAGGGCAATGAAAGTGGTTAGGGGCTGGGGCCATAACTTGTGAGGAGAGGCTGAGGGAACTGGGCTTATTTAGTCTGGAGAAGAGAAGACTGGGGGGATTTAGTAGCAGCTTTCACCTACCTGAAGAATGGTTACAAAGAGGATGGAGCTGGACTATTGTCAGTGGTGGCAGATGACAGAACAAGGAACAATGGTCTCAAGTTGCAGTGAAGGAAGTTTGGGTTAGATAGTAGGAAAAACTCACTTTGAGCACGAGGGTAGTAAAGCACTGGGCCAGGTTACCAAGAGAGGTTGAGGAATCTCCTGTCTTTGGAGGTTTTTAAGACCTGGCTAGATAAAGCCTTGGCTGGGATTATATAGTTGGGGATGCTACTGCTGCTTGGAGCAGGGGGTTGGACTAGATGACTCCTGAGGTCCCTTCCAGCCCTAACTTTCTACAATTCTAAGATTACTTTTCTGGGAGGCGTGTTTACTGTTTTATTTGAACAAATAAATGACAAGCATGTGTCTAGTACTTGAACAGACCATGTCCAAGAAACGACCACTTGGCTACAAAGCTACAAATAATTAGAAACAAAAATATTAAAAAGACTATTCTAAATGGAAACAAAAGCACTTGTATGCATTTTCACACTACTCATTTTATGTATTATTCATGATTAATAAAAAAGGACTTTTTTAAAGACCAATTATACACTGTGGCAGACAAGTTAACCTGCAAAAATGCAATGTTTGCAGTTCTTTGCAGCCCAGTGGAGTGTATTTATTCATCAGGAGTTCATTTAGCAGGCTTATTCCCAGAATTTATTGCAGTTGAGAAGGAGAAACCACCAGTTACCAAGGGCTAAAAAGAGATATGCTAATTTTAGGTATGTTAGATATAGGAGGTATAGGATTAGGATGAATCAAGGTTTGCCAGGTACAAAGATAAAAGAGCAGAAGAGAAGGATGTGTTGTTTTTATGCTGTTTTGAACATATATAAAAAATTAACCAAAGGGAGCATTTGATGTTTTTTCTCTTTAGTAGCTGATTTGCCAGAAAAAAACACACTTTTTTAGTGGTCCAACTACTATTGCCTTTGTGCTGTAAAGAACAAAACCCAGATAGTTATATCTCCTAACTTCTGATTTTTAAAAAAAAAAAAAAAAATTCTTGGGACTCTGGACTGTATTTTGAACTCCAATTTCCAAAACTTCAGGGCAAGTTTAGGATGAGCTCAAACATACATAGCCCAAGACAACAGACCGTGTCAAATGGATTTAATTTCTCTTAACATCACTTGCCAAGTCACCTACATAAACCTTGTAAATTGGGCCCCACTTACTGGCTAACTGTGTTTTATGCGTCTAAGTTTAACAGTTTAAAAGCTGTGTTCTCTGCGTCTGTGCCTCAGCTTACTAAGCTGTAGGCTGTAATACTTCCCTACCTCACGGGGGCTAGGGAGGCAAGTCTGGGATCCTCTGTTCAAAAGCGCCACAGAAATGTAAAGTGTTATTCGAATGTGAGTAGCATCACTGATTATTTTGTAGTTGTGGACACACCAAAGTGCTAAGTGTAGCTGACAAGTGATTTGGTGACCCAGGCAATGGAAGAAAAGCTTTGTATACAGTACTGGAGGTCAGTCATTGTAGCAGGTTGCAAACTAGGTTGCGTCTAGCAGTCTGCTTCCTGAACTCACAGACCTGTGTTCCTGTTCCATTTGCAGATGGCTGGCCTGCAGATAGGAAGGAAGATTTACTCCATTAATGAGGACTTGGTATTCCTGCGCCCGTTTCCAGAGGTCGAGACCATCTTAAACCAATCTTTCTGCTCTCGGAGGCCACTTAGGCTACTGGTGGCCACTAAAACTAAAGAGTAAGTGCCTGAGGGACAGGCAGAAGAGATTATCTGGAGACATTAATTTAATTACTGTCTGTAATGATAAAAACTGCATAAACATTTTACACAATGGATGCTGCAATTCAATTAGAGAACAAATGTGGCCACTAAAATGGATTTAGAAAGTCACGAATCATGCCTGTTAATGATCCTTGCATCTCTGAAAAAAAGATGGGAAGTATTCTGTGTAAATTAGGAATTAACTCTGTTTTCCTGTGCACAAATGAAATTGAATTACAAGGAACGTAACTTTGTCAGCAGCAGACGACTACCCAGCACTAGGTCTCTGCTTGCAAGAAAATAATGCAGGGTACTTCTGTTTATTGGACTGGTTTCCATGTCAGTTTTTATTAGTATATTTGGTCCATAATAAATGTGGGTCCCATTAAGATCCCATGTATTGTCCAACTATGAAGCCAAGAATTTGTCATCGACTTAAACCCTCTGCCATAATAAAACTGTAGTCCATAATCTAAACATTCATTTTAAAAGCATGGGCCAGATCCTGATGTTAAGAAGCACAGCTGCCTTTATGTCAGCCTGGAAAAGAATTTATTTGTAGAAATGAGCAACTAGGAATTTTCTGCACCAATTATTTGTAATTTATAGGCCTGATGTATTTAAAAGAAGTATCAGACTTTAATTGACTCAGAATATCCCATCAGTTGCACCAGAGTGCCCCAAAAATATCAAGGCTGGAGTTTGGTCCAGCTAATTCATACAGCTGATAACACTATTGGTCTTTGTTCCCTGTGGTATATACAACCTGCTGTTTCACTCTGAATGCTAAGGAAGCAAGCCAGCAAGATCTGTGGGTCTCTGGAGCCTTGAGAAACCTCAGCAGAAATAATTCCTTTTAAGTTGAGAATTGCAGGAGTTTTGTCCTGTTGGCCTCCTATCCACAAAACACTGTGCTGTTGTTTCACTAAATCTGCTTTTGTAGTCTTTCTCCAGGCAACCCACCATATTCTCAGTTTTTCTGTACTCTGCACTGAGATGTATGCTGCACCTCTCATTAGTTTTTAATTTTCATAAACTGTGACAACATTCCAGATCGAAAACACAGTTTGGAAAACCACCTAGGAAAAGAAGTCAGCTCTGTGTTAATGAGAGCTTAAATATTGTATGCTTCACTGTTTGTTTTTGCCTTACATTTTACATTAGTTGAAAAGGGAAATACAGAAGATGGTGTGTTATGTTATATTCCTGCCACATCCTGTAAGGCGCACACTTCTGCAGTTAACCTAATCACCAAAACAAGATTGTGAACATGACAGCCGGATAGTTCAGCAGTCTGGTTGTTGCAGATGGTGCATTTTATCACTTGGCCACCTATTCATATCCAGCCCAAGGCCAGAGGATGTTTCCAGCAGGTGTTAGTTTGGTGGTATTTCACATGAATGGTGAATCTCAGTCCAGTTCCTAGGAAACAGATGTCCATATCATATAATCCAATACCTCAATTGATACTAATTGAACTCCACGTTGTCACTGTAATATGGAGGCCAGGAAGTGAGTGGGTTTGCCAGGTGATCAGTCTAGAGGCAGCTGAACAGGTTGGAAAGTCTGAAGGAAGCTTGCGCTATGGTTTCCCATGCCATATCAGTCCTGTGGATACGCAGAACACTGTTCTCCAAGATTTAATCCTACAGGAAATCTTCTTAAAATATAATTCCACAGAAATGTGGCTGAGGCAGCAAAATAAATTCCTGGTAGGTCAGAAGCTGCTTTATGTGGTTAACTCATCCCTTCTTGAATCTTTAAAGTCTATTGCAAAGTTGTTTAAAACAATCTGGGATAAAACTCAGAGGAAAGATCTTTCACATTGATCACCATGCACGTGGTTCTAGAGGTCTGAACTGAGATGCTGTTTTCCTTTCTCTTGTGTCTTTCTGCAGGATTATTAAGATCCCAGACTGCCACGAAGCACTTTGCTTCCAGATACGGGGAGCAGTGCCACCATACATCCGTGCTGTCGGCAGAGGTATGCAAAGAGAGTGTGGTATAGCTGTGGCTCAACATACAACCAACTAAGGACAGCGATGGAGCCATATTATATTATCATCCACCCGACGGCCTTAAAAACACCCCACATTACATTTGAATTAGTTTCTGCTTATTATCTATTATCAAAATTGCTGTAGTGCCTACACACCACAGTCACGCACCAGAAGTCAGTTGTACTGAGTATTGTCTAAGGATGGAGTGGAAAAATAGCCACCACCCCACAGAGTTTCTGGTCTAACGTACTGCTTAAGTATTGCTTCAGTCTAAAAGCTAGGCATTGGGTAGCTGCCCCCACCCAGAGGAAGCAAGAAATTACTTTGGTCAGAGCCAGAAGAAATCTGTTAACATTGCAGGCTGTTATCTATAGAAGAGCTGTTGAAGGAACATCATTGTTTGAGTCATTATAGGTTGGCATTTGGGGCCACTCCTGTCTTCTCAGGTTGATGGACCAAGTCATCTTTATAAACTTGACAATAACTTGACAGACTGAGGCAGGCCAGGGAGAGCTGCTTTTTCCTTCAGACCAGGTTGCGCTGCTGACTTTAGTGGAATCATTCCTGAATTACACCAAGATCAGTTAAAGGCAAGCTGGACCCCCTCATTCTTTTGAAAGGGGGAAATAAAGAGGGCAACAGAGACCTGTTTGTTAGTGCTGTACAGGAAATGTGATCTAAGCCACAAACAAAGTTTTGCGCTTGCTTTTATTTTTGGTGTAAGTAAAGAGCAAGACCTTTCAGTTGTACACCACTTCCTTCCTTCAGTACGAGTATGTGCATGTACATTGCATTCAAGAAAAGCACATAAAGCCTCCTCATCCCATGGCTCCCTGAAACAGGGCGTTCTTTTCTTTCTTACCTTCCTACTAGCACAAATAATGATTATTAGTAAGAAATAAAATTCTGCAGCATCTCTGCAATGTCCTTGCTTAGAAGCTTTTCATTTCTTAGACTTTTACCAGAAAAAGTGCCATTTATACTTTGAATAAAATGGTGAATCTTGGATAACTTTGCTTAAAAAGTAACTAATAATGATGTTAAATGTAGACACGTAGAAGTGAGATTCTGTTCTAAAACTCAGTAGCGTGAGTGTGGACTTTAGCCAGACTCTGGACTTGTGCTGGTGGAATTAACACCCCAGTCTGGTATGTAGGCTCTTGCAGATTGCCTGATGGGTAAATATTCAGATTATTTTAATTAACAAGCAACAAGCTGCAAACTGTATTGCTGTACAAATTTACCCTAATCAATGTGAGCACAAGCTCAGAAAGGAAAGACTAATATTCTTGAAAGATAGCTTTCCCCATGAGATTTTCATTTGCTTTCAGCAGCAACTGTATCTAGGTTTGGGCAACCTCTCACATTCCCAGTGCTTTTTGTTACATACAGACTATTTTATAACCCCTTCCTCAAACTTCTCTAAGTCAAGTAGTAGTAAGACCACATGAGTGCTCCCTGTTGTCCCCCCGCTCCTCTTTTCACTCTGTTCTCTGGATCTTCTCCATAGTTCACAATCGCTGTGCTGTCCGAACAACTCTCTTGCCTGATTCTTTTTCAGGTTCAGAGGCTGCAGCAGTAGGACTTCACCCAGGACAGTGTATTTTGAAAGTTAATGGGAATAATGTCATGGATCAAAGTTACATGGATGTTCTGGAGCACTTTACAGCATACAGGAACAGGCAGGAGTCACTGGTAAGAGCATGAATGTGGAAATTTAAAACATTTTTTAAGAGCAGTGGGGTGTGGGGAGGAGGAAGTTAATATGTTCTTATGCTCCTCAAATATCCAAAACTAAACCCTTAAAAAATCTGTTTGATTCACACCAAATCCAGTGCAAGTAAGAAAACTATGTAGGTTGAAAGCAAGAGCAGAATGTAGCCGATAATTGTAAAATACAGTCAGTCCCTTTTAGTAGCAACAGGTTAGTGCCCCAGTGCTCTGTTGCTCCTAAGTGACTACTGACGTTACATGGAATTTCATCTGATTTCATGGTAAAGAAAATGTTCCCAAGGGAAATGTTGCTGGTAAGAGGTTGTTCACTTACCAGGTATTGCTGCAAATGAGCATCAACTGCAGTCTTTCCCCCAGTAGCTGAATAGGCTGTAGCTACAGATTTGAACCCCAGCCTAGATCCAGATTGTATACACTCCCACTGTGAGGATGAGGGAGGGTTATATTTGGATGTCTACTTCTGTCCATTTTGGAGACAGGGATCAACTAGAAGATTCACATCTGGATTCAAAGTCCCACCCTCTTCCCCCAGTTGTTTTTATCTCGGTGTTTAGCTCAAGCCTCTGGCTCTTCAGGATGTGGATGCATCAAGGCTTTAATTGCCAGTAGACTAAATTCAGCCCTCAAATGCCATATATGTGACAATAGCCACTAGGACCTAAAAATATTCCACAGTAGCTTATTGCGTCACCAGAAGGCTAAAAGCAATGCAGAGAGGGAGTGAGCAAAACCCTAATCCTGTGCCTGAGGGTAGTGCTTCTTATCATTCCTGCTCTCTTGACAGGGACTGTACCAGTGGGCTTACAGAACACATGAAGATGCTGAAGAAGACAGAGCTCAGCAATCAGCAGGTAGTGCATATGTGAATGGCAGCCCCTTTGAGTCCACTAAGGGAGACCTCTTACTGGAAGAGAGTGCAGAACTGGATCCCCTTCATAAAGGCAATCAGGAATCAGGTAAAGGAAAGTCTGACTTTTTTTCATGAAGGTAGGAGAGCCAGTACACTTTGATTCCAAAGAAAGACAAAAGACAACGGACCTGTGAAACGTATTTATTGCTATAGGAATCTCTCATTTTAGCAAAACACTCTAACAGACTAAGGCCTCCCAGATACTTGCTCAAGGACCATAAAACTGGGACGTGAAATCAAACAGCTGTGGCCCTTGACAGAAAGGAATGTCTTCCACTGTGGACAGAAGATAAGAGTAGATAATTGTGGGTTGTTTGCTTATTGTGGGTGCCTTAGGGAATCTGTCTAAGTATCAGTGTCGCACAACTAGGTAAGTGCGGAAACACAGTCTACATACATCTGCTTTTTATTGTCTACGGACTGCTGTGCTCTACAGTAAATGACTGGGGAGTTGCACACTGTAAAAGCATGTTCCAAGTGGTGTTGTTCGGCTGGTAACTGTGACGGCAAGCCACAAACCAGCCTAATTACACATCATGTGAGACTTGAATCAACATCCATCACACTCGAAAAGACGTTTCATGGAATGAACCGTCTCCTGTGCCATGTGTAGTGAGTGACATGCTTTTGGGTTGTGGGTACTCAGCAGGGCCTGCAAGGGATACAGACTGGAGCTAGGGACCACAGGATGTGATTTCCTGGCACTCAAGAGTAAGCTGCAGAGCGGAGATGCAAACAACAGGCTAAAAGATGAGGAGAGAGGTTCTTCATCTGAGACATCCTGGCACCATTTGATGTTTTGGTTTTGTGGGCCCCATCTCATTTACTGTGTTTGTTTTGCCTAGAACAAATGCACCATATATTCTTACCAGAACACTTAAGCAAAGCTTAACAAAGCCATGGGCCTGATTTTTGGGGGTGGCACAGTTTAACCCTTCAGGGGAAGATTCAGATACCCTGGTCCATGCAGAATTGCACTTTATTCCATGTTCACATCAGCAGGACTCTTCCTGTGCCTGTGCCAAGTATTCACAGGGCTATGTTCTAAGCATGAATCAGACCCCTCACCATTCATTTCTACCACATACTGTCTGTTTCTTTATGTAAAATGAAAATATATCGGAATATCTCCCTCCCTTCCTCCTTGTGGTCCAGTAAAAGGTAAGAACAGGCCCCCAGGAGATGCTCCTCACCGCTTCTCTGGTGAGACTCATTTTGACCAGAGTGTAAAGCTGCCCTCTGGAAGGATGGTGGAGAAATCCCTACTGGTACAGCTGTACCTGCCAGGAGGAATCTGGGCATGAACTGCAAGTTGGAACAATAGCTGCAAGATGTTTCCTGAAGGACACAGAACAAATGTATTTGACCTCCCATTTGATATTCCCTGCCAGGTGTCAGGTGTTTGTAGCTTGAACAGAACTCAATGCACTGTATTTTCTTGGTGAGTGGACGGGTATGCACATGCACACATGCTTGCATGCACTTTTGCATGTCGGTGTATCAGCAAGTGACTTGCCTTTGTTTTTGGTTCCAGTCCTGACACCGTCGCCCCTCAGTTCTCCTTTGATCTTCAGTGAAGACACACCCCTCATTAGCCTGACTGTGGACAACACCCATTTGGAGCATGGGGTGGTGTACGAATATGTCAGCAGTGCAGGGATCAAATGCTTTGTCCTGGAGAAAATTGTAGAGCCAAAGGGTTGTTTCGATATAACTGCAAAGGTACCAGCTACTATGTATTGCTAGCTTTCCTCTAAGCAGAATCGCTGGGTCAGTCATGCTAGATGTGTTTGGCTGGGTGCCCTTGTTAGTATGTTATACTGTTAGCAGACTTTGAACTATTAGCTAGAACGCACTGTTTAGAATGAACGTTTATATAAAACATGATAATGCTATTGGTATCATCCACGGTACAAGGTAGCAGAAACAGCAAGAGAGGCACACAGAACATTTTCCCAAGTTACAAAATAACTCAGAAGCATTTCTTGAGCATCTCATTTATTCTGAACATGTCTGCCAAAGGGCTTGGAAGTTTTAAGATTCAGCATGATCATCTTCCTGGGGACAATTTAGAGGGCTTTACCTGGTCTACATGCCATTTTCCTCAAACATACCGACATGGGGGTGTCCACTGTTTAGGCACTAGAAGAACCTTGCAATGTACCTTGCTCTCAGTGTTGCACCACTGGAATTCTGTCTCCTTGTGCAGATTTTAGAGGCCTTTGCTGCAGATGACAATCATTTTGTAAAGAACTGCAAGAGGCTCATCTCCTTAAGCAATGCAGTGGCTACCATGCCCCAGTATGAATTCCGGCAAATGTGTGACTTTAAGCTAGAAAGTATCAGCCGAAGGTTCACCAGCTACCAAAAGGTACAGTACTCCTAGATCTTGGTGATATCTTGGGACAATACTAAACTATCAAAATAGTAGATGCTTGAGTGTTCAGTGCTGTGTGTTCATTCGTCATTAACTGCTTTGAAGGGAAATGTTCTAGTGCTCTGAACACAGGACTGGGAGTTGCTTAGAGTACAAGCAGTATGGAGTAGAGACCTGTTTATAAAGCGGCTATCACACTGCTGCTGCTATTGGCTAGAATGTATGCCAACCTATGGAAATGAGTAGTCGTGACAGCCGAGAGCTGTCATGGGCCTCATTTGATTGCCCAGTTACAGGAATTATTTACAGAAGCTAAGCCTCCTTTCTGTCTGGTTACCTGAATTGTTTGAAAATTTGGCACTAAAGACTTTAAAACAATTCTATATATCTCTTTAGTGCTCATTTTTGAGTAGCTACATCAGGGGTGGCAGAGCTTAAAGGACTATTGCAAAGTGGGGCTGTCTGGGGAAAGCAAGCATCTATACTGTGCCATCGTTTTTTGCAAATGGACTCATGCAGGCTCTCTCAATTCCCCAGTTTGCAAATGAACTGAAAACAAAGGTGAGCCCAGCCTTCAAGCAAGCCATCATGGAGCCCCACCCCCTCAGCAGCATGGACTTCTGCCCTACCAACTGCCACATTAACCTCATGGAGGTGTCATACCCCAAAAACACTACCTCAGCAGGAAGGTCGTTCAGCATTCGCATTGGACGGAAGCCCTCTATAATTGGTCTTGATCCAGAACAAGGTGCTAATTAACTCCTAGAGCCTCACTGATGTTATCTAATGAAAGATGAGTTGTCCTTCCTACTCCTCAGTTTGAGTCCAGACCCAAAGACAAGCAACCTTGGCGATACAATTTTTTTTCCTGCAGAATGTGCACAGTAAGATGACACGCAGGCTGTGAGATTAGTGTTAAACAACAGAACGTGTCAGGCACGTAGTGGGGTCCTAGGTCAAAGTGTTTTTAACAGGTAAACAGCAGGATTATCACATGGCAACTAAATCCTTAGGATGTTGTTTCTATTTAGAAGACTTGATTTACTGACTTTGAGAAATGAGGCTAAGTGGTGGTACGCTGTACAGATAAACCATAACCAGAATGGTCAGGAAATCTTAAATAGCTAATATGATTATGGTATTCTAGAGTTACTACTAAAGTAACTTCAGAGGTAATTTTATTCATAGAGTAATCCTACACATTGGTGCCAGGAGGTTCTTTGCTATTGAAATGGTCTTCTCTTAACATACAGCTGCTACATGGTATTTGCCCAGAAAGGCAACTATTTGTGTTGCAGTATTTCATGTTTATAATCTCACCGAATGCACTTTGGACACTATCATTGCCCAGCAAGAGGAGCACACAGGAGAGCTCGTGACAGATCTCTGCAAACCTAATTTGTCCAATTTAAGGAAGGCTGGGTGACCTTCTCCAAATGGGGTCAAGAAATACCATGTCCCATTTGCAGCTGTGTAAGATTTTGCAGCACTTTTCATGAGAGCTGGCAGAATTATTCCCCAAAACAGAGTCACATTCCAGTTCTGCTCTTGGCATTCTTCTTGCCAGACTTTCCAAATGAAAATATTCTTCACTTTTCCTCGCAAAAATGATAGTTATTCTCCCTCTCACTGGTTTCCATAAAGCCAGAATAATAACATTCAGTAGTACTGGTTTTGCTGTGCTTCTGAATTCATTAGCATGTACAAAATTCTTAGTGATAAAAGGTGAGATTTCTTTTGTAATATCTTTTAGTTCAGAGAGATGTTACAAGCTGTCAGGCACAAAAATACCCTTCTTCAGGTCTGCAAAAGCAGTAGATAGAGCTGAAGCTAAAATTATGACCACACAGATGTGGATGGGCCATTATTAGTTAGCTCATTTATCCTGAACTATAGTTACTTCAAAAAGCTAAGTATGTTTGCCATAGAATTTCTAAGAAGTTAAAAAAGTCCCATAAGAAATACCACTTTTTCTTATTAAAAGCTATACACTTGTAGGATATTATGGCACTTTATAATACTCTAAAAGTAGAGTATTATACAGAAATTTCTGTGTGAGCCTATTGCTTTACTTCCTACTATATTCCTCAGGGACTTCCTTTGAGTGGAAATCATCAGTATTGGGAAAGGGTTGAGCACTTCAGAGCCTACTAACTAGTTCCTTCAATGTTCAGTAGGTACCTTAAATCCAGTCTTATATACTCAACACTGCATCACCACCATGGCTGCACCGTCGTGGAGATGTCTCACCCCAGAAGATGACGATTTCTACCCCCATGGACAATATGATGGTGGTTTTGGCCAACAGAATGGGGGAGCAAGCCAGGAGGAACGGGGACTCAGCTTTCTGCTGAAACAAGAAGACCGGGAGATACAAGACTCTTACCTGCAGCTTTTTAACAAATTGGACATTGCAGTGAAGGAGATGAAGCAATATGTTTTTCAGATAAATAAGTGAGTGAGCAAGGAAACCTGTGTATGTGTGTTTCAGAGAGCACTCCCTGAAAAATTGGAGCATGAAACATCTGAAAATATCCTGCGTTTTCAGCATATATTGTGAAACACTCCATATAGCTTGTGTGTTTCACACATATATATGCTCCCTACACTGCCTCTCAGGGTGGAAAAGGCCAGACCTGCTCACATGCTGAACTATCCCTGAAATGCTTATCAGCTCCACCTGTGTAATGAGATAGCGTACCCACTGAATCGAAGTCAGTGGCCATGTCTACACGTGCAGTGGACTGCGCTGTTATACTGTTGTTGGTACTGCACCATAGCATCTCGTGTAGATGCACCCAGTGAGAGCCAAAGTTCGCCCATCTTGGTTCAGATTCCTATTATATATTAAGTTCCAGCAACAGGCTTGGAGCTATATAAATAAAATCCCTTTCCCTGAGATTTTGGCTGAGCCATTTGGGATTAAAAGGCATTTTAGGATAAGTAAGGCACAGTGATGAAAGCATAGGTAGAAAGTGGAAGAGATACTGAGGCTGGCATTAGCACAGTGTAAAGATGGTGGGATATGCTGAGCAATGAAATCAATGGCATAGGGCAAGGCTTATGTGTCAGCTGTGTGAATTTAGCTCCTGACTGTGATGCTATGCACTGATGAAACCCACCCTGCTTGGGTAGCAGGAGATGTTTTCTGATTCCCAGATGAACAACATCTTTGCCTTCTATCCCTATTTGTCTGGGTTTTAACCGCTGGAGTCAGGCTTGTATGGCAAGTGAAAGAAGTCTCTATAAATATGATCACAGCTTGGCAGACAGGGCATTTGCAAAAATCTGCAAGAGTCAAGCCAGTATCAGCAGAACAAAATCTCCTCAACAAGTTAGTAAATAGGGACTAAAAGCCACCCTCTTTCAGCCAGTGACAGGCAGATTTATGATATATACCCTGTAGCTTTTGGAGTGCCAGTTAGTGTCTAATGAAAACACCATGTGTTAGTTAGGGAACGGATGCAGACAAGGGGATATTTCATTTAGTTTTGGTGGCAGGCAGACTATTTCTATGGGAGAATTTATTTCAGCAAATAATTTCACTTTTACATGTGCCCAGCATCTCCATATTTTGCAGCATATTTTTCCTATTCCATTTATGAGCTACAACTCATGTTGCTAATTTTTCATCAGATCACTGCATTAGAGAAGGGTCGTATCTGAAGTAATAGAAAACTTTCAAAATGAAAGCTTAATAAGGAAAGTGTAGCTCTAACTAGATACTGTAGACTGGGGAACATGGGTAATTGTTGGGGGTTTTTAAGTGAGTTATGGACAGCTTAGTGCTTTTTTACCCTGCTTCAGTAAGGACGTGGTAATTTTTAGTTAAGTGAAACATTGCATCAAAGGATTTGTATAAATACAAAATTTACCTATTGTGAAATCACATGACTCAGAACCCCAAAAGATTTTCATGAACTCCTGTAAATCAAACTTGCTGACTTCACATAAGCTTCAGTTTACATACAGCTCAAATCACAGAAATGTTGCTTTTGATTTTAGATGTGGTTAGGCTGAGATCACAGTCATGGATGCATGATTCAGCCATTTACTCCAACACTGAGTGGTGCATTTTACCTTTCAGGCTTTTGTCCTCCATAACAGAACCTACAGAAACTAGTGGTTGTGAACCTCCATCCACTGATGAGACATCGCCGCCTTCTCTGGGGGCAGAGGAGAGTGACACCGACAAAGCTGAGCCTAGTGGCATGAAGAAGGTTTGTTTCAAAGTTTCTGAGGAGGATCAAGAAGACTCCGGACACGACACAATGAGTTTCAGAGACTCCTACAGGTATGTGTAAAAATATACAGGTTTCTCCACTAGCACAGTATTTTGAAGATATTGAATTTAGGTATTGGGGCTCACTCTTTGAGGCTGGTTCAGGAATAGAAAAATCAGGTATTGACCCATAGATGAATGCTGTTGAAATCAAATACTAAGTATTAGAAATTATACATTTGCCTCGTACTGTAAACGCACTGTACAAACATGGGGCTGCATTCTAAAAACTGGACTCTTTATACAGGCAAAACTCCGGTGAAGTCATTTTGAGTAATTAATGGCTCTAGTCCTGTATACTCAAGATCTCAATCTGTTCTCAGAGAAGCCCGTGACAGACTCTTTTGGATGTAAGCGACCACAGAAATGAACCCAAATTGCTGCTCATATGGTTTGCATTTAAGTGTATCCACTACAGGATTCACAACTTCAACAATTGGACATGGTTCACATGTCACAGGCTATCACAGGATCCATTTACCATGAGGTCCAAAGATCAGATAGTCATGTAAGGTCACAAAGAAGAGCTCTCTGTTCTCCAGTGCAGCAGACAGAGCACGGGCTGGAGAAATTCACCCTAGGTTTCAGGCAAACCAGCCTGTTTCTTAGATCCACCAGCAGTTTTTGTATCTGATTCAGAGTTATCACCTCAAATGCATTGTCCACAGAAAATAAGATCAGACTTTGGTAGTAATTACACCAGTGGTTCTCTCTTGCGTGACTGAGGCAGGCATCAGTCTGAGGTTTCCAGGGTAGACTGTTTTAATGTGGTGCCTATTCTCAGAAGAGCTCACCAGGAGGATTGCAATGAAGCTGTGCTAGGCTTTGTGGTTTTAGGTCCCATTCAATACATGAGAAACGAAGAAATGGAAAGGCATGTACTGCATTGTAGGTCTTGATGTAAATATGCAGATGATGCTCTGCTGAAAGGATAACCACTCTCTGGGTGGTTACGCACCATGGGCTGATCAACTGCCATGCGACTCTCCATGGCAAACACTGAGGTAGAGATTTACCCTTGGCATCTTTGTTTGCAGTGGTAGAATTACACCAAAGATGATTCTGGCAGTGGGAGTTTGTTTTCCTGGAAACATTATAAGACCATACCCTTGTAAGTGTGGTGTGTTAAATAATACCATAACGTATGTTCCTCCACTAACATATATGATCTTCCAACAAGACTTTGCTAGATTCCCAGTGCTAACCAGCTGGAGAAGGTGCACATGCAAACCCCAGTTGGGGTGACCTATTATCATGGGTTCCCGCAGACCCTGCAGAGGTCCTTAATGGAAGCAGGTCTTAAAGCGGTGTGTTTCTCATGATCTTGGGGTGATACAGTGGCTCCAGTATTCCTTCTTGTATGGGGTCCTGCGTAACCTCTGGCCACTCTTGGAAGTTTTAGTTGAAATTTTCAGGAGGGACTAAAAGAAGGTGAATTTTCTTTCAGTGCTAGTGCTCTGGACTAGCTTCTGGTCTCGGGCACACAGCCCAGTATAATTGCTAGTGCTGCTGCCCACCTCTTGAGGACCACAGCAGTGTCTACCACAAACGGGAGTTTCAGTGCAAACTGAAGAAGTTAGGCACCAACCCCGCATGTGTCCTTTGAAAATCCTTGCCCAGCTGTAAACCCAGCTCCAGATTAGAGCTGGCTTTTCTGGGCTTGGATTTTATGATGTATAAAAACAGTATTTCCAAGCTAGTCCTTTATTTTGTAGTAAAAATAAAGGTCTTTATTCAGCAGACATCCAGCTGTAAATCTCACAGCATTTATTACCGTGGAGATAAAGCAGAGCAACAATTCCTTCCCCATAACAACCCAGCAAAACCAAGACTTTTAGAAATTAAATTCTCTTTGTGCATCAATAAGTCTAGTGTGACTCTTTCTCCTCCTATGCCATGTAACTGTGAACCACAGAAGCTCAGCAGTTTTCAGACAGCTTGATCTTATAATAGCTGCTATTGTATGAGGATTTTTCCATTCAAGTCTGTGAACAATTTTCCCAGAAGCCTAGAATATTGAGAAACAGAAATGGACATCCAGCCTTTTATTTTAATGGGTCTTTGAAACCACAAACCCAAATATTTATTCAGGTGTCTCAAAATTGTGTTTTTGAGACATGACTGACTTGCTGCTTCTCCTGGAATATTTGCTGCTGAAATCTCACACTCCACAAGATGTTGTTGATGGGAGAGGACATGTTAAAAGCAGGCCCGAGAAGCGATGAAAAAAGTTGCCCCTTTCATTTTCTAATGGAGAAGAACGTGCGTTTGTCGGCTTGGTTCTCCACAAAGGAACAAAGACACTTTCTCTAGAGAGAGTAACAATGAAGAGAGTAATTAGGCACACATCACAGAAGCTTCCACATTACAAGTCTGATTCCCCACCGCCTTGCATCTATCTGGACTGTGTAAACCCAAGTTGCAAAGCAGTGAAGAATCAGAACCCATGTTTGAACGTTTTGGGTTGGAATAATCCCTCGGGAGCAGTGACAGACCATGGATGGCCCCAAATGAGAGCTAGGTCATGTTTGGTTGCTCCTGATTCTGGAGCAAAGATCTAAATTGTGATCTTGCAAGTCTTCTAGTGAAGCCAGTCGTTTTTCCAGATTTCTATGGATATACCTAAGCATTGACTCTAGACTGCAGAAGACCTGACTGTATTTGATAACACAGGTTTTTTTGATGAGCATCTGGAATTCGTCACTAGCCCACATAGGCGACTGGGAGGGGGTGCACAGGGGTGCACGTGCCTCCCCTGAAGGGCTGGAGCCCTCCTTGATGGCTGAGACTGATGCTGTCGGTAGGGCTGGTGCCCCCCCTGCCAGGGCTGCCGCCGTTGGTGGATTCTGCAGGTGCCCCCCCAGATTCAGGAGGCACCAGTCACTCATGCTTGCCCGTGTGATCGCTTCATTCTGTATGTGCGGTGGTACATTTTCAGCATGTAGCTGGCTTGTAAATAAGCTCACTGCATCATCAGCAGTGGAAAATGTTGCATGAATCTGATACCATCCTTGACTGCCGAAAATTTATTAAAAAAATACTGCAAAACTTAAAAAAAACCTGGCAAATGTTCGCATTTATATGAAAGCCTCAGGCTATGTTGGCTGTGTTCCTGTATTAATGAATAATGAAAAATAGACCATAACAATTTGATTTTAAGTGCCATTTTCTTTTTTTCTTTCTTATTTGAAAACACTGATGCCATCAATTCTAAAGTCTGATTCACAAACTTTCATATTCATATTCCTTCCGCAACTGTTTTTCTTTATTTTTAACATGCATAGAAAAATGCTCTCTCTTAGGTCACACCGAGGTCTAGGTGCCAGGTAGGATGACTTTGGTGTGTTTAGCCTTGTCACCAATAGGCATTTGTCCACCCTAAAATGAAAACTTGTCTAGGTGCCTTGGCGCTATATTAATGCAATACAAAGAATTTTCTTCTTCGTTTAATAGAAAGCCCATTATTGAACTCTGTTTTGTTTAAAAGGATTCTGTAATTGAGCCTAATCTGTTCTGAGGAATGTAGTGAGATCAAAGGCAAAGTCTCTCTTGGGCTGTCATATGCGCCGAAATTTTAACAGAAATGTAAGATGAAAAAGATTATTGTGTCCTATCTTTACAAGACAGAAGCAGACAATTAAAGTACACGGAATTGAACTAATAGTTACTCAAGGGGGAATCAAACATATTTTAATAGTTCCTGATCCACAAATTGGATACTGAGGAGCTATAAGAATGAGAACATTACAGATAAGAAAATACCTTGTTTGCATTAGCTATATTCCTCTCTCACTGACTATTAGAAGCCACAGGTCTGAAATAGTGTTTCTCCTGTAAGGGGTTGTAGGGATTTGTGTTGTAGTAATGATGCCCTATGTATTGCTATCACCCTTTAGATTTTAATGGAGAACTTCTAGAGGTGTAGTGTGCTACTCAAGGCTTCGCTGATGCCTTTAGTGGGATAGGGTGACTATTTTCATTCTTAGGCTACCAAAATAACAGAAGCCTTCCGGTTAGGTTTGCAGTATTTTTATTCAGCTTAGAGACACAGTGAGGAGACAGGGAAGGTGTAGAAATGGGAGGGCAGGAAAGTAGCATGACAGCATAAAGCTCCACAATGCCTGCTTTTCCACTTACGTAGGGTACCTACACTCCTCTTCTCCATCCGTAACAGCTGTGCCTCTGTAGCATTAGCTTATGCTGGAGAAGGATGACTGAGATCTGCATCATTTCCGCCAGGATCAGGAAGATTGAATCATTATATAGTAGGGTCTCCCTTAGCACATTCCTGGAGCATCGGTAGTGGCCCCCTGTGCCCTGAGTGTAACGAGAAACCCGGTGGGCAAATCTGTCTTCATTCTTTGTAACGTACTTGCTCACAAATCAAAGCTTCACCAAGATCCTTGGAACTGAATTATTCATTCAGCCCTGACTTGGGTATTAATATTAACATCCCTATTAATGACTAAAGGATTTTTTCTTAGGGTATGTGGAGTAGATTTTGAAAAAAAACCTGAGTAAATGCCCAGGGTAAGGCCAGTTTATGAGGCAATTTCCTTCTCTTTCCAGTGAGTGTAACAGTAATCGGGACTCGGTGCTGTCCTACACCAGCGTACGGAGCAACAGCTCTTACCTCGGCAGCGATGAGATGGGATCAGGTGAGTGTGTGCTGGAGGAATATGTAAGAGGCTCTCCAGTATCAGAGACCACATAAGGCCGTGCATCGGTGTGGCTCTGCTGGTTGTGATTTCTTGGATGTGCTGCTGGAAAAATGGCTTTGTAAAAGCACCAAACTAAATCCCACGATAATGAAAGAGTGAGAAGTCTGTCATTTTCTCAGTGTACCACTGAAATCAAGGGGTGTGGTGGAGAAAATAGGCTAGAGGCTCTTTGCAAACAGGTTACTTGCATGTCCTGAAGGTCACAATGATTATGGTCTATGGACCGGAGCGGTTTCGCTGCTCTGTTACTGGAACAGAACGACCACAGTGACGACTACTATTCTGTACAGTTAAACTCTTGTCACAAGGGATTTCCCCCCTTTTTTGGTCTGGCTGTAACCACATCACAAAAATGCGAGAAGTCTGAAGCCGTTACATGATTTATAGAAACCACCTGTTGTTCTTTTAATTAGGTGATGAGCTTCCCAATGACATGAGGATTCCTTCAGACAAACAGGACAAGCTGCACGGTTGTCTCGAACATCTTTTTAACCAGGTGCATGTGCTAGCTATTAGCTATCTGAGACCGACGCACCAAGTTTTGGAGGAAACCAATCTGTCAAGGATGTGGAATAAGATATGGAGAACTGTGTATGGGAGAGTTTGAGGAAGCAGTTTTATCTCAACCAACATTCAGGTCACCTTGTGATCGAGACAGGGTTGTTCTGCAGTTTCAGAGTCATCATAAAAAGTTTGGGAAAAATCACAAAAAAGCAATTTTTTGTTCTAATAAGAATGATCAAAATGGGTCTCATGTATGGAACTTTGGAAAAGAATGTAACCAAGGCATGTCCTTATGGAATTGATACATTGAATTATATTGTTTAACCCCTTTAGTCTTTTCTATCCCCCTTAGTCTCCCAGCACTAGATCATTACTCTTCTGCGCATGTTGCCTAACCCATATGTAGTATCAGGCAGCTGGGAAGAGTTGGATAGTTTAATTTTATTTGCTATGGGTAAGATTCCATTAAGATTAGCAGATATGGACAATAGTGTGGAAGCATCCAGCTCAGTTATTCTAAGTTAGTTAAAAAAATACAGCAAATGTTATTGCTTCAGCACTTTTCCATGAATGACCTGTGCAAAACCTCTTCTGTAAGTGGCACTGACCAACCAACAATTCCTACTGCAGGTTGATGCTATCAATGCACTCCTCAAAGGACCAGTGATAACAAAGGCCTTTGAAGAAACCAGGCACTTTCCAATGGATCATGGTTTGCAAGGTAAACAAAACAGGGTTGGCCATACTGAATATAGTAATTTCCCAGGATACAGAGAAATCTTATCTTTCTGGGACAGAAGTTCAGACATCAGCATGTGCAAGTGGCAGATCAGCACACATAATTTACTTGCACAGTTACCAAAACTTTATATGTAGTTATAATAATGGGACTAATTTAGTCCATATTTTAGTGGGTTAGATGTCACAATAATGGGACACAAACATGGGTGACCTTTGGTGTGGTTTACTGTTCACTGATCATTTTCACATTGGGCAGAGTGCAGCACTTCCCTACAACATGCTTCTGAATGGCCCAGCGATTTTGTTAAGTGCCCCAGCTCCTCTGTATGATGCAGTACAGAGGTATACATCTTAGAAGACATGAAACAGGGATGGGTCAGACTCACAGGAAAGGGGCATTCTGCCAAGCTGATACAGTCTCAGCTACTGGAGCCTACAAGTGGTACCAACAAGGCCTGCATGAGCCTGCTGAAGGAATTACTCTGCTTCTTTCAAGGGATGGGTAGTTGCCAGCATAAACTCATCCTCAAATGACAAATGCTCATTTAGACACCCGAGTAACTGGATTTCATGGTGAGCAAGCAAACAATACTGTGTTTCTTGTCCTAAAAGAGGAAGATGGGACTTTGGTCTTAGGGGTTTAGGGCCCTGGGTGCAGTTTCTTCCCTTCTGAGATAGAACTTTATTATTTCCTGAACTTTTGCTGTCCTTCCTTCCCCTCTTGAAACTTGAAAACTTTTATTATCTTTTCTGCACTTCAAGTGCTGTGGTCTCATTTGGTTTTGCTTTTCCTCCCAAAAAACATCAGCCATATTAGAAGCAGTAGATGTCACTTTTACAGAGACAACAGATGTTTTTTGTGAAGGCTTCAGAAGCATTTGGAAAAGCTGTGTTCATGTTACACTTAACAAATGTAGAAACCTGTTTGGCCTTACACACACTCTTTGAATGCAGTGAGGAAAAGGCAGCCACCCTGCATAATTTTTCTTATAGTATTAAGTTTGTTTGTTTAATTCAAAACACACTCATCTCTTACAAAGACAATCACAGTACAGACAGTGCTAATACACTGCTACACAGTAGTATTCGGCTACTGTGCAGTAGTGTCACCTAAAAGATGTTTTCCAGCACTACTGCGCAGTAACTCTGGTCACTGTGCATTTATTTAGCACTTGCTAATACAAATGCTAAGCAAATGCACAGTAATGACTGTACAGTAGTGCCCCATGTAGTCTACACTGCCATGGTGCACCACCAATGTATGTATGTATGCATGTAGACATGCCATATATGTATGTGTGCATGAATGACACATGCCCCCGGAGGCTGGGGGGGGCAGTGGCGGCGGTGAGTGGGGAGCTCCTGCAGATGGCTATGGCAGTGGTGTGGGGGGTGGCTAGGAGGGTGGCAATTGCCAACCAAAGGTCAGTCATCACCCGCAGACACTGCTGGTGGTGAGCGCAGGGAGGATGGCGAGCAGCGACTGCCTGCAGATGCCATCGGCAGTGCTTCTCTCAGGGGGTGCACCGCCAATCTGAGGGGGTGCATGTGCATCTATGCATTGCCAATGTATGTGTGTGGCCATATGTTTTATCACTGAGTTCAGGCAGTTTTGCTAAATTGAATAACTGCATCATGAGCAACAGAACTCATCCTCTTCAGTTAAGTTAGGCTTCTATCTGGCAAACTTGGTCATGAAGCTGCAAGGGATTGTTACAGTCAGCATTACAGTGTTGGTCTGCTGCCATCCGGAAGAGGACATAAGGGGCACAGATGTATCTGGCTGCCCATTATAATAAACAGAGATTACAAAAAGGAACGGTGCCCTTTCACTGCAACTTTGGTTCTCAAGATACAATTGTAACATACTGCAGAAGGAATTTAGCACACAGTTCCCATGTACTGTGCATATGAACTGTGTGCATACCTCTTGGAGCATGGTACTTAGCATATAAATCAGCTGGGACTGCTTGTTATATGGCTATAGGAATTAGTCATTTACCTCCCTCGCTGGTGGGGGTTATATATTATATTTGTATTCAGTTGATTGAACCTGTATGCAGGTAACACAGCTAATGTGCAACTCTGAGCTTTGTAGCATTTTCCACTGCTGGACCTAGACTCTGTTTTGTTACAGAGTTTAAACAGAAGGAAGAAACAACAGTGAAGTGTCGGAATAATATCCAAGTCAGCATCCAAGAAGATCCCTGGAACCTTCCACAGTGCATCAAGAACCTTGTTGAAACTATACAAAAACACGTGGAAGGTCTGTGAAATGGGAGAATGGGCGGGGAGAGAAACTGGACCCTCAGTTTCAGGGTTAAAAGGGTAAACGTCCTTTTGTCACATAAGTCTAATGAGGTTATTTGAAAAATCACCTCTTGGTTACTGGGACTTGAGAGGGGAGTGAAGCGAGCAGGTGGTTGGTGGGTTCAGCAGTGGTCTCAGTGACGATATTTTGCAGCACCGCTACTTTGGAGTGCGTGATCACAAGGAACTTTTTCTGTCTCTTGTACGCTGCTTGGTTAGTCTGTCTGGACAGAAAGTTGTCAGGCCGATCAGCTTGTCTCCGTCTTCTTTAAAAACATTTAAAGCAAATGAAAATAAGGGAGAGGCAGAACCTGAAATGAATGGAGTGAAGGTGATGGATTTAATTAGCTGTTGTAAACATCTGAACCATTGCGACTGTTGCTTCAGACTAAAACTCTGGTAGAACTGAAATAGGCTGATTGAGTCTGAACAGATCTAACTCTCAAATTAAGGGCCCTGGTCAGAGGTCATTTTCATAAGTATTCTTCCACATGCACAAATTTTTACCCAGTAATTCCTGGTAGCTGATGTAGCATTTCACCTATTACAGGGCTTGATTTATGCTTCACTTCCTGTTGTATCAAACATCTGTGTGACTGCAGATTATGGTCTGTGCTAAACAGAAATGGAGTGCTGTTAGTTGGGTGCAAATCATATTGTTTTTATTTGGGCTTGTTATTGTATTTATTTGGGCTTTTCTTGTCTTTACTTTTCTAGATGGGAAGAATCAACTGCTTCTGGCCTTGCTAAAATGCACAGGTAAGGGCCTTTGATTTAGTACATTGTGCAAAATGTTGTCAGCGTTACTAATGTCCTGAGCTGGCAGGTCTGCACCCACACAAGCATTTGAGTTTTTCCATCACCCAGCTATTGTTGCCTTTGCATATCAAGTGTAGCTGGCTTGCTGATGACATTGTGTCGTCTCTTGAACCCATTCTGGGCAGCCCTTTATATCTTAATAATGTCATAGCTCAGTTTTGGTTTGACTTTACATAGGTCACTCTGGTGCCACCTGCTCAGTTGTTAATGTCATTTGAGCACCGTTTCTTTTGTCCTTTCATCATCTTCCTCTTTTGTAAGCCTCAGTCCAGGTGACCTCTGCTGCTTCTGAATGTGGTGGGGAGAGGCAGCAAAAATGAGAAGCTATTGCACAGTTTACTTTCAAATTTGCCATGCTTTCTCAACAGCCTGAGCAGACCTTGAGTAAGGGGTTTGCTCTGTTTTTTTTAGGGTGCACTTTGCTTTTTAACCAACTCACATAGATCTCTACAGTGCAAACAACAGCTACATGGGCTTGTCATTGAAGCCAATGAGCAAAGGGGAACAGTGTTATTTCAGGAAAATGGGAAAAGACCCTAAATTTGAAGCTAGAATCTAAGTACATTACTGGCCTAGTCTCTGTGTTAGCCAAAAAAAAAGCAAGCGATTGACATTTTCAGGTGATTGACTTCCCATTTTACGTGTGCAGTTACTTGGTTTCTACATTTCTACATTTAAGCATATGTTTGGTTTATCTGGGTCTATATGTATGTATTATCTGGATCTATATGTATGTATTAAGTAAAAAATGTATTAAGTATGTATGTATGCATGTATTAAGTAAAAAATAACAAGCTGAAACATTTGCTGGATTCTTTTTAAAGGAAGTTTTAGGCAGATAATTTGGGCCTTGATTCTGAGCTCCATAGACTGAAGGTGGGAAGCAGAGGTGGCTTTACACTACTTTCCCATGTCCCAGAGTCGTGTTTTAGTTCACGTTAATTTAAACTAGCCCATGTTGTTAGGCAGAGCACCCACAAAATCTGCTTTTGTGAACCCTGATTCCTTAGGTCTCTGACTACACCCCTCTTCAACAGCATTTTCAAACCCCCCTATGAGGAGGAGCGGGTGGCAGCACTGGCTATATTGGCCTTACTTCACTGAAGGGTTCTCTTGCCTTTAGAATAACTTTAAACTTTTTTTGCTTCACCATCAGTAGCGCAGGGAGGATTTGCCTTGGACTACAGATACATCCCTGAGTCTTCTCTGTCTTAGTTCCTTTCCTGCTTCATTATAAAAATCTTCAGTAACTTCAAAGCCTCTGTGTGAAATACTTGGCTGCTCTCTCCAAAAAAAACACTCCTGGGGGAACAAGAGAAGCCCTAGTGAATACTAGAGAAACCAGGGAGTAGCTGAAAATAGCTCTTCATTTATTCATGTGCCACTCTTTGCTATAATCCCCTTAAGCATGACAGGATTTATTTAGCCATTGGATGACTCACGGGCAGGCTGAGTGGAAGCAGAGAGTTAACACTGTCGAGATTTGCCCAGGGAAATGTGAACTACATGATACCATTTAATGCCCTGAGCAGAGAGGAAGGTTTAAAGGCAGATGGGTTAGAGCAGTGGAATCACTAAAGGCCAAGGATGGAAGTAGAGATGCCACCTCCTCTTCCTGAGCACTGTTGTGAGAAAAATCATTAAAGTAAGGCGGGACTGGGGTGTTGATAGGGATTTAGGGGACAGGGAAGTCCTTAAGGCACATGTGCATTCTGTGCCCCGTAGACAACAGAAGGCAGTTCTCCATCAAATCGGTGCCAGGTTACAGCACAAGCCAAATGTCAGGCAGGGAGGTGGGCTCTTCCACAGTGGATGAAAGGCAAAATCTGCTTGACTGTGTTGTGCCTCTTTCCCTTCTCTCCTCGGCAGACACGGAGCTGCAGTTGCGACGAGATGCCATTTTCTGCCAGTCCCTCGTGGCTGCAATTTGCACTTTCTCTGAGCAGCTGCTGGCTGCTCTCAACTACAGATACAACAACAATGGGGAGTATGAGGAGAGCAGCAGGGATGCCAGCAAGAAGTGGCTGGAGCAGATAGCAGCCACTGGGGTTTTGCTCAACTACCAGTCCCTGCTGTCCCCCACAGTGGTAAGTGGCTGGGTTTCCTAGCTCTGCCCCTTTTGTCTTTGTCCAAGCCAACTACGCTTCCCTCCCACTCACCACCTGGCCAGAGCTCCTTATTGTATCTACATGAGGAGCCATCCCCAACACCTGCAAAGTGCCTGCTTTCATCTTGCTCCGAGTGTCCCATCCATCGGGCACTGGCCCCACACCAGCACTAGACTGCTGGCCTGGCCAGGGGAGCACATTTGACTGCTGAAATTTAACGTGCAGAAAAGTCGTAGAGCGGTACTTGAGTGTTGGTTTTAGTAGCTGGAGTATGCTGCTCTGTCACCCGGGACTTCACTAGTGATGTGTGAGGGTTGCCCTCTGCTGGTCGCTGGTCAGAAGATGCATTTCAAGAAGCAGCCAAAAGTGGTTCTCACCTGTTCCAGCAGCTAAGGGTGAAGTATAGATATGAGCTTTTCTGTATTTGCTGAAAGCAGTCACAAAACTGGGTTTGGTGCAGGGAGTGGCATGAAAAGCTTTTTCACCTGCCCTAACCATGCGTTTCAAGCCTGACCTGGCAGCACCTCACTGAAGGAGCAGGTCTTATAAAATCCACTTGCCTACTACAAGTAGGAAACTCTCAGGCAAAGGCCATCAACTGATACCACCAACCAAGCTAAACTAATAATTATAAATTGAAAAGCAGTGTAAAACTGGGGGCAGAACTTGGGTCTAACAAGTGGGAGCTGTGGAGTAAGCCTGCTTCCAAAGTCAGGCGTAGGATACAGTTCAGGTCTCCAGGACTGGTTCAATCCTTAGCTCTTTACTGAGGCTGCAGGAGCGAGACTGGTATTTCTGGGGCTTCTAGGAGATGAACCCCTCTCCACTGAGACTGGGGTGGAAGCAACCAAAGCAAACTTCATGCTGTTGTCAGGTGAAAACGGCCTTCTGTCACTTCCACCTAGCCCGGCTTCACAATTCATCCTCCATCCCTCGAACCATCCCGTCTTCATGCTTCTAATGTCTGTATTTCTCTGCTTCATAGATAGAAATAAATAAGCCCTTTCTCCTCTCTGCAGAAAGAGGAGCGCACAATGCTGGAAGACATCCAGGTGACCCTGTCAGAGCTGGACAAGGTTGCCTTTTATTTCAAGCAGCTGGATGAAAGCCATGTAGCAAGTGAGACTTTTAAGTTGCTATGAAGCTCTTCTTTCTTACTTACATTTCTGGTTAGTTTCCAGCCTAGTTTTAAGTCTCTGAGAAGTGCTCAGTCCTGGGATCTGCTGAATGCCTTCTATGATGTGCTGCATTTCCTTAACTTGCATTGAAGGTAATGAGAGCTGAGACCTCACCCCAATGTGTCACTCAGATTTCTTCTTTTCTGGAGCAGAAGGGAAAGGCATGTTGCTGGTGAGCTTATTTTCACAGCCATGACCCTTGCCTGCTGCTGGGCCTTATGCTACATGTATGGAAGAGAAACTGAGAGCAGGCAGCTAGATAAGCATTTCTTGTCAAATACTGTCTGGTTAAGCATCCGTTCTGGACCTTGTGGACTCTATAACTGCAGGTTTAAATCAAACCAGCATCAGCTTAGTTTTTTTTTAATCCCTCCAAAAGGTGCATATTAAGCACCATAATAATTTCTGTGCATAATTAGTTAAATAAGACCTGAAAAACCAAAGTGGTTTCAAAGATCCTATGGCAGTTTCCATGACAGTATTGAAAGTGATTTACCCCTGAGGCCAAGAAATTCCCCTTTTGTTCCAATGTTCGGCCTGCCTTCTTTATTTGATTACCCGCTCCCCCAAGGCCTTTCGTATATTTAGCTGGAAGGTACGTGCAGTGTGGGAAACACCTTGATGAAGTCTGTAACTCCTGTTACACTTTAGTCACTAATCACAATAGGACCCAGGCAAATATTTGATGGTGATTCGAAGCGTTTCCCACCTCTTCTCATCCAACACTGGCTGTCATGGAACATATTGATTTAAATCTGTGTTTATTACAATAATGTCCGGGAAGCAAACAAGAATAGGACCCCATTGTGCTAAGGGCTGTGCAAGTACAGAATAGCAGATTATCCCAAAATTGCTCCATCTGAGAACCGTTCCAAAGAGTTTACAATCTAATAGGCGAGGCAAACACAGAGGAAAAGAATAAATCAGTGCTGATAAATATCACATCAGTTATTTCTAAATATATTTTGCTTGTTTCTCTTAAAAACCAGTAACTTCCTTGCCATTTTTCTCATGTTCCATGGTGAAATGCTCTTAAATGGTACACTGAAGTATTGTTCTTGTTTTGGTAACACAGCAGCCATCCCATCTTTGTTTCTCCAGATACTCACATCTTCTACCACATTGAAGGAAGTCGGCAGGCCTTGAAGGTTATCTTGTATCTTGACAGCTACTACTTCTCCAAACTGCCTTCCCGGTTCCAGAATGGGGCAAGCTTGAAGCTACATGCAGTGCTCTTTACAAGAGGTGCCTGTGAGACTCCTTATAAAGACAAATGTGATGGCAGATGTAACTAGTTACTCGATATCCAGGGGTTTATTGAATGACCCTCTAGGAATGACTCTAGAGTTCTCACTGTAGCAAAACTGACAACATAAAGAAGTTAGGGTTAGAAATTGTCATGCTGAGGAGAAACCACTCTAACATATTTGGGGAATTCATAGGATATAGTGATTAACATGAGCCATGCAGAGGAATCTGATTATTCCCCACATCTGCCTGATGTTAATTCTCTTGAGGCTCAGTGAAACTCCAGGTCACTGTCAGATGGGATGCTGGATTAAAGAGACCTGTCTAATCTAGCATGGAGATTCCCGTATTCCTAGGCCACAGACCAAGAGCGCTAAAACAGGCATGTGTGCACATACTGCTATGTTGGTTCATAGAATCTGGGCTCTAAGTGAAGGGACCTCTACAGGAGTCGCTGTCCCGCATTGTAGCATCTAGTCTAGGAGAGTTACTACTAGGATATTACAGTGATCCAGTACTATAGGAGCCCTGACCTTTTAGAATAGCAAAATGGTTCATTAAAAGACACACCTTTCACTGGGCATACAGGCATTTAATTTTGCTTTTTACAAGCTTGGTATTTAATGTGAATTGACAGCCACATACTGAAAGTAGGAAATGAAAGACAAACAGCCAAATAGAAAAACAAAACAAAAACACTAAAAAATGGGGAAAAAAACCCCTTTATTTTTGCAGCTCTTGAAAGCCTGGAGAGCCATGTACAACCAGGAGGCTTGTCTGTAGAAGAACTTCAGCAGCAGGTTAATGGCACCTCACTTGAAAAAGTGCAACAGTACTACCGTAAACTCAGGTATCTCATGTTCCCTTCCCAGGAAAAATGCTAAAAGGGTGCTGCTTACTGAGAACATTTAAACTGAATAGGTTACATTTTTCTTTGCCAGTGTTTCCACATCTAGTACACAGTGGGCACGTCTACACGAGATATTTACTATGCGATAGACTAATTAGCTGTGCAGTAAATGTCTCAGTGTCTATATATGTGCCCCTATTAGGCTAAAGTAAACTAATTTACTCTGAAGTAGGACAGTATTTGTATATTTGTATTTACAAGTACTATCCTGCTGTGGAGTGAATTGATTTACTTGAGTCTAATAGGGGTGCATGTGTAGATGTTGAGATGTTTACTGCACAGCTAATTAGTTTAATTTTTTACTCTGCAGCAGGATAGTACTTGTAAATATAAGTACTTGTAAATACAAGTAAAAAACTCCACAGCTGTGTACATGTAGACACACTGGCGGGGCTGGCTGGGGCTGCCTACCGGCTAGCCCACACTGAAGCAGCCCCACGCCCTAGTCAGCCCCTCTGCAGCATGTGGAGCCGGAGGGCTCCCTGCCAGCTGGAGCTCTTCCACCCTGACTCAATGTGCTGGGTGCACATGCAGATGTCTACCTGGCAGATGCATGTACAGATGCATGCTTGGCAGTAATTAGCTCCAGAGCCATAAGCTCCAGAGCTTATTGCTGTGCATTAATTGGCACGTGCAGACACGTCCAGGGAGTCTTTGGAGTAAAGGAGATTTTTGGCAAAAGAGATATTCCTTTTTTGTTTTGTATATTTTTTCTTCTTAGAAATGAAGTGGGAGGGGGTTTCATTTTTGGTTGGAAACCTGTTAAATTATTTGAGGGGGGAGAGGGAGGCTTAAAGTCCTTCTGGATTACTGGACTGTGCCAGAAGCAATTTCCATCTAATTGGAGTTTGGATTTTTGACTGGAGCTAAAATGTTGCATTTAAACTCAGTTGCTATAAAAACAAATAATTCAGGGCCTCAATAAGAAACATCATTTTTATTGACAGCAGTTCTCTTTCCAAGACAATCAGAGATGGCATGTAGTAGGTAGTAATGCATGTGTATGTGCCTGAAATGAGATAATCCAATTCTTAATGTCTAACTGCAGGACATTTTACCTTGAGAGATCCAATCTGCCCACTGATTCCAATACTACGGCAGTGAAAATTGACCAGGTATTATTCAGTTTTACTATTTATATGATAGGGTGGCCCAACCATTGACTGTGAATTTGTTATATCGGTACAGTACAACATCCCCTCC
>NW_017728922.1:2511591-2548257 GCF_001723895.1 Crocodylus porosus
CCCCCAAAAAAATATATACCCAGAAAAATCAGTTCCTGCCCCAAGCAGCTTGAGCTTATTTCTAAAAAACAGAACCTGAAACTGAACCCCAGAGAGATGAGGCCTAAGATGAATTTAGAAAAGGAAAAAACAATTAATTTGTATGTGAGAATGTTTCATCATCTACAGTAAAATAACAAATAAAGATAAATTCAGTGGTAAGTGTTGTCTGACAGGGACACATGGTTTTCTTTTATCTTTTGCACATAGAGAAGCAAAGGGACAGAAAGGCATTATTTTAGTAAAAAGAAGTTGGAGCCAATTACTGCAGAAACAGGATATATCATGTTTTGTGATCACTTGCAGGGAGCTGCCCCAACACTTAGTTTCTGCTTGTGCATTTTTGAAAATCATATCAACGTAAATAATTGTTACTCTATGGTACTGCCTCTGCTATAGATCTCAGACATTATCTTTAGATATGGGAGAAAATACCCTTCCAAATATCTGTTTAAGAAAAGAAGTGAATATGCCACTGATGCATTTGTTTATTGTTCTTGTGCAGCTTATTCGCCCCATTAATGCAATGGATGAGCTTTGCAGACTGATGAAGTCTTTTATTAGCACAAAACCCACCCAACCAGGATATTCCAGCAGTAACGTATCAGGAGCTGGTCTGCTGCCTATATCCTCAGAGCTCTGCTATCGGCTTGGAGCATGTCAGATTACCATGTGTGGCACAGGGATGCAGAGGTGAGATTTTGGGACTGCTGTGGTAAGAGCTTTCTTTTCCTGTATATGGCAACAAGGTGCCTATTTAAGCCAGTTTCAAGGAATTAGAACCTGCAACCACTTAGAATAGGAATGAAAAAATGTTGGCACTTCTTATTTCAGGTTAGGTTGGGACTTTGAGGAGCTCTGTACTGTAACAGATCTTGAATTTATGTGGTTTTCAGTCATCAAATAGAGGCTAATCCATGTCAAATAAAAGGTTTTAAAATATTTTGGGGTATTAATGTGGATACTAACAGTACCATTCTTTGAATGGTCCCAGTGGCTTAGCTGAGGAACAGTTTAGCTCATAGTTGACACGAGCCATTGCAGAAGCACAAAGGAGACATAAATATGGGATATCTCCATCAGAGATCAGCAGGAAATGCAGTTTGACCTAGATGTTGCAAGGCTAGAGGAGGGTCACTGAACTGGCTTATACAATTGTTTTCAAATAAAAACCTAGGAAGTAAACATTAAAACTGTGCAAATGCTAAATTCACTTGTACTTACTAATTAAGCACCTTTGTTAAAAATCAGAAACAAAAGAGATAAGATTGTTACAAGAGAAATAAGTTTAACCAGGTGCCTATGATTTGTGGATTTAACATCCCTTGTCTCCCATGTCCAGAAGTACATTGAATGTGTCCCTGGAACAAGCAGTCATACTGGCTAGAAGCCATGGACTTTTACCCAAGTGCATCATGCAGGCTACAGACATTATGAGAAAGCAAGTGAGTACTTAAGACTCCTGGTATTATGATTTTCTTAGCTGGATTCCTGGCAGGCCACACATTTTCATTCTCCTGGCCTCTTTGTTAAAATACCAATCCATTGTTTTGAGGAGCTGAGTTCTGTTCATATCTTGACCCACATCTAGACACTAAAATTCAAGCAACTGCATGCAAACTTACCAGAAGAAAAATGCTAGGATTTGAATCTTGTAGCCATTAGGTTATTTAAAGTGCATCCATGAATGTACATTATTTGAAGTGTTAGCATGGCTGTTAGAAAACATACGGAATATGCAGACATGCTTCTGCAAATTACATGCACAAACACGAGACTGTTCCTTGAAAATGCAGGTGATATAATGTATTTATTAACATCTAGTATATACAGTAAAGATGTTATCGTACAACATTACTTTGTCGAACTCTTACGGGATTGCTTGTTAAGTGCTTTGGGACAGCTTTCATCTTGCATAAACACAGATGACTAATGCACACACCCAGTAGATTCCAGAGCTTCTAAAAGTAGTTAATGGGTTCTCAAATAGAAATATTCCTGTTACAGTATTTTTCCCTTAGGGTTCAAATGTTTTATTGATATTGTCAACAACATAAATTCTGTGTTTCCTTAGGGACCAAGGGTTGAAATCTCTGCTAAAAACCTCAAAGTGATGGATCAGATGCCGCCATCAGCACCCAGGTAGCTTATTATGTATGGTACATATTATCCAAGTGGTATAACATATTATCCAAATTGCTGTTGCTTCATTGCACTAGTGCTGAAATTCGTTATGAAAAGGAGAATTAAATAAATACATAAATCAGCAGCAATATGGAAAACTGTCCCAAACATCACTAGTCTAAACCAAGTGCATTTATATTTTAAAAGCTTTGTTCCAAACTCATTTGCCAGTCACCCTTGACTTTTAGGATTCTTGCATTGTCTAAATAAAACACTTCTACTGGCTTGTGTCACCTTCAATGAGTTGATAAACCTCAGTGGCTGACGGTATTCTCTGCAGAGACTCTCGAATGACGAATCTGACTACAAATATGCAGCAATAATGCATGCACTCAGACTTTGGCTAGAGCCAAATGAAGTGTTTAGAATAGCTGGAGTATCTAATGATTTACTACAGAATGGGTTTAAGAGAAAGCAATTTCAGCCTGTATATTGATGCAACCCCTAGAAGGTTCAGCTGCCCTAAGTTTATATCCATATCAGGGTCAGAGGGCCATGTAGGCCTGCAAGTCCCCTGATTCTAATGGGAATGGGAGATGCTTGCCTCTTCCTGAGAAATATAATTTAAAATAATATAAAATAATCTAATATTAAGAGTGGTATTTGACTATTTCCTACCTCTCCACATTCCTAAGAGGGAAAGTTAATTCTGTTCCATTATAGTGTCATTAAACATTCATATCATTCAAAAGCCAAATCTCACTGGTCTATGCTAGATGTCCATGAACCAGCTGTAAAGGCTACCACGTGTGTAAGGCAAGCCAGCTTAGTCACCTAGAAGAGAAGTAAGCAGTTCAGTCTACGCTGTCCCCCTGGGTTAGGGGTCAGTCTACGCTGTCCCCCTGGGTAAGTGTAGGTTTATTCTCTAGTGCAAGACTCAAACTCACTGAGTGCCACTTATAAGTTATAGTTTCCAATGGAAGGCGCCTCTGCACACTTGCAGTTCGGCTGACTCCAAGTTGCCGGGCCATTGTTATTATACTGGTGGGATGTATGTAGTACATCCCTGCTGTAATGTTTTATGTAGTCCCTTTTTTAAATGGATGGGAATTCAGCATACTTCAGTGTCAAGAAGTTTTTGCTGGTAGCCAATTTTTTTCTCTTCATCCCACTACTGTAGTTATATGCTGGTGGAGCACCTGCACAACACCTCTCCATCTCTGGCATTTGCACCCTTTCAGATGTGTATTGGAGATTATTCCAAGCATGCAGCACAGAATTAGAGGCTGGAGATTAAGATGAAATGCCTGTAGCCAAGCTTGGCTTTGTTTTGCTTTCTCGGAGACCTTTCAAAGAGAACAATAGTTGGGACCTACTATTTTCTCCCTCGCTCCAGCTCTTGAATTGTGATTGCCATCTCAATAAAGGATGAATATGCACTCTATGCTAGGTTCTGCCATTTCCCAAATGTCAAGAAGTGAGATTTGTAGGAGTGGTGATATTTTCCCTTGTCATGAACATTCATTACTTAAGATCTAATTTTATGGTCCTGAGGCTGTAACACACATTAAGTATTTTAAGATAAAAAAAATAGTAGAGTCCGTAGTTGTGATTTACAATGTGTAGTGGAGCAGAGAAAGTAATACATTTTATGGGTTAAAGGACTGATTTAAAACAATATTTGAAAGCCTGGATATGCTGGTATCTGCTTATTTCATCACTGTTGTACATAAGACTAAAAGGAATGAAAATAAGCAGAAGTAGATTAGATTACTGTCAGTTAAACTAAATTTAGGTTAATTATTAGGAAATATATTTCCTAGATAGGAGACTTGCAAGACAGTGTAATGATCTTAGAAAGCAAGTCATAGAAGTCCCATCCTCTGAGTTAATTAAATCCAAGCTGGACAAAGCTCTAGAGAATATACTATAGGGAACGCTTGCACACAAGGGAAATATAGACAGGATGATCTAAGTGGGGTTTCTCCTCATCTCCAGTTTGTTATTCTTAAGTGTCTCTGCAAACAAGGTTAGCAATTAAAGTTAATGCAACCACATCAATAAGCAATGAATGAGATTTCTGTATTAGTTAAATATGTCCAGGAAAAACCGGTAAAAAAAGGATTTCCTTCCACTGAAAAGCCAAAACCTGACTAGAATTTCACAGAAGAATTAGGAAGAACCAGTATAATTTAAAAATATATATTTTCTTAAAATAATAGCTGTAAAATGATTTAATTAATTATTTGCTACTGGCACTTTCCGTTTGCAAACCTGCTAGTCAGAACTTGCTGAATCTTTGCCATCAGATTATCAGTGAGTGTTACTGAAGCGTGACAAAGGAGGAGTTGAGTGTTGCATGCCAATGCCAATAACTTTTTATTAGTCTGACATTTATAATACTGACTATTAATCTGTCTTGATAGGCTCTACAGGCTGTGCCAGCCACCTGTAGATGGGGATTTATAAGAATGAAGAGACCCACATTCTGGAGTCATTAAAGTATTCAAGAAAGTGCAACCCTGCCTGCAAATCCATGACAACTGACACTGGTGGCACTGACTCAAGAGACAGGGAGATGGTGCTGGGTGTCTTGCCCTTTTGGTAAAGAAAGATGAACGCCTGGACCCGTACATGAAGAAACTGCATTTCTACTCCCACAGGATCTGGGCGGGGATTCTGATGGCTCCTGGGCTTGTTGGAGAAGTTCTCAAATTAACACCTCCTAGAGCTGAGTCTGAAGAACTCCTCTCTGCCAGATGCCTAGCAAGTTGGCAATTACGTGTCAAGGAACTGCAGCTTTGCTAATGACTTGGTTGCGCTGCTGGCTGAACATTGTGAACTTCAAGTTACAGATCAGTGGAAAAAACAATCCAAGACAGAGAGCATCTGTCCACTCAATAATGCATCTGGCATCCATTTAATTGCCAGCATAATTTTGGTCAGTGGCCTTGAGTAACAGCATCACAAATACCACTTTTTAAAATCCTGACCTGCACGTTTGAACAATGAATAGCACAAGTCTGGTTTATTCAAATGTGAACATAAAATATTTCTTCTGGAGTCATTTTCCATTTCGTCCCAGTAAGAACCGCTCTCTCTATGCTGCCGAGTATACATTCCATAATACTTCTTTAACATTTACTTCCTTTAACTTACTGCAGCTTTCAGGTTTCGGCTTAACACTTTTTCTTACTAATGATCAATGATGTATTCTGGAAATACAGTAATATTTTACAGGCGAGATGGGAAATGAAGGATTTTAAAGGAAACATTACAAAGGAAAAAAATGCTGTCTTATAATCTGATTATTTGAACAGATGTAGTTTTTAAAACCAGGTCAGAAAACTATACTTATTTATGTGGAGTGGAATATGTTTTGGTACATGTTATTATACATACAAGATTTAAATAAAAAATATATTGTTTAAAATGGGACCATTATGCTGGCAATTATACAGCCCATCCTAATTTACTGGAAAAAAAACACCTACATTATTTAAAGTCTTTCATTATTTAAGTAGTCTTTAATATAGTTAAGATGTTTTAGGAAATCTTTTAAGTTAAAAGAAAAAAAAAAGGAATTGTGTATATGATGAACTTTATTTTTTTCTATTTCAAAAATGGTCTCCAGTCTCTCAGAATTATAATTTGTGCAGTAATTTTCTACAAATTACTGGCTGAAACTAATCGGAAATATCAGTGGTCTCAGGCCAGAAAAAATGTTTTTTTGGGTGTGAGTGCCTTAATACGATTCACCATTGCTAACCACTTTCTATAGAGGAGAGACCTAACATTCCTCTCTCTCACTATAAAGCAACCCCAGTCTGATATAGAACAACTGAACGTTGGGAAGGTCCAGAAGCTGTCTAAAGCGAGGTGTGTTCTATGAAAAAGAAGGGTTTTTGTAATAGTAGTAGTAGTTGTAGTAGTATTTGTGGGGTTTTCCTTTTTCCAAGCAGGGCATTAATGGACTTACATGTATTCAATTAACAAATCCAATCCAGCCCAAGTCTTAGGCCTCCCACCAGGCTATGAAACTGTTTTTAAATTTGATTTCTACAAATTAAACCACAAAACAGTGATCATGAGATTGGGGGGGAAGGGTTGTTTTAACCTGCCGGAATTCTTAAAATGGTTTTATCATTTGTGTTTCCGTCCCCCTTGGATCAAAATAATCCCTTTGCAAGAGGAAGACCTTTTTTTTGTCTTCTTTACTTGTAACTATTCCTTCTGATGCACACGAATAGCACAGGTTTGTGGAAGTCCCAAGTCCCAGACACAGGGGTTCATTATTGTAGCATCCATTTTGCACTACAGTCAGATCAGCAAGAAGAGTATTTCAGAGGATGTGTTGTTCTTCTTGGCAACCGTGGGCAAGCTAATTTTGCCATGTAAGGTGGAAAAAAGTGCTGTTTCTTTACAAAACTAGCAACTTAAAAGGAAAGGCTAATAGACGCACTCGGTAAATAGAAAAAAAAAGCACAAGCTGGGATCCTCATAACGTAAAACAGCATAACACTCTACTGACTTCAGTGAAGCTGTGCCAATACGTACTCCCAGTTGAGGCACCTGACCTACATTTTTTCAGTCCTACACACATTAAAGGTGCATAGAGAATGATCTGAGGGCATTTACACCGTGCACTGTTTTACATAGAAATGTATATGGTATTCTCATTGCAAACATGCTAGAACTTTTATTATTAAAGTGTACTTTATACTACAAGAGGATATGATTTTATTTTTCTAAGTCATACCCTTTTAGTTCTTCATCTGTTCAATAGAATTTAGAGCTAGGAAGTGTCAAAAGTTGAAGTTGCATTTGAGATCTGATCAAACTGGGTGGTGCTGAGCTCTTCCTGTTTGTGCAGTGTTACCTACAGATGTGGTTTCAGTTCAGAGTTCTTACTGAGCCAGGCCAGATCTGTTGTTCTGGTGCTGTGTAAATGCAGAGTTTGCATGCGATCCTGCACAAGTAAGCCCAGCTGAACAGACTACAAAAGAAGGCAGCAGAGCAGGGCCACAGAATCTCCAGGGGCAGAGCAGAGTCAGACAGAGACTCAGAGCATCCCTGCAAGCGAGGCATATCTACTATAGCTGGCTGTGAGGGGAGTAGAAAGAAACCCTGTGCCCTCTTAAGTTTTTGTCCTCTGAGTTGTATAGTGAGTGAAAGCACTGGCCATCACCCCACCATGCCCTCACTTCTCCATGGTGCACCACAGAGAATTGCTTATTGTTTGCAGAAGGGAAGTGAAGATAGTTTGTCAGTCCCCGATCCGCCCACTGGACTTTCCCTGGTTTGAAACGATCAGGTCGGCTGTAAACTACAGACTTCTGCCGTATCTGTGTTGATCAGTGCTCTTGGAGTTGTATTAGCAAAGATGTGTATAGATATAAGCTTGTAGTTTTGCTTATGAGGAGCTGTTTTACTGTCCTGATATAAAACACAGCTGTACTGGTGTAGCTGTGTCCATACCATGAGCTGATGCAGTACACTGGCATTCCTCTATCTCAAAGGCTAAGAACAGTCAAAAAGCCTGAGGCTGAATTTTATTCAGACTTTGCATGTTAGTCTGAGCTGCAGAGATTAAACAGAGAAACAACTGGATAGACGCTCACTTTTGATTCAGGAAATACAGCCACATGCCTGCAGTGGCTCAGGCCAGAAGCCACAGGGTGTCAGAAGCTCTCTGGCATGTAGCGTAGGCTGTATGTCCACTTCCTCTTCCTGGGAAGCAAACACACAGGTCTCTGGGATTTGTAATTCAAACTCAGAGCTGCAGAACTCTGCAAGTTTACTCATTACTTCCTCTTCCTGCTTCCAGGTGCCTCTGGGATTTATAGTCCACAATCACAGCCAGCAATAAGTTTTTAGCAGGGCAGGGCAGCTCTGTACTCAGGGGAACGAAAGTTTAACCCCTCACCTGGGCCCCAAACCCCAGCTGGGGTTTGCCTGGGGGAAGGCAGTCCTGCCTCCCCTTCCCTCTAACCCTTCTCTGCTGGAGCAGACAGCACAGCCCCACCTAGGGCTGCAGAGCATGTTGGGATGCTGGGGGACTATGATTTAACTTGAACCAGGAAGGGGTCTGGGACAGAAGTTTCATAAACTGGTTTGACCCAAATCAGTTAAGTCTGGTTTAATCTTAAGCCAGTTTCAGCCACCTTGAAACCAGTCTATGTGCTCTGAACTTCTGTTCTATTACAGGTTTAAACCAGTTTCTGATGACTTAAACCAGTTTGTGTGTAACAGCTGTCCCTAGCCATAGTGTAGAGACACCTTCAGGATCAAATGCCTTCCCATTCTTCTACGAAAATGCAAGAAGGCCCCAGAAAGAAGGGCTAAGAGGAGATAACCAGAGATTCAGAAATTTTGAAAAAACAAGTCACCAGTAACATACATGTTCTGTTAGCAGAAAATATCTTTATCAACACATACTTAGAGCAGGTCTTACCAGAGGACTGGGATCCCAAAGTCCCAAATTCTAAGCCTGTTGACACAGACTTGAACTTTGGTAGGTTCTTTAACCTGCCTGTTTGAATTCCTCTTCAAGAACAAGGAACTGTTCATGTGCCTACCTCACAGGGCTGTTGTGAGGATTAATTATGTCATGTGTGTAAAGTTGTTGGAAGGTTTACAACGCTAAGTGCTAACAATCAGCATTTCAATGTAAAGAAAATACCATTTGAAAGATACCTGCTTTTAAGACAGTAAATAGTCATAATGTCTGGCGTGATAAATCATCTTTAACGGTGTCTGAGGCAGCTGGTGAGCTTCTAGACCCCTGACTATTATTCACTGGTAAAATTAAAACTTCAGCTAGTCAGAACCAGCTTACTCACAAAAGCAAAGGGTGTTGATTTATAGATAGGTGGTCTTGGTTTAGTCAAAATACCCAGTAGAGCTTATTTCTAAATTAGCAGCAGTTCAGGGTTCAAATGAGAAGCTGTCACTGTTACTCATCAAGGGAGATCTACAGTAGTCATTCAGCTTAACAGAAATAAATGCTCTGAAGGTCAGAGGGAAGGTTTCAGGGCCAGTGTTCCCTGCTTTGGATAAAGAGGGCCTTGACTCTGCAGGATAATGGACAATCTCAAGTTCTGTTCCATTGATACTGTCTAATGCAAAACCATGCTAAGCAGGGCCAAGAGACTTGTCCCCTGCTTAGCACTGTATATTGGCAATTGGATCATCCTTACCATAACATCACTAGAACTCATGCTAGTGCTGCCTTCCTGTTTAAAATAGAAATGCAAACAGAAAGTGCTAGTGGCCTGACTACGAGCCTAGGGCCAGAATTCTTGAGAACTGAATCTCGCTGACTCTTGCTCTCTACAACCTCAAGCAAATCATTTATCCTTCCCTACCCTGGTTCCTTACCTATAAAATAGAAATGACAATACCACTTCACATCCTAAGGGAGTTTGGAGGATTCAGTAGCTAATGCTTATGAACTGATTTGAAAACTGACAGTGCCACAAGTGGCATTATTATTGTTCTCTAACTCATCTGAAAAATGACCATCGGCATACAAAGGGGACAAGCAACATCCTGGGCATGTCTACATTTGCATTTATGCTAGCTTAAATGTACTGCGCAGTAAGTTACTCTGCATGATGCAGGTATCAAATTTACACTGAAGTCAGTGTAAGTTGCCATATTTACTGCATAGTACTGGCATGCACATGTAGATACACACCCATACTGTGCAGTAATTTTGGTTTCTGCACAGTAAATGTGCATGTGTAGATGTGCCCACTGAGTCACAAATGAGAAAAAAAAAAGGAAAAGACAATCCCCTTTTAATTCCCATAAATATAGAACTGGCAGCAACAAGCTTGAGAAAGGAAACGTGCTTTGGTTAGCTATCAGGATTCTTCTTCCATCATAGTATGACAACAGTGTGATGCTACTTATTTCAGGGGCTTCCAGATTCATACCAGTGTAAGTGAGAGGGGAATCAGGTCCTATATTATATGCTGGTTGTGTCCAAAAAGCTGAAGAAAACCTACCCTTGACTTGGCCATTTGGATGGAGCACTAAAGCACCTGGCTCTTCACCACACTTCTATGTTTACACTGATATGATGCCACTAAAATAAAAGCTGGTTTCAGAGGGTGCTGTACTCTGCTCCCTTTTAAGCAGAGGAGGTATGGGCTTTGTGTTCTGGCAGTGACCAGTACAGTCACTAGTTGAACCAAGTTTAAGAGTCCCTAGCACGGCAGATCAGCCATTCAGTCTCAAGTATGCTTGCTTACTTTCCTATTGCTACATTTCAAGATCATTTTGCACCTAAGAACAGTTACCTTTTCAGGGGGGATGCCGAAATGATACAAACTGTACTGTATATTTTTGCATGCAACAAAACTTCTCATGTTTTAGGGCAAAAAAGTCCAGAGATGATATTTTTATAGAAAATTTTTAGAACTGGCATTATCAAACGTTTTGTAAAAATTCTGTACATAATCCGTGAGGTTTTTTTCCCTAAGTAACTCTGGGATTCTTATTAGTTGTACCAATAATGCTACCTTTTCCTTGATGTTTTGTATTTTGAATTGAGCATGTGTCTCCTACCTTGGGATGGAAAGTCTTAATATACCTTGATCTTCAACTTTGTGTTGCTGTAATGTCTAATCCACATGCGTCCATTTTGGGTTTACTGTTAATTCAGTGTATTTGCTCAATTTTATTTAAACTCTGTAGAGCCATTCAGGAATGATTATATACATAGAAGGGTGGATCCTCTACTATGAGATGTTCTTCCAGGGCTGAAGGGGGTCAGGGAGTGATGGGCATAGCCCCCAGAAGGAACTGACTTTAGCTCCCAGCCCTTAGTGCCAGGCTGTTAAAACTGCTGGGGCCAGTCCCCAGTAAAAGCGGAGCTAACTTTGGCACCAAAAGACATTTTCCTGCAAACAAATGTGTTGGCACTTGGAGCCCAAATCCTTATTGTTTTATGGGGAGGACGCAAGTAGAATTTTCTGTGTCCCCTGCCAGATCTCCTCAAGCCTCTCTTATCATGGAACAAGCACCCCAGGAAACCCAGCAAAGGCCTGCATACCTGAGAAGTGAGAAAGGAAATGGAAATGGATGGAGAAATGCTACAGCTTAAAGATAATGTGATGTTAGAGCAAATACAGCTTACTTGGTCTGCCCCATGCTCTCAGGCCTTTGTGTAGCACTCCTAGTGGAGTCCCCTCCCTGAATGCAGACTGTTGCTCATGAGTAAGGTGGGGCTCCCCACCCCTGCATAAGAATTGTCCTCAAGTCATGCCTTGAGTGAGGAGTGAAACATACTCACAGTAAAACGGCAACATTGCTGGTCCCCCACTCCGGGTTTTTATAGTCTACATAAGCATCTACAATTTTCTTGGGCAATACCCCTTGGCTTTTGCATTTTCCTCTCTCCTGGAGGGCTTCACAAGTTTAATTACAGCATTTAGGGGTTGAGATGATCCAGTGAAAGACCCTGTTGACAAGGTAATTACTCGGATCCTGAGCACATGCCTCTGGGTTAGCTTCTGCAAGCTCTCAGGAAAGGAGAGGGGACCATATGAGATGATGTGTTCTCTCATTTCCCCCAGGCCTCTGCTTAGGCTCCAGCAGTTTACACTCCCATCTGTTTATGGGAATAAAGAGAAATACTGTGCAGGAGGAGGTACAGCTCTCAGTGTAGCTATATTTGTGATTCCTTTTAAAAGCAGAGAATAAATCCTGCTCTATTCCATTACTGCCACCAGCACATCAGGCAGGAGGTTAGTTTTACTGCGATCAAGGTATTTGGGTCTCAAACTGAAATTATTGCATCAGGGCAAAGGTTCAGATCTTAATGTTGGTTTATTTCTTTTAAAAAGTTCTCTACTTATGGTGAACTGAAATGTGTATACAAAGGGTTACCATGAGTATCATTCAGTGGGATCCATAAGGAACAAGCCTAAGTCACTGTTTGCTGACTCCACATCATCTCTACTCCCAAACAAAGAACCTGTTTTGACCTTTAAACCCCTTCAAGTTTTCTATTATTTTATTCTATTTAAAAATAAAATAAAAATCACAAAAGGAGTCTGTGTCTGCCTGGGTGCATCTGATGCTAACATGCTGTAGGCAGCAGTGTGAAATAAGGGGACCCTTCATCAGAAGGGCCCCTTTACCTTTCTTGCTAACATGCTAGGTTGGGAAAGCAGTTGAAGATAAACTGTTATCAGGTGCTCAGGCATTTAGGCTCAGCTACAAAAAAGCCAGCTAGTAAAGATCCCTTCACAAGGTTTGTTCTCAAGTATCCCTACCACATAGGTGATCAGCAGCCCCCAAGACTAGGTATATAGAAGCAAAACCAAATTTCTCCCACAACCAAACCCCATAGCAAAGACTCCCTTCCTTCTAAGCATTTTTCATCTGACTCCCTAGCAGCTGCTTTTATTGAGTCCCCACCCCACCCCCTTATCTAGAGAACGGGATTGGCCCTTTCTTCCCAGCTGTACCTAATTGCATCCTCCTGATCATCACCTGTGCAGGAGCTAGCAATTAAGTAGGGGAAGTTAAGTCCTTACTTGCTGGAAGTTAGTTAAGATCTCTGCATCTTGTCACATTGGTCTCCAAAGCTAAGAGCTAGGCTGTGACCAAGCCAGCTCCATCCTTAACGCCAATCTAGCAAAGGTCCAGTACATCAGCTGCTAGAAAGTAGACAATATCTCTAAATGACAGTATATGAGGGCAAGTATCTATGCAACTCTAGGCTGAAGAACTTGTACTAATAAAGCACTGTATTACCCAATTGTGGGCTGGAGCCAGGATGGGGAATGTGATAAAAAATAATGTTCCCTTTTATCAGAGAAAAAAAGAAAATTTATCAATTGTCTGCACTGTATGTGGGCATAACCAGACTACTGCAAGATGCATGATGAGGCTTTTATTTATTTCTAGAGAGTGGTAGGTAGCTATGTTATTCTGAAGTTAGTCCTCTGCCTTATTTAGTTCTAGGAAACATAGTTTAGCTGGGTTATTAGGAAATGATTCGGTCCATGTTTTTCTGTAGAGTTTACTAGTGTTTTAGCTTGCCTGAGACCTAGGGCACCAGGGAAAAGAAAAAAAAAAACTTGTCTGTGTATCCAGCATGTACACGGATATAAACACAGGCTCTCTCTCACCTGCTAGATGTTATGAACCAACATCTAATGGTTTCATTCGAGTCTCCAGGGAGCTGTAGCTTCCTTCCTGATAGTTCTCACATATTTTTCAGGGCCCCTGAGGTAGATTTCAGTCTCACTTCCTAGGGGCTGAATTTCTAGTATGTCAATTATAAGGCTATTTAGTAGGTGTCTTCTCCTTGCTCAACTGCCTTCTCTGTTTATGGTCTTTGATGTCTGCATCTGAGAGAGTACCACATACTGAATGAATGTGCCTTGGGCCAGCTTCATCTCTTGTTGAATTTCAGACCATGCCCTGTCTTGCACAAGCAGCTGGTGAAGCCAAGTACCCCATCCATCCAGCTCTGATAAGCCCCTTCTCTTAATTACATTTATTGTTTTATCAGTGATTTCTAATTGCTTACACGGAGTTTGTTCCTCTTTGCTCTGGAGTGTGAAGAAGGCCATAAACCCACTGGAACTGGGCAGATTGGAGGGGAAATCAGTAGCCCTGTGCGAAACGGCTAGTATTTGCTTTGGATTCGGCTGATTCAGGGGGCAGTGATTCAATTCAGTGATTTGAATCGCTGTCCTGATTCGATTTGGGCAAATCTGATTCAGAGATTTGGCAGCAGCCGAATCGGCAAATCAGCCACGCCAGGCCCATCCCCCACCCCTCTCCCAGCCCAGTAGTGGCCACACTGCCTACCCCAGCTCCCAGCACTTGGGGGGGAAAAAAAGCCCCAGCTCAGCAGGTGCTGATGAGTGGGGGGCTTGTGCAGAGACCCCCCCCCATGCAGCATGGGACAGTAGAGGGCAGCGGGGATCACCCTTCCACCTAGCAGCACCCAGTGAGCACCTTTTTTTTTAAAGTACACAGCTGGGGCAGGCAGGGGCAGCCATTGGGGTGGGAGGGCTGGAGGAGTGGGCGGGGGTTGGTAGGAGTTCATGGCCCCTCCCCCCTAACTTAACCCCCCACCTTCCCTGGCCCTAGTACTTACCAGCTTGGGGACTGCTCAAATCATCAAAGCTCTCCAAATCTTATCTGAAGATTCGGAGAGCTTTGAATCAATTTGGACCTTTAAATTGGTCCCCTGATTCAATTTGGATTCAGAGATTCGGCCACCAAATCTCCTCCTATCTCCTCCAAATCAAATCACCACCTGAAGCTTCTCACAGCCCTAGAAATCAGTGCCATCAGCAGTGTCTCCCATTATATACGTGGTCCTAGTCCTGCACACTAAATCTGCAAAACAGGAATGCCCCACTATAAACAAATGATTGAGGCATGCCCCAAGGGCTGGAGGTAAGGAATAGCTAGTACACAGTAGCAAGGACATGTATGATAATACCCCTCCCATCATCTCCACCTACACAAAAGAAGCAGTCGTTTATCCAGGGCCACAGCAACTGGTGGGACCCACAGGGCAGGATGATGGAAGGACTCCATGCTGGTTTGTAGACCTTGGTTCAGTCTGGGTCTGGTTGTCATGCACCTGCCCCCTCTCAGCCTCAACAGCTCCGCTGTATAACAGAGGACCAGCCTGCCACCCCACCAGTCTAGATTCAAGGCAGTCCAAGGCCACCTTCTCTCCCCAGGCCCCACCTTGGCCTGTCCATCCTTCTTCCATAGCAAAGACTAGGGCTTATTTTTCAGTTTTGCTTCCTCCTTCTCTTAGTGCTGTCCTTGAATTTCTTTAAAAAGACTGGCAATCCCCTTCACTCAATTAATTTGCTCTTCTTACAAGTTGCTTCTCATTAAACTTAATGACTGTCTGTTTTGTGTGGGAAGCTCCATTTTATAGTGGCCATTTAATTAACACACTATATTTTTTTTCTCCCCAAAATACCAGTTTCCAATTATGTTAGAGTCCTGGCTGAGTATTACTGGTGTCTATAGAGTTCCAATAAAAACCCTTTATTTCCTGCCATTATGTTTATGCCCAGAAAGGCTCTGTATGAACTATGAAACTAATACTGCTGAGTTGCCAGTTTCTACTTTCGGACATGCCCCTTGTTTCAGGGTCTTAAAGTACAGATTTTGGATGAATGCAAGAATTTCTTGTGTGCAAAGCAAAATGAGCAATATTGCCATCCTCCTTATTTTCTACTACAATTCAAATAATCCCGCATGAAGTGTGCAGTTCACCAAACGTTCAATATATGAAGCTTCATACCGCTCTTTCTTTGTTTAATGTGAAGACAGAGGAAAGGAAGAAACTTAACAAGTGAGATGATTCAGGATGCATGTTGGGAAAAACTTGCTAAATGTGACATTCTGGAAGTTTTTTGTAAGTATTATAGCTGAGGCGAATTTTCAGGAGAGATTTGAAAGAGGATAATGAAGTAGCTTTGTGGACGTTTCCAGGGAGATCCTTCCAAGTAAGAGTAACAGCATGCAAGGAAGTACAAAGGTGCTTTTATAAAAATGTATAACATTTTATGGAAATTATCAGCAGTGGGAACTGTAACAGAGTTGGGGGGGTGGGAATAACTGCTGAAAGGCCTTGTAAGTGAAGATAAGCAGCTATGCTTAATGTAATAGAGAAGTGGTGTGTGTGGAAGGACACAAAAAGGGGAGCAATATGGTCAAAGCGGCAAGCTAGAAAAATGCTTCTTGTAGCAGCAGTGCTGCAAGGACACACACACACACACACACACACTTAAAGTTATTCTGAGGTACCCAGATACTACCTTAATAGGGGGCATATTTAAGTACTATAGATTGATAGGAGATGACCTCCTTAGAACAGACTTGGAGATATTTTTGCACTGCTTGATCCAAGGAAGTGTGCTTGCCACTTATGATTTTTTTCCAACTATTTAAGTTGGTCTAATGAAAGATATCCGATTCACCCAAAGAACCTTGTCTGCCTATGTCCTTAGACCAACACCCCTGTCACTTATAAGCAATTCTCATATGGAACCTCTTACATTACATACCATTACATAAAGTCTGGGGCAGAGGCAGGAGTTGAGGGGAACCCAGACATTGTGGCTGCGGTTGCAGTTGGAGCAATGGGAGGAGTGAAGGCTGGAGCTCTGGGGTGGCAGTGTAAACCCCTGGGCTGCCAGTTGGATATCCCTGAACTAGACAGATGACTACCCAATTTCTTCTTGAAAACCTCCACAGCTTCCCTAAGCAGCTTGTTCCATTATCCTATGGATCTTCTAGTCAGGAAACAAAGAGACTTGACAGTCCAAAATGGACGTACAGAGACAAAGGGACTCATTGGGAAACCCAGAAATGAGAAGGACCAAGTTGTTTTTATTTAAAAGGCAATGCTCTTGGGCCTTGCAGAAAGGGCATGTTTTAAAGAGGAGATTCAGTGAAGAGGGGTCACATCCTAGGGAACTGGTAAGGGGAAGAAATTTTGTTCATGGAAGTCAGAGATGGGGATAAAGGAGCATCTTTAGTGGATGGAGAAAGGGTCAAGAGAATCCACAATAGGAGACAAGACCTGAGCTCAGGAGATGATTGTCTAGGGGTCTGAGAATGTGCTGTGTTGATTGGTCAATGGAGGCAGATTCATATGAAACGTTTATGGACTCTTACACCAAAGACACGTTAGAAAACGGAAGGATTGCTTGTAAAGTGTAATGAGTTTGAAACAACCCCCCTCCCTTCCTTTTTGGACATCTGAGTGATAGGAGTTAGCTCCTATCTATACTAAGGGTCTAGCCAAAGCTGTGGACATGAATTGCACTTCATGTCCCTGATAAATTGATTTCTAACTAGAAAATGAAAGAAATGTGGTCCATGGAGCTTATTCTGGTGATCAGCGGAAAGCTGACTGGTCACAGGTTGCTGGCTTCCCCTCCTTATTGCCAGTTATTAAATTGCATTAAAAGATAGGTTAAAATATACTGTACACCTTCCCACTAACCTTCCTATTGCAAATAAGCAGTTTGCATGGGGATGATTTTGGGCTATTATAAATGGGAAATAAGGTGGTTTGTGTATGTGTAAACTGGAAGGCAGGTGCTCCCCCAGCCAATATCTATACTAAAGTGTTGTCTGCACTATTCAAAAAGTTGCAATGCAGTGCTCCTGTCCTGTCCATACCCAGTTATGCTGTCAGGCCTGGGCTAGACATTATATATGACACTGCAACCCCACTGAATTCATTTACACCAGGGTAAGCAAAAAGAAATAAAGCCCCAGGTCTGTATTATCTCCCATAACAAGACGCATTAGGTCTCGTGCTGACTATAAAGTTGCTTATTATTTCACAAAACTGTAATAAAAATAAATTGAAAAATAAAATAAGCCTGAGTTCATATGGGATAAATGATACATTCTTTCCAAATCCTTCATTTCTTAGCCTGGTGTTCATGGGGTGGCTTCATTAACTCTCATGCAATAATTTACAGAGAAATTCCTTCCAAAAAAGCAAATTTTCAAGCACTGTTAATAATATGAATTTGATTTTTCCACATTAAAACTGTGATAAAACCATGATAATTGTTTTTAATTATCTGAAGACGAAAATGCATTACCCATGTAAGTAATTATTTAAGTAATTTAGAGCTGATTAAATAATAATGATTCTCCGCTCATTGCCTTCAAAGTGCTTCTAACCAAATTTAATTTTAAGAAGGATCAAGAAAATAATCACTTGATCCAAACCTTAATTACTAATTTTCATCCTAATTCATTAAAAACAGACCTTTCTTTCCTTTTTCTTTGCAGAGTCTGCAGGGCATTAAAGTGGCATTTTTATTAAGCAAGTCATTTTTGTTCTAAGATGAATGGTGTCATCCTAGATAATGAGGGAGACTTTGCAAAGGGGAGGATACAAGTTACTAGTCAAAGCGTGAATGTGAGAGCCAGGGCTTTCTGCTTCTATCTTTGCTTTCAACTGCAATTCTATTTTGACCTGAATAATGTGTTTAGGATTTGGTCCTAATCCACATAACCTTACTATTACAGGGTTGTTCTTATGCTCCTATGCATTCAACAGCAGTGGCCCCTAACCAGTGGTTCAGAGGCAACATGATTCCTGGGAGACCTTCCAAAACTGCTCACACCAGGGGTGGATACAGGGGGTGCGTGGCATACCACACCTCATCTTTGATTCCTCCCCCAGCAGCAAAGCAAACAGGGTAGAGCAGAGTAAGGGCAGGACACTATAGTGAGAAGATGTGTTACCATCAAGAGCCAAGTTAAGCCTCCCCTGACTCTGCGGCTGCCACTGAATTAAAGGCTTTTGATCTCCACTCACTATAGCAAATTGTGGTGGCTGCAGAGCCTGAGAAGGGTTAACCGACTTGGCCACATCCTCCGGCACCAGTATCCAGGCTCGCCTCTGTTCTGCCCTGCTCTGCAGCCTCCTTTTTGAAAACCTAGCTCTGGTGCTCACAGCCACAGGAAATTAAAAGTTAAAAATGAGCTTGACAGGGAGAGCGGGCTATGACATTGTTAGCAGCATGTTACTTGCTCCGTCTTGTTCACGAGCCAGCACAGTTTGGCGACTAGTGGTGCACCATCTTTGTCTTGGTCGGTTCCACAGATTCCCTCCTTTCTCAGTTGATGAGGACACCCCTCCTCCTTAATTTCACCCCGTCTTCTGTACAATCTAACAACCAGCTTTCCCTCTCCATTCACACATCTAGAAATCTTATCCCAGCTCTCATCATTTCATGTCTTGACTTCCAACACTTTTTCCTGTGGCCCAGACAGAGAATGCACTCAATACAGCACGGGAGGTACAGCAGTGTTGCTGTCCTTGTACTATTCCTCCCCCCGTTTCCCTCCAATGGAGAGGTGAGGCCCAGATCCTCAAAGCTATGTAAGCAACTAACATTGAAAGCAATTGGAGTTAGGCCCTTGATATCTTTGGGAGTCTAGGCCTCAGTGACTTGCCAAGGCCACGTCAGAAATTTGTGATGGGCAGGATTTGAACCCAACTCTTAATACTATGCTAGCGCTAACCAGTATGCCTCCCTTCTTTTTCACATCTAGTTAACCTGACCCTACTGTTTGTCCTCCAATGCTTTTCCTTCCCTGGCATGGGGAAGCTCTGTCCTTTCTCTTTCAAGTGTGCTTCCTTTGTCTCCTCTCATTAAGAAACCTCAGAAGTAATGCTCAGAATCAGACTCTGTTATCAATAGCTTTGGAGTCACCGAACATTTTCATAACGGGGGCATATTTATTTAGCTTTGCTTCTTCTAGCCAGAGTTGTACATGTGGGCTGTAATAAAACTGTAAAATATGTTAAAGAAATCTGGAAATACCAGTGTTTAGCAGCAGTAAGTAATAATCCTGCTGGTTTCAAGTTAAATGACAGGCTTTTTCCAGCCATTAAAGCAGGCAGGTGGAAAGAATTTGTGACAAGTAGCCATCACTTGCACAAGCTCAATCCGATTTATTATTATCTCTTCTCAATTCAGGTTGCTGAAAACTTCCTACTTGCCATTTAGTAACAGATGCACAGCTATAATTTCATTATAACTCTGCATTAATAATCCTTAGCAACTGCAGAGGGCTTAGCATCTGCAGGCTGGTAAACTTCATTATATTTTACGGAAAGCAAAACTGCAGTATGTAGTAAAGTTAAGTGATTTGACAAGGCCAATGGCAGGACGCGATTAGAGCCAATTCCTCTTCTCAGTGTGGCGTGCTATTCACTAGCCGATGCCACCTGCCCAGAGCTCCTGTATTTTCTGCTGCCGGGGCTTTGTCTCTTGCACCTGAACATTCTTCTTTCTCCAAGTTTTCATTGCTCTTGAAATTATACTACTGGATTCATCTTCAAGGAAAATAACAAGAGGACATGGGTATTGTCCTGGGCTAATCCTTTATCTAAAAATACACATTCTGAGCTGCAAGCCCTGGAGGGAAAAAAAAAGAACCTAAAAACCTACTCAGCAAGCAATTTACAGTCCCTCCTGAAAAATATGTATGGAATTATCTTCACAATGATGGGGCCTCCATACAACACTGAAAGGAAAGTGTATTAGAAAGTCTGGCTTTGATTTTCAGCAGAGCCCAAGTGATTTGAATTTCCAATTCCATTTAATTTTAATGGGCCTTCAAAAACAGAAATACATAAAGTAAACACCAGGGCAACTCAGCTGCTCTAAATCAGCCCTTGCTTTCAATTGAGTAAAGCCAATTTACACCTAGCTGAAGCTGGCCCATTTATATTCAGTGGCATCACATACACAGCCACCTCCAGAGTGATAAGAGAATTAATTTTCCCAGCTGAACCCACATACAGAAGAAAAATCTCAGTTTAGCAAGGGTGGAACAAGATGTGAGGAGTATTTAATGCTAAAATAGGAGTTAATTGCAACTGCTTTAAAATGGCTTTCCCAAAAAGAGTGATCATTTATATCTGTGGTTGAATAACACTCAAACAGATGTGAAATTAATTATTTGTTGCCTTCAAAAGCCAAACAAAATCAAGGTGATCTCTTGGAATTTGCTTCTTCTAAATTAGTATGAGCAGGGAGCAAACATATCAGTATTCACAGGAAATGACTTTTGGAAAGTATTTTTTTTTTTGATCGATAAGACTGAATGATTACAATTAAGAGTGCTTATTAAAAATTAATCTCACTATACATGCATGTGATGTCATCCATGTGATTTGTTGTATACAGTAATACCCTGCTAGTGAGAATACTTTATTTGCTCATCTGGGGGCGAACTGTGGATGATGGACTGCTATTGAGATGCCCAGGCACTGGTTTCAAAGATGTTCAGCCTGGCTAGTTTCAGACAGATGGCAGTCCATAAAAATCTTCAGACAAACTAAGAAGTTCCATATGTGCCCCAGAACCAATACACAGAGCACAGTGCGTTCTTTGAAAGAACCACAACATCACTCAAAACAGATTTAAAATACACTGCACAAACCACCACTCTCACTCTCCTTTCACAATATTGCAACAATCATGGCTTGCACACATCCAAAGCAGTATCACCAATAACAGAAGCTGACACTAGCAGCCACTGGAATCTAATGTCTTTTCCATATACCCCAGTTGCATTAGGATGGCAAAGGCCTGGAATTTGTGAGATTTGCTCAATTATTGAGAGGCTTCTCAAAAGAAAGTATATTTGCTTTCAGATTTCTTACTAACTGTGTTCTTTTAAATCCACTATAGTTAGCACTCAGAATAAATTGCAGCTTGGAAGATTAACCTAGTCAGATGGGTAAGCTAAGTGCACAATCCATCCTCTCTCTTACCAGTCACTAACAGTTCATCAGTCCTTGTAATAAAAAAAACAGGAACGTTAAAAGCTTCAGCAAGAACCAGGTTTAAAAGGGCATGCTACGTTTTAATCATCTCGGACTCTTTTCTTTCCTGCAATTGCACGTAGATGAGCAATTCTTTCATTTCCTGTTTGAAAACACTGCAAGTGGTGCTTGCTTTGCTGGTTTCTCTCAGGTGCTCTCCTTGCCTGTTTAATCCAACCTCCTTTAGTACTGCTGCTTAAGGATGAGCGCTGGATCTTGCAGATGCACTTCACCCAGGGCTTTTCGGATCTCAAAGATCTTGGGCTCTGTCCTTCAGTCCTTTACATCAGTGCATCTCTCCTGAAGCCATCAGAAGTTTCATCTGTGTCAGTGAAAGAAGAACTTGGTCCTCTGTGCTCCAGTTACATGGCACAGGTCTGTTTTCAGTCCGGCAGTGAAAACTAAGCACAGTTTAACACAAAGGAGAACATTTTTGACATTTTCAAAATAATCTATTTCCTTTTTCCCTGTTTTCTTTTTCCTCCACAACCTGCCACTCCAGAAGTGATAGTTCATTTAATCAGCAATGTTTTTGATAAATAAAAGCAGTGTTTTGTACACACTCTGTTGCTTCTTTAGCAATAATAGCTCTAGGGGCTGACTGTCATCCATGCTGTTGATGCAAGTTTTGGGATTTTGGGGGTAGGCATTAATAAAAAAGTCCTTAGGTTTTGCTCACTTTTTCTACAGGTAAAACTGTCATTCAGTTGAATGAGTATTGCATGTTTATCTAATCACTTACAACTCTTGAAAAATCTTACTTTATTTCGCTTCTATAGCCTCTAAGGCACAGCATGTGCTTAAACATAAATTTAGGCAGGTTGGGCACCTAAATCAAATGCCTTGGTAATGCCCATTAAGCACCTATTTAAGTCTTGAGATACCTTGTAAAGAGGGGTCTTTATCACCAAGGTAGAGACCCCACCTGCTGAACAATTGAGGCTAGCCTTAATTTTTCTCTGTCTCAGGTTTTTTCTCAGCTACCTAAGATGTCTATGAAGGATCCTTTATAAAAAATAATAACAGCAATATTTTTCAGCAGAAAGGCTCAAATTATTTTGCTCTGTAACAGACATGACAAATCCCATGCAGTATTGAGATTCAGATAAGTATAGCATTGGCAGTAAATCTGAAGGGTGAAAAAGTCATGCTGCTTTTATTGGCTCCATCCAATGACCAACAGAAGCAGGGTGCTTTTAAATGGAATATGCAAACAACAGGAATCATCCTTCATGGCTTCCAGCCTGAGACAGGCCAGCTTGTGGTTTTGTGAAGAGAGTTTGGAAGTGAACTGCAGAGTTAAAAGAAAACCTTTTGTGAGCCTCTCTGATGCTGTGAGTTTCAACACGAGTTCTTTATGCCTCTGGTTTTGCATAATATCACATTCTTGAAAGCCTCTGGTGAACCAGGAAGTAGAAAGAGGATTTCACACAGTGGAAATAATAATAATAATAATAATAATAATAATAATAATGCCAGAAAGCTTATTTTTGAGCCACTTGTCCTGCTGGCCTTTTGAGGCTGTTCTGAACACAAGCCCAAGATCAACTTCATTATCATTTTTGTTTTTCTATTTATTATTATCAGGCTTTGCACCTAAGAAAACACAGTTCAGTGATAAGAGCCATCTGCCTACAAAAGAAGCAATACGTCATTGTAAGAAATGGCAGTGCTGTAATGTAAGTAGGAGATGCACAGAGCCAAAGACCTGCGGGTGAAAAGGGTAATCTAAGTTTGCAAAAAATAGTATCAAGACACCAAAAAATAGAAGACCAGTATTTCATTCATAGCCATAAGACAACTTGTAAAGTAGTGACCAGGTGGCAGTGTCAGCCAGGCACATGCACAGAATAGGCAAATTGTTGAAGATAGAAGTTTTTTGGAATAAGTAAAAGCAAGGATGTGGCCAAGAAATGCTAACTGCATTTCTCCACAGCAATAAGCAGATGTTAATGTGATAGTAATACTAACCAGTAGCTGATATTAAGAGTAAAGAATTTACCAATGTATGAACTCTAAGATGTGAGGATGAGAAGGGCAAGGGCATCATAGGTTATGCGAATGAACTTTGTGATATCAAGGACATATAAAGGCATCCCAGGAACCCCGAAGTGGGAAAAGAATGGGATGTTGCCTTTGTGTTCACAACCGGACTGTCACCCATCCAGGGGTTTCCTTAGGAAATGTGAGTTGATAATAAAACAGACCTTTCTCATTGTATCTTTCTTCTTCCTTTTCTAGTTTGCTGTTGTCCCATATGTCCTTGGACTTGCACACAAGTTACTTCTTCCTCTGTGGGATGCTGCAAACATAATACATTTGTGGTCTGTGCAGCTGATCTAGTGAAACGCAAAAATCTCAGGATTAAGTCTACCAGCGGCTACAAAGGTCAAGAAGTAAGATGTTCTGGAGGGCTATCAAGTGCATGAAATTTATTCCCCAGTAATTAGTCATTGCTTTCAAAGAGCTATGGGCATGACAAAATATTAACCATGATGCAACTAGCCTGCAAGGCCTGGCACAATTTATAACAGCGAGCAAGGGACTGTTTCGCTTAGCCCCTGCTTGTGTTTGTACCCAAGTGATAAACCCTGGTATGGCTGGTATGTTATTACTTATGTGGTGGATAAAAATTTGGGCTCAGAATTAAGTAGATGCAGACTTAAATATAAGCATATGCCAACATGAGACATGGCAATATGCTACCCTCTCAGGCTCATTCTTGTTGTGAGCCAAAAACCACTTTTTCATAAAAGCAAAACTGGGTTTCCTGCATTCCCTTGTCTTCCCGGTACTCATTTCCTGGTGTTTCAACATGCAGTTCACATCTGCACTGCAGAAGATCCACTTTTAATTAGCAGCTGGCACATTCTACCTAAGAAGTGGCTGCATGTAACTGGTTGGTGAAATGTCTGGTGTACAAGTGCTTTGAGATGACAGTAACTAAAACAAAAATTTCAGATGTATTTGGAACCAAGTTAATAATAAAGTCAACTCGCTCCCTACAACCTACACCATTCCAGTAGAATAAAGAAAGAACACAGAAGAATTAATTGCACCAGAGATTGGACTCTTAAGGGAAACATAAATACCTTACAGAAATGTACATCCCTCATAAATCAAGGGCAATCTCTTTGTCCCCATTCACTTGCAGTAGCAGAAGTATTATTTAAGCAATAATGATAGCATAAGGCATTTACTGGCAATAAATGACTAGCTGATGGTACTCAGCTGCTCCTCCAGTTAACCCCTGCTGGTCCATGAGCTGAAGTGGTGATTGCTGGAAATGGAAGTAAAATGCAGAAGTGCACATTGTGAACAGAATCTGGACAGACAGTACTGAAAGGCAGGGGTGATGTCTGAATTAGCTGGTAAAGGGCATTTCTAGTCATCCACTAGGCACATAATAATAATTAGCTTCTAAATTAAACTTTCCATACATGCATTTCAGTGTGCTTTACAAAGATGCATAAGTATCAATATCCTCATTTTATAAAAAGGGTAGGCAGAGACTGAATGATTTTCTCACAGTCATGCACTGAGACAGTGTTAAAGCCAGGTAAAGAATTCAAAGTTTCCGGGTGGGCCCTGTCCACTGGACCATGCTGTCTGCTGTCTATAGACTGGGTATCATTTTGGTATCCACATATCAAAACAAATGGCTGATACCATAGTTAGAGGTAGATTTGCACCTTATAGACTTACTCCAGGAGAGAGATATATAGGTGCGCGCGCACACACACACCCACACCCTATAGTGATAGATTGATTGATTGATCCCAGGGCTCTAGCCCCACAATAGCTTGTTCGATTGATCTATTGATCTATCTATCTATCACTATAGAAACGTCTATATATATATCTACTTGCATAGCCCATGATAGCTTGTGCTACTCAAGCTATTCTGGGCTACTCAAGCAGATAGACAGATGGATAGATAGATAGATATACACACTAGTGTGTATATATATATATATATATATATAAAACTAGCACAAGCTATCATGGGTTACAACCCACTTCATCAGATACTGTGAAAGGCTGTGCAGGGAACATATAATACAATATAATCACTGGTCACATTTTCTGAATGGCTTGCAGCATGACAAACAGGAACCCTGCAGAGGAGCTCTTCATCCCATAGCAGGTTGTGAAGCTGCAATTCAGATGAACGGACAGATTTCATGTGGCCAGTAGATGGTGCTAATTCCCTTTGCATTTGAAAGCATCTTGAACTATGGCCATTAGTAATGGAATCAAGTCGTGTTAGTTGTGGAGGAAGCAAAAAATATGGCATATTCAAGCCACATTAAGAAAATTAAATTCCATACAATTAGAGGAACAGAGCCAAGTTTTTTTCTTGTTGTAATTTTTTTCACCATCTTTTTTAGTCAGGGAGAGAGAAAAACTGGCAAATTGATACAGGGCTGCAAATAAAAACTCTCTAGTGCACACTATTCATGTGTACACATTGCAGAAAGAGCAACTGACCTTCGTATTGCGATTCTGTCTGGAAGTGGCTGTTCAGTAATATAGCCTGTAAGGTTGGATATAAAGAGCGTGTACTATAAAGGGCGTGCATTGGAAAGATAAATCAATCTACTTGCCTAAGTCTATAGAGATATATAAAAATGACAGCTCCTCCCTGTGGGTGGACCTACACTGTTAACTGAAATTCATTTGGTAGTCTCATAGTGAAAGTGCTTTGACCTAATAAATATTGCTTAGTTTTTAATTAAACATGAATTTATTTTCCCTGGCTTGACATTTCTCAGTGGTTGCTTTTCCATGTTTTCATGGAATAAAACAGGTCAATTTGTAGTACATGACCTCTGGTTCCAGACATCTCAGTAGCTGGATTGTGATGATCCTCTGCATCTGCACATAAATGCCTTTAGGAAAGCCAAGAGGGCTGATTTTGTCCATCTCAAACCTGACAAGAGGTGATAATTTTGAATGGAAGTGAAAAGTTCCTTACCTCGGTAGTAACCCCCTCCCCTCCTCTTCTCAATCCCTGGAACGCACTGGTTCTGTATGTTGGATAACTGTCTTTGATATGCTTTTTTCCTGACTTGGAGTTGCTTATCCTTTTATCCTTAAAACTCTCCAGAATGCATTATAGTTTCATAGTGCTTAGGGTCAGAAGGGACCTAAACAGATCATCAGGTCTGACCCCCTGCCCCAGGCAGGAATGGGTGCTGGGGTCATATCACCCCAGCCAAGTATCTGTCCAGCCTCCTCTTGAAGACCCCCAAGGTAGGAGAGAGCACCACCTCCCTTGGGAGTCCATTCCAGAGCCTGGCGGCCCTAACTGTAAAGTAATGTCTCCTGATGTCCAACCTGAACCTTCTAACAATTTGTGGCCATTATTCCTAGTAACCCTTGGTGGTGCCCAGGAGAACACAGCCTCACCCCATTCCCACTGGTCCCCCTGGTGAGTTTGTAAACAGCCACCAGATCCCCCCTCAGCCTTCTCTTGTGGAGCCTGAATAGGTTCAGGCCCTTTAGCATCTCTTCGCAGGGCCTGCCCTACCACCCCTTGACCATGCGAGTGGCCCTCCTCTGGACCCTCTCCATGCTACTAGCCACATCCCTCTTGAAATGCAGCACCCAGAACTGAACACAGTACTCCAACAAGAAACTTGAAGCCATCCTTACTCATGGAGCAAATGCTAGGGAAAAAAATTATGTATGAAAGTTCTTTTGATGCTGTGTGCTTCCCCCTCCTTTTAGCTTAATTTGCACAGATATTCTACTGAATGATTAACCAGTCAGGGTTCTCCACAGAAACAGTGTATGCTGGGTGAACAGTAGAGAGTGTTCATTTTAATTCATTTTAAATTTCAACTGAAATCTGTAGTAGAAATATAAGTGTCACAGAAACAGATCCTCCAGCCAATAAGACTTACATTGATATGCACCAACTGAGAACCTTGCCCAATAAATGGAAAAATATAACATGACCTGTATGTCCCGCTGGTCGTAAAAATTAAAAGTTTAGATGGTGAATAGTGAGCACTCCAAGAGAACAGCTCATAAGAAGCCCTTTATTAAATATTTCTAGATGAAGTGTTTTTGCAGCAAACATTGGGCAAATGCTTTCAAACACAGACTTGGAACTTATGAGATGTCCAACAATAAAGTGCAAATGGAAGAAAGGGCACAACAACTCTTTTTCTAAGTTGTTCCTTGGCAATATTTTCAGTCACTCAGGTCACTGGGCAAGGGCAGCAGGACTGGGGCTGTATTTGCACCCCTTCTGTTTTTTTATCACTGATCAGAATATATCAGATGCTGCCTTTGTAGCTGGGGCCAACAGAGTTTGACAATGGCTCCCCACACCGTAGCTATGAAGGTTGTAGAAGCCCACAGGGCCAGCAGATCTCCCTTCAGATGAGCAGCCAGGCACCTTGGTGCTAAGGCAACACTTCAGCTTCCCATTAAGTGAATAACGAGTCTCTGTTGACTCCAATGGGAACTTGATTAGATGTTAAGGGTCCCACTGGGCAACCCTTAGAGTAGTGAGCATTCAAGTGATTCCCTTGTCTTCAGTTAGACTATGCTTGTGTATAAGTCTGGGTCAATATGTCTACATTTTGTACAATCTGGTGTTAATGATGATGGTAGCGGAAGCAATATGCAAACTAGAGGCAGCCCCCAGTCTCCTGATGAGTTGAAAATGTACCCCTGGGTCAAGCACCTCAGTGTGTGTTACCTAACTTCAAACGTGCTACCAGATTTTACTGAAAACAGCATGGAGGGAGACCACATTATCTCTCTGCTGGATATTTATCCTCCCGTCTCATTAGAATTCAGAGAGAGAAATGCCAGAGGTTGCATTAATATTTATCTGCTTTATAGGCTACTTTATGCAGTTTAAAAAGTGTTACTGTTAAACATTGCATATTATTTGGTAAATATATAGAGCTCATATTTTTTCTTCCACTAGCCTGTATTTACCTACTGTTTTCAGGGAGTTTCTTTAAACAGTTTTTCCATTCTTTTATATATATATTCAATACTGTTCCTTGCTTATTTACTGAATCCCAGTGGGCTTTTGTTGTCATTTTGACAATTTAATTTTGTTGGCACAAACATAGATTTTTTTCTTTCTTAGTTTTTCTTTTAAACCCTTTTGTATCCTGACTGAATCCATGTAATTTTCTTCAGATCACTTCATATTTTTTTAAGTCTGAGAGGTCGCAATAGAAGAATATAGGATGGGAATGCAAAAAAGTTGGAAATACTGTAGTATTTATATAAAGTGGAATATGGATGGTCTTTTTTATCACTGCTTTATATTTCTAAAAGTACTTGGATAGCAGGTCACCACTGCTTCTTTTCCCTCGTGCACAGTAACACTCTCACAAATGGAGGTGCTGGTGTATTCAACCAATGAGCACGTGTTACAGTCTGCAGAGGATTACAGCCGTTTAGAAAACTAGTTTAAGGTGAACCAGCTTGTGCTTTCAGCTCTAGAAATGCCTGGCTCATGCATTAACTAAGATAGCGGCTGTCACACCAGGACTCAAACAGTTGCTTCATCTAATACGTAAACTAAAGAAATGATTGCCTTAAAGAACTTCTTAGATCTTGCACATCTTCACACAGGTGCTCAGCAGTGACTGTGATGTCAGTGGGCTTCAGTGCAGATACTCAACATGCCTACCCTAGAAGAAAAAGTACACCAGGGTCTAAAGCAGCCATGGCCAGATCATCATAGTTGTCTACAGAAGGTGGTATTATAATGCCTCACTACTAGGTGAACCAATAATAACCTGTTTGCATTCAGCAAACATCTACCTTAGAACAAAACTAACTAGAACTAGGGAACACACATGGCCAGTATATCAGGGCAACTTACACTGGTGCACAGCTTCTCACCTTGTCTGAGAAGTAACTTGATCTGAGAGTGGAATATTATACCAATGGCTTCGACGAGTTTAAGGCTATATAGTATGTGTCCATTCCACATTTATTAAAGTCAAATTACTCTAGTGTAAATTTGTTGCATGTTGTAGTCTCTGTCTCAGTGGAACCTACACGTAGACAAAGATAAGCTAAAAAACACTATGCATTAGAAATCTGATAGGAGTGGTCAGTCTTAAAATATACAGCTAATCCTTGCTTAACATCGTAGTTACCTTCTTGAAAAATGCGACTTCAAGTGAAACAATGTTAAGGGAATCCAATTATGTCACAGTAGTTACCTACTAGTAGGCGGCGGCCAAACAACGTTATAACCAAACACTGAGCGACTTTAGACAAGCTTGTTCTCTAATAGATCAGCGACATAGTAACAGAACAATGCTAACTGGGATAATGATAAGTGAAGAATACCTGTATGTTCCTGTGTCTCCTGACTTGCAAGGGTGCAAGGGGTGGAGCCTGGGCAAAGAATGGATGTCAATGAGGACATATAGGCCTTTGTGTCTGGCTGTCTTTGTAAATGAGGCCTTTGACTATATACTCCTCTGTGACTTCAAGCTTGTAGATCATTTGTCACCCAGCACTGGCATTCATACTGGTTCTGGAACAAGATTTTAAAAATTAGAAACCAAAAGGATGCACTTGAGTCTGTCTTTTTTAAGACAGCATTGGGACCCACTTGGGTCTTTTTCCCATCAAAGGCAGGAAAGCCTAGAAAGGAGATGTATTATCCCATGAAATGATGCTGATCTCGTTCAGAAGTTGCCACTACAATACAAAAAAGTGTTCTCTAGAGCTTCTTGTTTTTGTAAGTCAGAAGCAGACTCTCCAGTTCCCTTTTGTCCTAATATTCTACTAACTTAATTCCAGACTGGTGCCTGCAGTCAGCAAATGAGTTCCTTCTGTTAACTATTTCAACGCTTTCAAAATAGCCTTTGATTTTGTTGGCTGCCAACAACACAGGCTAAGGAAATCTGTCAATAAATATATCCTCCATTTCCTAAATCCCTCCATAATTCTCATTCTAGTCAATGTCAAAGTAATTGCAGTCTCCTATGATCAATGTTCCAGTCCTCTATCTGCATAAATATTTCCTGATCTCTCTTCTCACCTTGCCCTGGAAGATCAGTAATTGTTTTCTATTATCATTGTTTTACCATTTCAGTCTAGCCTCGAGTTCAAGGTGCCTCTGCTTTGCCATCCATGTGAATGCCATTTCTTTCTTCAGTGTCCCCCCTCATTTATATTGTCACATCTCTTCCTCACCCTCTCGTTGAACTTAGCTGGTCTGTAAACTCTGTATCAGGGTAATGCAATATTACAGGCTATTTCCTGATTTGGCCATGTTTCAGTTGCTCCAATTACACCAGATTTGTCTTTAAACAGCAGATGTCCTCACTTTTGCAATCTTGTTTGATGTTTTTTTCCTTCTCTCCTCTGCTCTGTCATGCCCTTCAGCACAGAAAATATTCACTTGCCAGGCAGTGGCAGCAGCCTGTCTGACTTATTCAGGAATTTTCCAGACCTCTCTAGATCCGGAGGCTGGGGATGTTATCTGGATGGTTTTTCCTTTATGAACTACAGCTATATGGTGCTATATGAAATGGGGATTGCCCCCAGTTTCAGCACCCCAGAGACGGAAGTTATAGAAAGCAAAAGACAGAATTTCTACGAAGGAGCTTTCTTTGCCTGCAGCCAAGGTAAACGCTGCAAATTCCAGCTTTCTCATCTACAGCAGAGGATGTACCAGGGAAGCTAAAATAATCAACTGCTAATCAACTCAGGACCTAAACATCATGGCAGACCTCTCTGAGCACTTATATATAGCAGACTCCACAACCCACAGACGTCACTAGGAATCTCCCTATTGTCTTCAGTGGGTCAGGCCCATAATCCATGCCTTTTCATTTAGGACTGCTTTTGATTTGTATGGGAATGCCTGCAATAGCAGAAAGTTTGCCACATATAAAACCTTAGCCTGTGATTGTGAGAGTTACGGCACATCTGCCACTTAGCCTCTCGTCTCCAAGGAAGTGGTACAATTCATGTCATATTTTCGCCCTGAATCACTGACATACAATGCTGAGGCACTGCAACTCTAAACACCCAAGGACTTGTGCCCTGCATTGGAGGAACACTGCTTCATGCACAAGCTCATCAACCTTAGCAATAAAAATGGCATAAGGGTTTTGCAGCTCATGCACTTAATGCACATATAATTTCATTTTATTTCCATTGAATACATATATTACTTATGCATTAAACAGGCTGTGCCAGGGGCTTCATTCCAGAAGCATATTTAACCTGACAGCTCGCTCAAGCAGAACAGCAGTGTTAACCCCTTTCACAAAAAGCTAAAAGTTCTGCCCCAGAGTTGAGACTTCCAAAAGGAACCGACTTTTCCTACTTCTGCACCTCTTGGCTAAGTACAGACAATCAAAAAGCCCAAGGCTGAATCGATTCGATCTTTGCAGCTTTCTATAAACTGCCTAAATTGAAATGATAAGCAAGTGAACTGATCTTCACCTTTCAAACCAGAAAGGCAGACAGACCCCTGAAGTGGCCCATACCAGTAGCTGGGGGCACTAGAGCATGCCTCCCAGCTTGGTGGTCACTGCTGAGAGCTGGGAGCCCAGAGATTTCTCTCTCTTCCAGCAGGCAGAGGAGCGGGCATGGGGGAAACCTCTCTCCTCTCCTCCCCCTGGCACCGGACTGCCAGCCAGTGTCTCCCCTAAAGGGGGAAAGGGGGAAGCCCCCAGTGGGGCAGTTTTCTCTCTCCCCTGCACCCAGAGCCAGGAGCCGGGCAAGTCCCCAACCACATCTCCTCAGCCCTGGGCAAGCTGAGGAGTGGGCATGGGGGGGAAACCTCCCTGCACTGTACCACCATCTGGGGTTTCCCTGGTGCAGAGGGAAGGGGGAAAGCCCACAGAGGGGTGTTTCTACCTCTCCCCCCCAGCCCGCCGGGAGCTAGGTGAGTCCCCTAGCCATGCCCCCTCCTTGGCTGGCGGACTGGCTGAGGCAGGGTGGGGGGGGATTATTCCCCATGTCTGAGTCGGGAGCCAGGTCAATCACCAGACTGAGGAGGGGGCAGGCCTGGGAGAACTGGCCCAGCTCCTGGATGTGGGAGATGGAAAACCCCACTGACAGCTGAGATGGGACCAGCCCTGCTCCACCGGAGTAGAGAGCACAGTCCAGGGCCTCATAGCTTCCTGGGATGCAGTGAGCTAATCGAGAGGGGATGTGGGACAGAAGTTTCATAAACCAGTTTGACTTAAATCAGTTAAGTCTGATACTACATCCATCAAGGTTTATCTTAGACCAGTTTTGGCCACTTTGAAAGTGGTTTATGTGCAATGAACTTCTGTACTATCACAGGTTTAAACCAGTTCCTGAGCACTTAAACTGGTTTGTGTGTAACTTCTATCCCAAGCCCTCAAGAGCAGAAAACTTGCTATCCTCTCTGCCCTCCTTTCTGTTGGCTCAGCCTCAGCACTGAATAATAATACTTTAGACAGAATTGCATCCCTAGATTGTCCCAACCAGAGCATTCGCCTTCTTCTCAGATAAAGGATCATTCTCATCCTTGGGACATGTTATGAGAAGTAAAATAATAATAATTCCTCTGGGTCAGATGCATCTCTGATGCAGTTATTAATCTGGCCTTCTGTCACACTTTAACCATGGCAAATACATTTTGTTCCCATTTCCTGGACTTAAAAAAACCCAGGGCAATCCGCATTTTAAAAGCCTGCATGCCAATTAAGATGATTCTGACAGCAATGTATGTTCCAAGCATGAGAAAATACAGAAAATGTTCTGCACCCGAAAAGCATAAAATACGAGCACCATGAGGCAAATATCAAAACAACATCAAAGACTTTTCATCGTGGCATTTCTGAGAGACCAAAAGAAAAACAAAAATTAATCAAAAGCTAAGTGCCATCAGCTCCAGAGAAGCAATTTATGGGGTTGAAGAGGAGAATGGGAAGTTTATGGGTCCCATGAACATACAATTCACGCTATATTCATGGTACTACTTAACTCTGCTTTACTATACTAATAGTAAGTAAATGATCCTCACAGCTCCCCTGGGAACTTACTAGCTCTGTGTTATTAATGGTGAAATAGAGGCATACAAAGACGAAGACCAACATCTTCAAAAAAGTGTTTACTGATTTAAGGTGCTCGGCTTGACACACCTAGAGCTGGGCACTGAGCATCCACAACGATCATTTTGTGGTAGATGAATTTCAGTATTTGGAATGACACGCTATTGTGCAGACTGTAACTGTCATTCTCAGAACTCTTGTTAATTATGGGTGCTTGCAGATGTGAAAAACCCCCAAATCCCGCATTTTAAACTTGGAGCATTCCTGCACCAAGCCTTGCACATGCCCAGAAGAGGCCATGCATTACTTCAACCCAGGTTGCCCGACGTCTGTAAAGATCAATTGCTTTAGCGGGGCTTTTTTGGCATTCTTATCTAATAGCTAATTGACTCAGCTTTAGCTAAAAGTGACAAAAAGCCCTGCTGAGGCACCTGATCTTTACAGACACTGCAGAGCTGGGTTGAAGTAATGCGTTTCCTCTTCCGGTTAAGCACGTTTTGGGTGGGGGGTTTCACAGCCCCTCCCCTCTGCTTTTTTTTTTCACAATGCTGTGCTTGCTTTCCTGTGGTCAGAGACCTGATGATGAATGTCTTACACTCAAAAATTTGTCTGACTTTATCCCAACTCCATAGTTGGTCCAATAAAAGATATGACCCTAAGAAATCCTTGCTTCTTGCATCATTTCTGGACTATCACAGCTAAAACATCACTCTTGCACTACCTATATATTTTAATACAGAGAACCCAATTCATTCCTGATCAATTCTACTTAAGTTAACAGAATTGCTCTAGAGATGAATTTGGCCCAGGCCAGTCTTTCATGTGTGCCATGAAAGCTATCATGTCACAGTGAATCTCTCAGGATGAAGGTCAAATACAATCAATGGAGAGGCTATAGGTCTTAAATTTATATACAAGTTCTCTTCTGTTAATAGGCTGAAGGTGGGGTAGGGTGCACCTTAAGGACTAACTTATTCAGCATAAGTTTTAGTAGGTGACAGCCTACTTCGTCAGATGCTAAGCAGATGCTAAGTAAATCAGGTTTCTACCCTGTTGCAGGGAAGACTCTTATAGACAGTAGGATGCTGAGCCCTGAGTAAAGAATTGCTTTGTAAAGCAAAATGCTTTGTAAAGCCAAATTCAGACGTGCTCTCCTTAGTTCTAGCAGACCCTGCCTAATGTTAATCAGATTTGCAGCACTGAGAAAGGAAAGACTGCATGCCCAGCATTATGGTGGCAACAAAGCACTCTCAGAACCAACAGGCTATTTAGAATAATGCAAGATCCATCAGAGCCAAATGAGACTCTCAAATGTTATCTTATATTGATTTCATGTCTCCTAGATCCACAGTAAGAAAACAACTGTACTGCAGCCAGCATCCCCAAGCAGAAATTGGTACCATCCTTTTAGTTTTTTTACTAAGTTGCTCACAGCAGCAGCAGGGGGCCAAGGGGAGCATCAGTAGCCACACAGGAGATCAGATATAATAAAGGACAACTTTGTATTGCCTATGTACTAAGTGTATTTGCTATCAACACCCACACCAAAAATGCTAATGAAACAGATTAGCCAGCCTGCCTTAAGGGTTATCCTCAATCTTAATTGACCAGAAAATAGATGGCAAGTGTCATTTTTATCTTGAGTCCCACAAATAATTTGTGTTGCTACCCAGAAGATACACTTATTCTCCTAAGAATAGATGGTTTCCTTGATTTCCTGGCAAGGAATGCATATATTTACAATGCAACAGCTATTAGTCAGGTATATGTTGCCAAACATTCATGTCCTAGAAATGCTGCTGTTTCCGATTAGTGATTATACCAACTATGTGTAATGCCATATGGCCTTAATAACACGCCTGTCATTTTTCAGAGAGTAATTACTTCAGTTCTGGCAGGATTACTCTGTGATATGTGTTGTCTCTTTGGATGACATCGTAACGGTGCAATGCAGAAGTGATCAACATCTCTGTGAAGTGGGAAAGGCACTGTCAGTAAAAGGTAGAGGGCTTTGATCCTAGTCAAGGGCAAGGCTATTTTTCTCAATAAATTGTTAGGTATTTGGAGAGAAATTTGAAGTAGATAGATAGATAGATAGATAGATGGGAAGACTCTTAATCATATACCGTATCTAACATTCTTTGCAAGTCAGAATTTGGATACTAAAACATCAGCAGAGCTATGGATTATTTCTGTATTGTCTAAAGTAATGGAAAATGTAATTGTCAAAGATGAAAAAAGCACTCTTTTTTCCCCTTGTTTTAATCATAGTTTTAAACCAATGTATTAATTGAAGAAAGAGATGCCTCCCTATATTTGTAGTTAGTGTACTGACTTCAGCCATCTGATTTTGAGGGGCATATAACAGAGATGCCTGGGTTATATTATTGGCCACAGGTCCTCAGTACACTCTGTATCCCACCACACTGTATGCTCTGTCAAAAGAGTTTATAAATCAATGAAGCAGTAGTTCACACATGGCTAACCATATATATCAATGTAGTCTCAAATGACTTATGACCTGATTTGGTTTCATTACCCATGTAGTTAAAAATTATGTCTGCCACTATTTTAATTGCTTGCAAGCTTGGCCATGCAAACATAAGAATTTGGAGCCAGTAAACCTTTGAGGACAAAGAACAAGTGAAATGAACATGCCAGACATATGTACTTAAGGTCCTTTCAGCCTTTGCTGACAGGGGTTTGAGTCTTTAATTGCATATGCATTGTATTATTTGAATATGCTAGGAATAGACATCTGACAAAAAGTAGGTTGTTGCTTATGAACATTCATACACCTCTTTGAAACAATTAGTTTCTAAGGTACCATCCTGTCCAGCCTTCTGAATAGAAGTAAAGTTAAGTCTATGAGCACTGAGGATGTTGAGGGTATGAGAATAACTGAAGTACTTGAAATAACTGAATGACAAGGTGCTAGATCTTATCCTATCTTAAGAAATCAGCTACAAGATCAGCAAAGAAAAACCTCTATAAACCACCTATTTATCACAGCCACAGGTCCACAGTCCTCTATGATTTATTATAGAGTCTTATTGAAATCATCCAGATCTTAGGTAAACCTTTCATAGC
>NW_017728922.1:2548268-2553044 GCF_001723895.1 Crocodylus porosus
GTTAAGTCTCTTGCTGGAGGATCTACAAAATCCCTTCATTCCCCATCCCCAAAAGTTAAATCATGCTGTGATGATTAGCACCCAAGGCCACTCACCCCTGAGCCATGGACCTGAGCTAATACATCCATGACTGTGCATTCAATACCTGTATATTTGACCCACATGACGAGCACGTAAATGCTTATACCCATGTTGTTCATCCATCAACACACATTAGTCACTGGTCTGAAACCCTTGCCGGTTATCAGAAGACTTCTGTTCAGTTGAACATTTCTGCAGTTATTGTTTTGTGCATACCTGGGTAGTTCCTTGGGATATGCCCTAATGATGTTAATGTAAGCTGCATGCAGACTTCAGTACAACCCTAGCAGCAGCACTTGTATCAATATATTTAGATGTGTGTCTCATGGTGACAGACAAAACCCCTAATAAGATGCTCACAACTGGAACAAGTGCCCTGAAGAATATACAACACATGGTTTCATCACAATCAATAGAGTTCAGTAAAACCAAGACTGAGCACTCTGTGGAATAGCTCCCATCTCTCTAGCGAACAGGGTCTGAAATAACATTGTTATGTGAATGATTACGGGAGTTTATTTTTGTCCTTTTACAGCAAGCTATACAATCAGTAAAATTCTATTTTTTTAAAGTCAGACAAGGATAATTCTTTGCTGAAAAATAATTGACTTTGAGCTGTTGTATAGTTTTTTTCTCTCTTTTCCCTCAGAAAACTAGGCAAGTGTTTTCAAAGTAGAAAAAGTAAAAAGTGAAAAGTAACAGAAACAATTTCCTGAAGATTTAAATATAAATATTTCTAAAAATTAAAAAAGAAAGGAATTTTTTCAAAAGCCATATTTTGATAACATTTAGTTTAAAAACTAAAAGTGAAGCATTTTGAGCTAAATCAAAACTGTTGCTTTTGTTTAATCATAGGAAACCTGAATTTTTGGGGCAGGTCTAAGTATAAACAATATTTAAACAAGACAGGGATATGGTTCCCCATACCCCATTTTAGTTGTTAGTAAACTAAATGCATCCGAAAGAGAAACCTCATACAGCGGTTCAGTTGCTAGATTGGGTTACCCACACTGGTTGGGTAATTACTCACTACAGGCACAACTCATATTATCTTTGGGTAGCCAAGCAGAGGAAGGCCAAATACTCGGCAACACACTTCTGGAATTTCTAACCAAAAAGAGTAGATAAAAAATACAACCCTTTTTCTGCCCCTCCCCGCAAAGCATATGAAACTGCGAAGAAACAGATTCAAAAGCTAGATTTCCCAAGCTTAGTCCAGTCATGCAGAATAAAAATAGGCTTACTCCAAGGCCTTGCAGTTGATGGGCCATGTCTGCCGTTATCATTTATGAGCCACAAGAACATGATGATCCATCGTTACCACCCGCCATATATTTCACTGTAAATGGATTGGCTATTGAGATCCCTTTAGTGTGTTCCTACAGTTCTCAAAGCACCGCTCTTCTTTCTGCCACTATCATTAAAGATTATGATTTTTTTATAGGATGGAATGATTTATTACTTTTATGATATCGCACAGCCTAGTAAAGTAAAGGCAGATGGTGCTTCAGTGTAAAAAATACCACGCCTAGGTAGAAGCAAGCTTTAAAAATACAACACCATTTAAGAATCTGAAATCAGCAAAAGTTACAATGGCCAGTTCTCATTGTATAAAAATAAGATTTTATTGGAACAGCATGTATTATAGCTGGAAAGAGAGAGAGAGGGAAAGCAAGAAATAGAAGGTCCAATTTTGTTTGCCGCCAGAATCAATATAGAAACTTCCGCTGATTTCATTAGAAGAAGAATTAGAACAATAGCAGAACGGTTATAGTGCCTTTTATTTAAGGATCTGTCAACACTGTCTCCTCTTCAAAGTATAGGAAAAATTCTGATCACTTCAAATATGTCTGTATGTAAGCTGGCTGACAATTACTGTCCTGAAAATGACTTCTCCAATGTCTCACTTCCTTCAGTGGTGGATCCAAGGATAGAATTCAGGAGTCCAAACTTCAAATATACTACTCCAGATATTAAAAAAACATTACTGGACTATATACATACACCATATATACGACTATGAGGTTATTCCTCTCTCTTAAACATCCACACAGATTTCATAAGTGATGCTAGAGAATGTAAAATTCTGTGCCAGATCCCAGATCTCCACTCAGTGGGGGAACTGGAAGGTGACTCTAAGCCAGGGGTTGTCAACGGGAGGTATACCTGGGGGTACTTGCACTGGTCCTAGGGGGTACACATGGGCAGGTGGGGATGGAGTGCCACCACCTCCCAGGAGCAGGGCTGGAGTGGGGCGAGGGCAGCACCACTACTGCCACACACCAGCCTGGTGAGCTTCTGCCCTGGCCCAGCTCCTGGGAGGTGGAGGCGCTTCGTCCCTGCCTGCCCACATGCCATCCCTGCCTCCCTGCTCCGTGTCTGGCCGTGCACTAACCCCCTTTCCCCCACTGCTTGGCGTTCGGACGCATGCTACTCCCTCCCCCACAGCTTAGCATCTGGCCACTGGAGGTACTTAGACTAAAAAAGGTTGAAAACTACTGCTCTAAGCCATTCTTCTGCTCCTCTTAGTCTTGAATCTATTCTGTCCCTGATGTAACTTAAAGCAGTTCTAGGTAATATTGTAGGAGTGGTCCCATAGAAAAACCCCTCCTCCTTCTTCAGTGTTCCCTGATGCATCCCATATCAGGGAAGGGGCAGATGCTTCAGAGATGCAAGCTGTCTTTGAACCACTTGGGAATTCCTCACCACTGGGCCCTTTTTCATAGAATGAAGCAAGAAATTGATCATGCAAATGCACAACTAATTATGCACATAGCTATGACTGAGCACACAAAAACTGGATATCTAATCAGCCTTTTGTTCCTGCTAAAAAACTGTTTTGTATATACAATCTCTAAAATTGCATGCAGAGATAACATATGCAATTCCACTTAAGTTTGGCAAGCCAGACGTTTGGGAAAGCAGGAATAAAGCATTTTAAAAATATCATTTTCAAGTCCTCTGCAATAGACATATTCTGGATTTACCTTTGAATTTAATATTTTAAATCAAACTATTGTACCTGGTTCTATTTCTGATAATCACCTATGCTCTTTCAAGCCTTTTATAACCACAGAGCTTTCATTCTCCCTTCTTTTTGATCGCTCCTTATTCACAACCTCTTTCGTCCCTCTGCTCTTTCCACCCAGCCTGCTTTCTTCCCCTGATCCCTTCAGTAACTTGGTTAAACTTTGCAGTCACACTCAATGTCACCTTCTAATAATGGTATAATTACTCCCCAGATGCACCTCTGGACTTCATTTTTCCTTTTTGTTCCTGATTCTCTGAGGAAATGACAGAAGATGAAAAGACTAACTAGTACAGGGGTGGAGGCCAGATCCACATGTATGTCTCAAACTTCTGATGTCTGCCTGTGTACCTGAATATATTCAGTCCTTTGTTGTTCTGGCAGCTGGGAGAGAACCTGCCACTCTCCTGTGTCCACTAAATAATCCTCTGAATTTGAAAAGGCCTCCGCTAGATCTTAGAACAAATGCATCGTTTTCCTCCAAATCAATTCCATACCAGGACCTGTTGCTTTCGGTTGCAGCCCACCACGGAGGTCCTCTTTCTTTCCTTCTGTTTCGCTCTTTGGTTTTGTAACTTCTCACTTGCACTTGACAAGCCCTATTACAGTGCAAGAAAGTCACCTGTGATGTGTCTCTGGGCATGGCTTCTGCTGCCATTACTAACATTATTAACTCCCTTCATTTCTCAAGAGGAGATTTTGCGTTGTTGGCAAATGGTGAGGCTGCCCTAAGGATCCTTAAAGAGCAGGGATTTGGTTGGGGTTTTTTTTTAATGGTTCCTTGATAGGTCTGGATCACCAACACCTTTTGAGAGAATTTGTGCCAAGCCTCAAAGGAGAATCCTAACATAAGGTAATAAACAGTGTGTATGGGAACTACTGCCAGTCTGAACTAAAGGAAGTCAAATGGACATTTCAAACCCTCCATCCCTTATGGCTAAGGGTCCCTTCTTTTTCAACTGGTAGCAGCCTCTACTCTTGGTGCAGAAGAATGTGAAATCTGTCCCTTCTATCACTGTGAAGGTCTGTCAAGCTTGGTCACTAAATTATTTATAGTATGACTGAGAAAATACTTCAGTCTGGTTTCCCTCTCCTGCATGCACCAGACTGGACCAAGCCTTTGAAAACATGCATACCTAAATATGCATTCAGGGAACAAGCCTGAATTGACTGTCAGGAACAGCATGCAGGGTTAAAAAGGTATTTCATTTTTCTAACTTCTGCAGGAATTGTGTCTAGGCAGAACTGATGCATCTCTACTGCAAGGCAGGTAAATTCTATAGGTTTCAATGTGCATTAAAAAGCCAGTCATATAACCACTCTGCAAAGAATCTGCCAGCACTCAAGAAATGGAAAGGAAAGAATTTGCAAGAGGTAGTTTAGAGTTAATGGCTCTTGAATCATTCAGGGCGAACAGCTTCTTTGTTCATGTTTTGCCCAACATTTATGGTATGAAAAACATTCCGGTTGCCAACGATGCAACTGAACCACTTGCTCAGAACTTGTTTTGAGAGGGGTGGAAAATCATCCAAGAGAAACAGGCCCAATTAAATATCGTTTTTCACTTGCTGCCCTGGTCTCTACAACAGAAGATCAAAGTAGATGAATAATGATGCAGAGTTTGCTCCAGAAATGACTCTTGGTAATGACCCAGTGAAAGAGGACAA
>NW_017728922.1:2553339-2555415 GCF_001723895.1 Crocodylus porosus
CCCCCTTACTTCTCTTCTGTCCCACTACATGAAATATCTCGTATCAGAAATATATAAAGGCACTGGGAGTTAGGTACTTAAATCTAAGTTAAGCAACTAAATGCCTTCATGGGTAATTTTCCTGTACAATGAAGCACGCACAATCGTGTGTGTTTCAAAGCTGCTGTTACTGAGAAATAAGATCAAGGGAGTAAGTCAATGTAGTAACTGGGAAAGAAGTGTAGCCCCTAGATGCAGGGTATAATTAGTAATATTTATGCTTATCAGATCACCCATTTTCCACAGACTCTACTTATACCTATACTTTTCAAAAACAGACTTACAATGAACACAACTAACACAGTGGGAGTGGCTAAAAAGATCTACCAGGATTTTAATCAAAGACCTTATGAAAAGCAAATATTTCCTCAGAGACATAAAAAGTATGTGTTACTGGCATGGTTGCCATATGTTCACCTGCACTCAAATTGGTTTCCACTGACACACATTGCAAGATGTTTTTAAAATCAATCAAAGGCTTACAAGAGGGCAGCATGGAGAAGGGGGACTCAAATTCTGTCTGTTGTGGGTGTGTGAGTTGGGTAGTGGCTAAAGAGTGGAAAGGCAGAAAAAGGAAAACAAAGATTACTAGCTTTACTAAGAGTCACTGGTTTTGCAAAAGACCCTAAGGTATGAGTAAGACTCAGCTTGGACCACTCTTATTTCATTCATGCTGATCGATGCCAAGATAGTGCTAAAAATAGTGCTGCACTGCCATTGTTCCGCATACCTCAACAATATGCTTTGGCATGCCAGATGCTCAAACACTATTTATTACTTGCCAACCACTAAGGATCGCACAGCAGATGTGCAAATAGTTCACAAAATACAGGCTGACCTGGTGGCAATGACTTTGGAATTTAATATAGCCATCTAACCAGCTTGTAAGCAAGGACATTCCTCCTTAGCAGCTCTCAAGCTAGTCTTTTCAGTCTAATTTTCCATCCATATTAAATGTAGGTGCAGACTAGAGCTTTCTTCTCAAGAAACCATTCCAGACAATGCCCAGAATGGGAAAAGGAGGATCATTCAGGTATACTAATTAACTCATCTACAGCATACTCATAACAACTTAACTTGTTAGATCCTAGATAAACACATTGTCCCTTGGCTCTAACGTCACTCAAGTTATTTGTGTGTGAAATCCAAGCAGCAGCTTCCAGTGCTGGAAAACTGACTTTCACCTGGGAGTTGTATGAAGCAAAACTGGTTGTTTTACCCAGCAGAAGTATGCAAAGGATGCAGTGAAAAAATCCCAACTCTCTTCATGAATGTCTATAAATCCATGTTCTTTAGACCCAAACCATTGTGCATCCCAGCTTTCTAAGCCCTCCTAATTTAATGCCACACATTTATTTTGAAATACTGTAGCAGAACAGCTTCAAAAGAATTACAGTGGAATTACTACACACTGAGAAATGATGGTGGTTTGGGGGTCTTCTGGCCTAATTAAATTCCATTTTGTTCAGTCATCCTCAAACGAAACTTCTGTTTTCAAAGGGTTTTGTGAACAGAGTGCTGATGAAAGAGAATTTATAGTATTTATGGGGCTACAGAATAAATGGAATTTAATAGCCAAGTGTTGGCAGGGAACTGTCTAATATTTATCGAGTACTGATTAGCGACCAAGGATTTCTGGTGGGATAATGAGCCCCAGACTGGCTCCTTTCCAGTTTTTGACACTGGCACTAAGGTACATCTGCTAATTGCTAGAGGAATACATACATTAACTGAACTTCAGCTAATTAGTGGAGATTTAACGGAATCATTGAAGTTTATGCTTTTGAATTTTACAAAAATATCATAAGTCAGATCATCACCACAGGCACTTAAGATGTAGCTGAAGCTTACCTTATACAAATGAATGAATAACGGTGTAGCCAAACCAAAATGGATGACGCCCAACTTGGACACCCGAGCCTCTTACAGAGGCTTAGCATAGCAATGCAGAAACTTGATGGTGAATTCCAGGAAGTCAGGCCTAGGAACTAAAAATAAGATCAACTCAAACCTTGAATTTTATTTTGGGCACCCATT
>NW_017728922.1:2555900-2557002 GCF_001723895.1 Crocodylus porosus
GGACCAGCAAAGAAATGATATTCCAGGACTGCAAGAGGCACCAACAGCACTGGCAAAGATACCAGTGGCAGAAGGAGATCTTACAGATGACTTTCCAGACCTAGAAGAAGCATGATTTGTAAGGTGAGACAGTATCTTTTATTGGACTAACTTTATAGTAGAGAAAGATGTTAGGCAAAATTTGGGCTCAAACTGTCCTTCCTCAGGCCTGGAAAAGAAACAGATATATTTTAAGCTAAATACCAGCCAAAACAATTGCTTTCCAGAGAGAAGCAGCAAAGGATGACACAGCCAGCAATTGTGTTTCATCCAGGCAGAATTCAGTGGTTGACATAGAAAGTCTGAGGAGTAGAAAATGCTGCTTGTGGGACAAAGGCTGCCTTTGAACACTTATCAACCTGAAGGCTAGGAAAAAAGTAAGAGCAGACTGAAAGCAACAGTACTAGCATGAGCCAGAATAGGTGAGCTTCCACTACCACCCACAACCCAGCAAGTGGAGCCTTGGATCCCTGAGCAGTCTAGACTCGAAATGAATGCCTCATATTAGGAACCTGGATGACACAGACACATTTTAATAGATTTTAAATGACACGAGAATTGAACAGGGTGGGACACCAGAATACATGTCGGGACCTGGCCATGTTACCAATAGGGAAGGTCACCACATTGCAGTTTGGAGCTGCACTTGCAGCACATGTAGATACACCTGAGCTAGCTTGAATATAGATAGTAATGTAATGAAACCATGCCAGCCCAGGCCTCAACATGAACTGTACATATTTTCACAGGACCCAGGGTACATACTTGGCAGCTGAAGCCATAGCATGCTGCTGTGGCTTCCTTGCAAGTGGTACCAGAGCCAACTAGATTAATTCTAGTTTGGAGATATCAACCTCTGCCCCACTCACACCTCTGCCCACAGCATAGCTCTTCCCTTAGCTGCTTTCACACATATGGCCACTAGGCACTATGAGCAATGTCAAAAAGCATTACTATAAAGGTATCACTTACACCTGAAGCACAGGAGAGCAGCTTTGGCTATGGACAGCATTAGCAAATGCAGGGGTTAGTGTGAAAATAGTGCCGAGTTTGCACAGGAGAA
>NW_017728922.1:2557595-2604932 GCF_001723895.1 Crocodylus porosus
TGAATCTACAAGTGCTTGATGGTCTGTGAAAATGATAACAGTCCTGAGTGCAAAGAAGGAATGCTTCTTGCCTCATCTCAGCATGTGAGAAAACAAAGGCCTCCATGATCATCACACAAAGGGCTACGCTTGTGGAGTAGGGCTCCAATCCACCCTCTCCCCTCAGAGGCATCCACTGGTGCATGACAGATCTCCCTTCATATCCATGTAATCTGTTCCAAAGAATCAAACAGTTCTGCACTGAGGTATTAATAGTGTTTCTTGGCTGGGCTGTGCAGATGGTAATTTAAAACATGAAATCATGAGATGTTAAAATGGACTCCTTATCCAGAAGAAGCCAAGGGACCCCCACCAGGATACTGGGCAGAAAGCTTGTACTATCTCCCTGGAAAAAAAGGGATGCGAGAGAGAGAGGGTATGGAATTATGGAATAGTCAGAAACTACTGTACTAATGTTTCACACATACCTCAATTATGTTACTGGTGACCACATTCTTAGGTCAAAAGGGTGAGATAAGGAATTACTGGGGACTAATTAATGCAAATCCCGTATTCAAAAACAATGCACTTAACAAAATGTTTGAAGTTTCACTCCCCTGGGTAAGCAGCACAGACTGGTTTGACCTGGTTCAAAAGACTAATAAGGTAACAAAGGAATTGAAATGCCACAAAATGACAGCCCTAACCTGGGGGACAGATGTGCACGTTCCAAGAAGAGGCATGAGGCTGCCCAGGATCTACACAGAGGAGATGGGTGGTTTTTGTTTTTCAAATATTTTTTCTCCAAAATGTTTTTGTTTCGAATAAAGAATGCATGAGAGTCACCTGGCCACTGAGTAACCCTGCCACAGCCCTTCAAAAACTACAGATGCTGAACTGAAGGCAGAAGTGCTGATCAGCAGGTGTCTGTAACCCCAGTCAGAAGGGAGCAGATAATAGGAGTCAACTCTGAGAAAGGTGACAGCTAGAAACCCCCTATCTAAGTGGGATCCAATAGGGAGGCCACAGTGGTTTAGGAGGACCAGGGGTTTTGTTTGTCACTGTGTTGGTCTAAGGACATAGGCAGGCAAGTTTATTTGAGTAGATGCACAGGCGACGTGTAGGAGGGACACCAGGGGGCATGTGCCCCCCCGACAGAGCCATCCCCACCGCCAACACCACCAGCAGCATCTGCAGGTGTTTGATGTGCTCTCCCTGACAGGACCATCCCCACTTCTCACACCATGTTTGTGGGAGCTCACAAGCTCTGGCCCCACTGCCAATGCCACCAGCAGCATCTGTAGATGCTTGCCAGCTCTAGCCCCCCCACTGATGCTACCCAGCTTCTGCAAGTGCCCCCCCAGCTTCAGGAGGCACCAGTCACCCATAAGTAGATGTGTTATCTTTGATTAGACCAACTGAGTACTGTAGTTGGCAAGAAGTTCTTAGCAAGCTTTTGGGGGTGATCACCCTTCTTCAGGCATAGGGAGTCTCTGCTGTTCTGAGACTCCAAGGATTGAGAGAAGCAGTGCACCTGGGGGCTAAGGACAGAAGTTATACATAAGCCAATTTAAATGATCAGAAGCTGGTTTAAACCTGTAACAGAGCATAAGTTCAGTGCATATAAACCAGATTCAAAATGGCCTGGGGTCTCATGCTGGTGGGAGAGGGGAGGCAGAGGGGAATCCCCCTCCATCCTTCTCCCTTTGCCTGAGGCACTGCCAAGCTCCCCGCTGCTCAGGGACAAATCTGGCAATGCCTGTTTCAGGCACACCCCAGCTGGGGTCCCTGCAGGCCAGGGTTTAAATACCTCTCCAATTATACTCAGCAGCCTGCTGGGGACTGGCCATGCCCTCCCCTCTCCCCCCCACTCAGCTTCCCTCCAGCCTTGCAGTTGCTGAGGTGGGGAAGGAAGGGCTGCTGTAGTTTCCTCCTGGCTTCTAGCCTGAGCCACTGCAGGCATGTGCCTGCATTACCAGAATCAAAAGTGAATGTCTAGTCACTTGCAAAACGCATGGTTAAATCTACGCAGGTTAGACTAATCTGCAAAGATTGAATCAATTCAGGCTCAGGCTTTTTGAATGCCTGTCCCTAGCCAGGAAGAGTGACAAGTAGTTTCATAGTAGCTAGGGTCAGGAGGGACCTGAACAGATCATCTAGCCTGACCCCCTGCCACAGGCAGGAATGAATGCTGGGTTCACAAGACCCCAGACAGGTGGTCAGCCAACCTCCTCTTGAATTTGCCCAAGGTAGGGGCGAGGACCACTTCCCTGGGAAGTTAGTTCCAGATTTTGGCCACCCTAACTGTAAAATATTGCCTCCTGATCTCTAACCTAAACCTATCCTCCATCAGCTTATTACCATTGTTCCTCATCACCACAGGTAGTACTGGGGAGAAAAAGGGCTTTTCCTATTTGCTGATGGTCTCCCTTGATGAGTTTGTAGCAGCCACCAGGTCTCCCCTCAGTCTCCTCTTGCTGAGGCTGAACAGGTTCAGGTCCCTCAGTCTCTCCTCATAGGGCCTGTCCTGCTGCCCTCTCACCAAGTGGGTGGCCCTCCGCTGAACCCTCTCAGGCTGGCCACATCCTTTTTAAAGTGCAGTGCCCAGTATTGGATGCAGTACTCCAATTGTGGCCTGACCAATGTCTCATAGAGGGGGAGGATCACCTCTCTGGACCGGCTTGAGATGCATTGGCGGCTCATGTTCATCTTGTAGTCAATAAGGACTCCAAGATCCCATCCTGCTTCTGTGCTTTCAAGAGGGGAACTCCCCAGCCTGTCTGTGTGCTGTGGATCCCTTCGCCCCAGGTGCAGCACCCTACATTTGTCTGCATTGAACTCCATCCTATTCTCATCTGCCCACTTTTGTAGTCTGTCTAAATCTAGTTGCAGCCTCTCCCTCCCTTCAAGTGTGTCCACTTTGCCCCACATCTTAGTGTCATCAGCAAACTTGGACAAGGTGCTTTTTACTCCCTTAACCAAGTAGCTGATGAAGATGTTAAACAGTGCGGGCCCAAGGACTGAGCCCTGGGGGACCCCACTGCTCACATCTCACCACGCTGAGTACAACCCATCCACCATTACTCTCTGGGTGCGCCCCATCAGCCAATTTTTTACCTATCCAACTGTGTAGGCATCAATGCCACAATCACTTAATGTATTGATTAGGATGGGGTGAGAGACAGTGTCAAAGGCCTTCTTAAAGTCTAGAAAGACTATGTTCATGGCGATGCCATCATCCAAGGATTTAGTTACTTGGTCATAAAAGGCAACCAGGTTGGTCAGGCAGGACCTTTGATGAACCCATGCTGATTGCCTGTGAGCATGATCTCCCCTGCCAGCCCCCCACAGATGTGCTCCTTGATGATTTTCTCCAAGATCTTCCCGAGCACCAAGGCGAGGCTTACAGGCCTATAGTTACCTGGGTCCTCCCTTCTCCCTTTCTTGAAAATTGGGACCACATTAGCCAGTTTCCAATCCCCCGGCACCTGGCCAGATGACCATGAATGCTCATACAGCTGGGCCAAGGGCTCCATGATGACCCCTGCCAGCTCCCTCAACACCCTTGGGTGGAGGGCATCTGGACCTGCAGATTTAAAAATGTCCAGCCCTTCCAGAAGATCCCTAACTACATCTGCACGGACTGAAGGCCTGACAGAGCTATCCCCAAGATTGTCCCTACCTCTGGTAGGTGGGATGTCCTGGTCCCCATTCATGAAAACAGAGGCAAAGAAACTGTTAAAAATATCAGCTTTCTTGTTTGGCATAGTCACAAGATTACCTAAGTAACTTTAGGATAGGGCTATAGTAGCCAAATGCTATAGCTGGAGACATCATTCCTGCAGTACTATATTCTATACAATATCTTTCGTATTCTGCCTTCCATCAGAAAAATAAAAAAAAACCCAAAAAAGTGATAGATTTTCGATATTCTCATTTATGAGAAAAGTACAGCCTGTTTTTGCTGTAATGGCAGCACTTACCTTACCTTAATTGTTATTACTCCCCTAGTTCTGTTACAACCATGACAGGTGTTTAGTATAAAACCAGAAAGCATGTCAAGCAGAGGTATAACATGAATATTACAGCAAACAATCACATTTGTTAAAAGGAGCAGGGAACCTAAAAATAAATGATTTGCAATTGTTCCTGGTACTAGCGTTAGCCTGGGGAAGAAGGCATCTGTAAACCAACACATCCTGCTCTCCCTTTATGAATATTTAGAGGATTTTCCCCTTTTAAATGAGAAGGAAGGCCTGTAGCACTCAAAAGGGATGTTCTTCCCTAGAAGGCTCATTGGGATTTGGAAGGAACAAAAATATGATTAATATGATGATGTATTCAGAACAGGTGGTGTCTAGCATCCCGAAGTCTGAGCAAAGCAAGAAGATACCGCTTGGTAATCCCTAGCTTACTCCATTTTAATATAATTTTTAAATCTTTTTCTGCTGTTAGTTAAAGGTGCCAGATTTACCTATAGCTGCAGCCCAAGCCACAGTAGAGTTACTAGTGAGGCGAACGTGGTCCCTGTAGTACTCTCCTTGCTAAATGTCTCTCTCCTCTTTTTCTCCCTTTCAACTGTTTTCAGGCAGCTGATTTTCTTCATCGCCCATGTCTATATGGAGCACAATGTCTGGTTTCCCTGTGAAGTGCAGCAGCCATATCTGTGCTATTGTAGGAACTACTCGGAAATCCAAAACCATCCTGGGAAAGGGAGATTGACAGTAACATCTTTTGGGTTTCTGTAGCCATGTCATTCACCGGAAGAAAAACTGTATCTGTTTTGTTCTACACCAAGCAGATTCATCACTGATGGACCTTCATGTCAGCTCTGCTGCAGAGCATTGCTTTGGGACTCTTGGATGCAAGGTAGAAATAGCCAATTATTATATCCAGAAATAATCCTTTCCCTGGCTCACAGTAGCATTCCTCACAAAGACAAAGATCCCCTGAAACTCAGTTAATGCGTGGAGCATTCAGAAGATGTCCACATAAATCCTTTCCTTTTTATAATTGAGTCTTATATAATGGAAGTGCCAAGTTTGTATGAATATTCATTGGTAGCATCGTGCAACTCCTGCAAATTGTTTTTAATGAAGCAAGTAGCATAGAGCTCTGGCTGGAAACAAAAGGTTTCAAATGGGTTGCTTCCTGGAACAAGCTGAAAAATGGAAATGCATGTAAGATGCTACTGTGCAGATCTTCGATCCTGGTACAAGGCCAGACAGCCAGAAAGGACCTTGCCTGCATGAAGAACGTGAAAGTCCCCATAACCATGATACTACTCCTACTCAGATCCAGAGTTTTATTTTCTTCACAAGTCCTAGCTGGCTGGTTGAAACACTAATGCAACACTAATATTATGTTCGGTATGTAATGCAAGGCATGTCATTGTTGACAGGCATAGCATTCATTTAAATTTAGAATAAAATGAAATCTCCTGAAATATAACGTAACAGTTAAGGACTTGTAGACTATGACTGGGACCTCACTGCAAAGGGGCACAGTGAGAATAAGAACCCTCTTACTCAGTGGGTGCATCTACACATGCACACTTACAGTGCAGTAACCAAAATTACTGCGCAGTACAAGCACACGTCTACACGTGCATACCCATACTGTGCAGTAAATATGGCAACTTATACTGACTTGAGCAGGTATCAGATTTATGCCCAATTAGTTACTGTGCAGTAACACTTGTGTAGATGCCTTACTGCACAGTAACACTGTGTGTGTGGACTGACTTGGGACTAACTTTAGTTCCAAGTCAATCTACACGCAGCGTTAATGCTTTTTAACACCTGCACATGTACACATCAGCCTATTCCTGTTGGCATAAATTTTTAGTAACTTTTAGCTGGCATAAATGCACGTGTAGACATGCCCAGTGATTCTCAAAGAGTGCAGTGAGAGTGGCAGAAGTGTGTTGCCCAAAAGACTCCATTATTAGCCTCCACCCCACAGCGCCATATCATCTGTCCCACTGGGCTTCCTACAGGTCTGGAAGTGTAATGTTGGGGAAATAGTGGCAAGTAACACTGCCACCACTCCCCTACCACCAAATTTCCAAGACTCACATGATAGAATCAGGTCTGCAGACTGACTGTCAGCACTGCTCATCCAGCCTGCAGGGCCAACAGGTTGGGCACTACTGTATAAGTCTTACATGTATATACCTACTCTTTTGGGTGTAAGAGTAAAGTGTGCTGCCAATTTTAATCAATTAAAGAAGTGTGCCCCAGGTATCAAAAGTTTGAGAAATACTGCCTGAACAGCTCTGCATGTGCCAGGTGGGCTCTTGATTTGGCCTGTCTTCAGTAAACACTCCATACTTACTAATTGCCCCATCAAAACAGGAAAGCCTGGCAGGGAAGAGCTGGGAGTAGTCAGGGCCCTGTTCTTCTGCAACAGGCAGTCTAACACAGCCAAAGCAGCAGGGGAATATTGTACTATGATATAGAAATAAATTATGTCCCCAGGGATCAATGGGGAAGCAAGGAAAGAACTTTGACTCAAAAGAACTGCAGGGGCTTAGGCATCATCCCTTTGTTTACAGTTCTGCCTGAAGGCACAACCTGGCTTTAATATAACATGGGCCTGATTGTATTTGTGCTCATGGCAGAGTATATTTTCACTGGAAGCAGTGTAATTGCAGCAGGGTAAAAGTGGTATTGTGAGAATAAGCTGGGAGATTTTTACACATTAAGACCCCGATTTTTAGACTGTAAATATGATATAGCAACTGCACCCCTACATTCAGCACATAAACGCACGCTATTTTGTGGACAAAAGTCCAGATGCTCAAAGGTATTTGAAACTTGCCCCGTTGCTAGAGATAGATACCTAAATACTTTTGAAGAACTGGGAAAAAATCTTTAGGCCTTGACGGATATTAAAGGTACAATGGGATCTGGTACAGGATCTCAACTGAGCCCCATCCCACATCTCCAGTGGGGTGCATGAGATGGGCTGGTGGTATGCCCGGGGTCCATGGCAGCCTCGGGGTCCCTTCCTGGGGGCTGGGGACAGGGACCCGTCTCAGGGAGGAAAAGGAGTGGGGAGGCATGAGACAAAGGGAGGGAGCGGGGTGGAAGAGGGAAGGAGCCTTTGTTATTCTCAAGTCTCTACCTTTGTATTCTCCTTCCCTCCTGATGACTCTTCATCCATAGCTGTCTCTGGTTGGTTGTCTCCCTGTGGTCACACATCCATGCAGCTTTCTGGGCTTTCTCCCAATTTGTTCTGTTCCCCCCAAACCAGGACTCAGGCCCTTCTCTGCTCCAGGGCCTTGCAGCTGGTGCCACTTATCTTTTGTTATGGGCCGTATGGTACATACTTCCTTAGTTCTCATACTTTGTGTCCTTGTTGGCCTTGTTGTGTTAGGCAGCCTGTCTGCTTTCAGGGCTGTGAGGAACTCTGTGTGCGAGACCCAGGCTTCTTTAGAAATCAGTTAACCCCTGCTGTTCATCTTGAACCCTTTTAATACTTGTATCTATAACTATAAGCCAATTCCCAAAAAACAAACCTTTAAAAGCCATTTCTAAGCCAACAATAGGAACCTGTCCCAAAGTTATTACACATATTTAATTAATCAGCTAATCACATCCTAAGTGTAACATCTGTCAGGAGCCTCTATGTTTCAGTGTAGAATGACTGTGATTAAGTTGATTTTAAAATGGTATTAGGGTGGTCCCTAGCAAGGGCATAGAAATGGGACCACATTTTATTACATCTCTTAAAAGTGGAAGTGTACTTAGGTGCCTAAGTGTGATTCTATTCCACCCTTTTGAGTCCTGGAAAAACAGCTGATACAGAAGTTGAGTGGTTGCTGTTTTTCCTTGCTGCTTTCTTGCAACTCTGCTTTAATGGTAAGATGAAGGAATGTTACAAAAGTAGATGCAGTAATGGATTTTTAGGCACTTAAAAGTGTAGCACAGAATTGCACTTAGGCATATGGGTGGACTTAGGCACCTAATAGGCAGAGAACTGCAGAGGCACAGCTGGGTAGGTATATGCCCTGGGAAGCAATGGTATATATGGTATATGGGGACAGCAGCTGTAGATGGACTGCCACGGACAGTGGCTGGGTCAGTAGCACCAGGTCTGCTCTGTCTGTGTCCACCCCATGTCAACGTCCAGGGCTGGTGTCCCCATTGCCCCTCCCTGCAGTCACACTACTAAGAATCTGAGCCGTAGTCCCTTCATTGCACCATCTGAATCTGGGATTCATTTATCCATTTTGAAAGGTAAAATCTTCAACCTAAAACTTCCTTCATAGTTTCAATTCAGACGCACTTCTTAATACCATATTTAAAAAACACTTACCCCTACACTTTGGTGCTGAGAACTGAGTTAAGGGACCATGATTCCCCTTTAAAAAGTGATATGGCAAAACACAACAAAGAAATAGAGGAAGCGCATTAAAGTGTCCTTTTCCAGGTGTACTTTACTTACATACAGGGTTGTCCCTAGTGGGGGTGTGAATCGGGGTGATTGCCCTGGGCCCTGTGCATTGGGAGACCCCGCAGAGCTGGGTGGAGCGGCCATGCCAACTCTACGCTGCCACTGGCTTCATATCCAGCTGCTCGGCAGCCCCCACAACGCCACCCAATCTGCCAGCAGCTTCCTTGTGTCCAGGGGCAGTGCCCTGCACAGGCTGATTTGCCCCAGGGACCCGCACCCTGTTTGGGTCATCTCTGCTCACATACTTCCAGGTAATAACCTATACAATAAATCAGAGTCTAGCAACCTATGGAAAACATATGCAAAAACCAATGTTGAAAGGATTACATGACCACGCAGTATTAAAGAGGTAAGGTTCTTGCCAAAGCTACCAATAGAATTTTACTTCTAAAATACTCCCTGCAACTCAAAGCTCAGGGCAAATATAAAACATAATGCAGCACAGACATCTCTGCATACAAAGTGATTTGCAACAAGTAGACCCCAGACATATAATCACTAGAACCTAATTTTTACTGTATTTTGCCTAATAAAGAATTTCATTATATTTCTAAATTGCATGGTGTGTAGACCTAATAGGTGTCTTAAACATTTGGCCTGCAGTAAAATACACCCCTTGGCACCTAAATTTGGCATCAAAAGTTGTTGGTCACAAGCCATAGCCAGCTTTACTCTGAAAGCAGGTGAAGGTTATTGCTGACTTGAAGTACACATATGGGAGTATTATATTACAGGTAATCAAGACAACTTGAAACATGCAAGACCAGATTGGTTTTCATCAGTGCTGTGTGCCATATATGTGTCAGGCAGGTGGGAAAATGTGTGCAATATTGTGGAGCAAATGGTGCAGAACCTTCTCAAAGGGAAGTCCTGAGTAAAGATCCTTGGAAGTAGCTGTGTTACTTATAAGTGGGGTAAAAGATGTTATTTTTAAAATCAGGACTTTTAGACTTCTGCTGTGACAACTGAGAAGGAGAATACCACAAACTAGCAGGAGAATACCACAAAGGGTGTGCATGTTAAACTAATAAGGGAAAAAGAGGGCCTTCTGCAGGATTTATAACATATGGGATGAACATAATGGGTTCTACTATACACAGATCAGCTCATAAAAATGTACATCATCTAAAATTCTTCTTAGACTATTGGGCATTGGCAAGTATGCCAAATGGCAGAAAACAAGGTTCCTGAATTAGTAGAAATGACTCCAGTGACATGATTTGGCAGTCACTTGGAAGTTATGAAAGGTCAGGCTAGATTATTCTCAAATTAAGAGTTGGTATACAGAGGATGGGGATAAACTATTTATTTCCACATCAGCTATATAGATGTGTGATATTATGCAGATTTTACCCAGGTGTTTGGGGACTAGACAAAGAACAAGTGTAAGCCAGAAGTACAGAATATATACATTCAGAACCAGCTACTATAATTCTGTTCTAGCCTACTGCTTACATGTGCCCATCATCCTGCTATCTGAGTAACTTCTGGAAATACTTTAGTGCGACTAAAATCTCTTGCATCTCTTTCTCCTGTTAAATTAAAGCTCAAGTATGTGTTTATTTTATGCCTGCTGTGGTATGTTCTGTGTTGTTGAAGGCAAGAGTAAAAACATGCATCTTGAACTTGGAAAGCAGGGTAAAAAAGAGAACATGAAAGTGAAAAGTGACAGCAGAAGCGTGATGAGGCAGCCCAGGGCAGCGGTAACATGTGGGGGCAACAATGATTTCTGGCTGCCACTGGTGCAATCATGTGGCTGAGGCGACAATCCCTCCCCTCCCCTCCCCTCTCCACCCCGGCCCGAGCTGGCACCTGAAACTGCTGTAATCATCAATCCTCTGGATCATGGTGTACCCATAAGAGGTTTAGTTAGATGCCTGATGAATCTGTTTGTGGCTGACAAGCCCAATTCGAGGGCAACACAGCTTGTTATAAGTTTCACAGATCCACACATTGTCTGAGTTGGAGTCCACATGCTGCTTTCTTCTTTCTTGCTTTGCTTCCATCCTCTGGATCAAAGCTGCTTCATGTTGAGCTGCACCCAGTGTCAGCTGTTCCCTCTGGATCAGATGGGATTCTGCATGCTCCTCCCAGCTTTCTACATTGATGATGAATGACTTCAAATAATCTTTGCATACATCATGGTACTGCCATAGAGGGTGACCCCACTTTCTAGACTTGTCTCAAATCTCACTACACAAAATATTCTTGGGGATATGGTCTTCTTCCATTTTCTTGACATCGCCCATCCATCTGTCACAGAGCACGCAGGGGCCCTGCTCCTTAGAGCAGGAACAGCCAGGGAGAGAGCTCTAGCAGTGAAAGGGAGCCCAGCTGCTAGTTACCAGGCAGCCACGTTCACAGGTACTGGTTGCTAGGGCAACCGCTGGGGAGTCAGCTGACAGGAAGAGGCAGGGCCTGGCACATATAAACCCCAGGAGTGAAGCCAGGAGGGCAGTGCTCCACTGGCAGCCACGGGAGAAGGAGCTCTGCCAGGGCAAGCGGAGTGGAGGAGCCTGACAGACCGAGCAGCTCCTGTCTGCTGTTATGGGTGGAGAATTCCCTGATAGGGATTGAATGAGACTTTTCCCTGTAGTCCAGGGGCTTGAGTTTTTATTTGTAGCTTCATAAGTTTCAGAGGACCGGGTGAGGCTGTTAGGGGTTGGAGGAGGCCTCATAGGGGCTCCACGGTAGCATGGAAACCCTGGCTCCAGAGATGGCACGGCATTTTGGGGTGCACTGACCCCAGCCCCAGAGAGAGGGCCATCATGAGCTAGATGCCCCAGAGCAAGGGGGCGGTGAGAAGCCCCAGAGAGAGGGCCATGAGGAGTGAGATACCCAAAAGCAAGGGGGCGGTGAGGAGCCCCCTTGCTTTGGGGCTTCATGCGCCAGGAAGGCACAGGATGAGACAGGGCAGTGGAAGCCCAGGGAAGTCAAGGAGAGGGCCAAATTACAGCAGGGCCCAGGTCAAAACAATGTCAGTACCATCTGTGAGGCTTGGGCTGTGGTGTAGGGGAGGAAAAGGAGCCGCAGATTGCGCCCCCTGGCACCAGGGCAAAAACAATGGGCAGCCTCCCACTAATTACATCTATTAATTAATCAATTAAGATCAAGGCATGGCAGGAGAGTAGGCAGGCGGTTGCTCCATAAGAGGAGGGTGGAGTCACCGATGGAAAGACTCTAGTAAAGGCACTCCTGTCACACCATCGTAACCTCCTCTTTTTGATAGTGGTTTTTAAGTGTGTCAGTCCTGCACAGTCCAGTATTTCTGTGTTTGGTATTTTGTCTTCCCACTTTATTTTCAGAATCATATGCAGACATCTCATGTGGAAGGTGTTCAGTCTGTTGATATGCCTAGCATATCTAGTCCAGATTTCTGAACCATAAATCAGGAACTATAACACACAAGTGTCATAGATTCATATCTCCACCTCAGCTGATAGTTTGCTGTTATTCCACACACATTTCTGTAATAGCCCGAAATTCTTACCTGCTTCTCTGATTCTGACAGTTCAGTCTGATGGTCAAGATTCCTGCTGATTGTAGAACCCAAGTAGCAAAAACTGTCAATGACACCAAGAACTTTATCCTTCAGATTGAGGTCAGGTATCAGTTCTTTCATCCCTTCAGACACCCCTTGAGATCAAGAAGATGTGATCACAGTCTTCTTGAGACTAACTGTCACCCCAAAACTCTTGCATAACTCAGAAAATCTTCCCAAGGTATTTTTCAGGGAAGATTCACTGTGGACAACCAAGGCTGCATCATCTGCAAACAGGAAATCTCTCAGAACCAGTTCTTTCACCTTGGTTTTTGCTCTGAACTTCGTGATGTTGAACAAGCTTCCATCTAGTCTGGTTTGAAGATAAATGCTATCCCTGCTGTCTTTAAATGCATGGAGAAGCAGAAATAAGAGGTAAATGTTAAAAAGCATGGGGGCTATGACACACACTCCTATTTCATCCTGTTGCTAATGTCAAAGATGTTTGATTCTTTGTTTCATATGCTACAGTTGCCTTCATAACTTGATGTAATGAGTTCAGCAGTCTGAGGGGACAACCCAGCTGCTTCAGAACAGTAAAAAGGCCTTGTCTGTTGACTGTATTGAAGGACTTTGTCAGATCGATGAAGGCTATGTACAATAGCATTTATTTTTCTCTACACTTCTCTTGCAGTTGCTTGACCAAAAATATCATATCAATGATGGAGTGTCCTGAGCGAAATCTGTATCGACTTTCAGGATAGATTTTTTCACCTAGAAATTGCAGCAGATATGATACAAGTGACAATTTTTCTGACTATATTCAACAGAGATACTTCTATAGTTGTCAGTCGCTTCTATCCCCTTTGTTTTTGTATAATTGTACAAACCAGCACCTCTGAAATCATGTGGTACCACTTCTTCTTTCCAACAAAGCAGTATAACTTTATGAGGCTTTTGAAGTAATTTGTTGTTGCCACTTTGGAGATTTTAGCAGGCAAACAGTCATTGCTACATGCCCTGTTCCCAGGAATTGATTTAATGGCTTTCTGCAAAGCTTCAGATGTAGGTTTGTTTCCCAAATCCATCATAACTTTGAACTGTTGTAATCCTTCAGGCTCTTCATGTTTCATTTCAGCCTCACTGGAGTATAGTATTCCATATTGTTCAATCCAATGCTCAAATTGTTTGTATTTTTTAATCAGTAATTATATTTCCATTTTAGTCTTTCAGTGGAGCAGTCTTCTTGACTGGACCAATTGCTTGTTTGAAGCCTTTGTATGTTCCATTGCCATCACCTACATCAGCTGCTTTCTGAATATCATCACAGAGTTTCAGCGAAAAATCCTGGGACCACCTCTTAGCCTCCTTCGACATTTCTCTTTGAGCCTTTCTCAGATTTTCCAGGGTTATAGTGTTGGAAGATTGCTTACAGTTGGTTAGTGCTGTCTTTTTGTTCTAGGTAACAGATTCAAAACTGCATAAAACAACTACTTTTCATATTATGCATAATTAAAACTGTAGAACGCTTTGCCATAGGATGTTTCTAAGGCCAAGAATTTAGTGAGATTTAAAGGAGGATTGGACACGTATGCAGAGAAAAATGTGCATAATTATGATAGTTAATGTTAACATTCTGGAAGTGCTACAACACCTTGTTTCAGAGTTTAAGTCAATCTCAATACACAGGGACTGGGATAAACCTTTCACGAGAGCAGATTATTTCATATATTCCTGCTGTGTCTTACAACCTGCACTGAAATATCTGGTGATGGCCACTGCTGGAGATAAGATGGACCAGGAGTCTCAGCTAGTCTGGCAATTCCCATAGTTCCACATTCCTATGACTGAGGTAATACTAAGGTGGTAGAAAGGACTTGAAATGTTAACTGCAAGACACACTAACATAGGAGATAAAAAACAGGGATTCTGGGATTCATTAAATATTAGAGAAGCTGCTGCTATTTTGGGAACTGGATTGTGGCTTTTGTTTACTCCATTGTTTTTTCCATAGTTTAGTGCTCCTAGTATGAGGAAGGCACATTTTAAGATGACTGACAATGCCCTAATTTGGCCTGTGCTGTTGTCTCTTATTTTCTTCGGGAATTGTCTGTTTTTCTCTCAGTCTTTTCTATGGCCATGAGTGAAAACAATAGCACTACAAGTTTCATATCAACAGTTTTGTTATACCCTCTCCTATTCTTGCTACATCTTTATCATCAGAATGGAGAAACTGTCAAAACAATGGATCCGTCTGCGGTATTTTCTGTTCTTGTTACAATCAGTGATATAACAATGCATTATCTCATGACTGTTTAATCACAGATACCTTCTTGTTCTCAAAGTATAGTATTATGACAAGAACAGAAAGCTAGCACATTCAACAACAGCACAACAGTTGATTCCCATGGCACACTAGAAACTACATGGTAACAGAAAATGGGGTAAAATGAACATAGACTATTAAGACTAGGCTGTCATATGACTGGACTCCCATCATCCCCCAGACTTCTATCATCTACCATATGTTCCATCTTCTATGTCTGGCTAGGAACATATTTTTAAAAGCAATAAAAGAAAATAAATTTTCTATTTATGACAATATTCAGGCTCTCTACTTATTCCTCCCCAGGCCTTACTTCTTGGTAGGAAATAGTACATAGTAAAAAGGCAGGCAGGACTGGGTGTTTTAAAATTTTAATCTTATTGCTACTATCGTTGCTTATCATGAATTTGTGCAAAGCACTTTGCATTCTGCTTTCTTGGCTTATTCAGTTCCTTACAATTGCCTACAAGTGTTGGGGGACAAGCTATAACAACACCCACTCGTGAAGAAACCTCAAATGCTTGGCTATGCTCCTTAACATATAAATGTTCATTGTCCCTTTTCTGCATCTTCCATCTTTCCAGTTCCCCCTCTAGAGCTACAGAGACCTGATTTTGAAAATGCCAGAATCACAGGGCTCCATACAATTACTGCAATGGCATATATGGATAGAGTATGGATTTGTGTGAGCTAAGTGGCCAACTGAATGGCTATTTGCAAGGACAAATATCTAATATCCTCATAGAATTTTAGTACCCGTGCTTTCAAATTAGGCACACAACTGCATGCAACCATTGCTTTGTGGTCTAATGGAATAAGAATCAAGGGCCTGGGTTTTAAATTCAAGTTTCTGTTTAATCTCTTTGCCTTAGCTTATACCCTTTGACAAAGCATCTTTGCCCTTGTTTTTAATGTTCCCTGAGTGCTACTAGAGACTAATAAGTATTATATTTGTTGTAGGTGACTTACATGATAAATGGAACTCATTTTCCTTATGTTTCTTATGTTTCTAATTTAAAGACTAATAATGCATTGCTATGTCAAATAAGTATCATAGTCTGTGCCTATATATCCTTTGTGTACCAGTCATTTGTTATTTCTATAGCACTATCACTGTGCATACAGCAACTTACAGTTACTGATTATATGACAGGAGAAACATTTCAGTCAATCACAGCCAAGAAGAAAAATGTTATTGTCCCAACAATGCTGATATCTTTATTAGCACCAGGCTGAATTCATTCCAGATGGAACTTCATCTATTTCAATTGCATTGCAGCCAGGATGAATTATGTGTTCAAACGTCATCATTCCTTTTCTTCACAGATCACTTTTGCACAGAATTACTCACTGTTTATTTCTGTCCTTTTATAGTCCCTGGGACATCATCTTGTGTGGTCCCAGAGGAAGGATGGTCCAGTGGTTAAGATGCAAACTTTGTACTTCAGAAACTGCGGTTCAGTTCTCTGATCTGCCAGATTTCCTGTGTGACCCTGGGGAAGATTCTCAGGGCTGGATCCACAAAAGGATTTAGATTTGCAGTGTCCATGGCACCCAGTCGTGTTCACAGGTCTGAATTCAGACTAGGCTCCCTGTGCTCCACTTTCATGGGGCAAGTGAGATACTGGAAGATGGGATCCTTCAGAACCAGAAGGATAAGTGCCAGCTCTGGGTCAGAAGGAGATTCTCTCTTTGCTTCAGCTTCTCAGCAATGAACATGATCCTGGAATTATGCATGAAGACAGGTCAGCTCTTTCTTTAAAGAAAAAAAAATCCCAGAGAGACAAAACCCACACTGGGTTTCATAGGATTATAGTAAAGTGGGGATAGACGGGACCTCATGAAGTCATCTAGTCCAGCCTTCAGCTCAAGGCAGGATCCTCCAGGAGTAAACCATCCCAGCCAAGTGTCTGTCTGACCTACAATTAAGAAAGTCCAGGAAAGGAGATTCCACAACTTCTCTAAGTAATCTGTTCCAGTGCTTGACTACCATCATAGTCATCAAGTTTTTCCTAATAGCCAACCTAAATTTCCTCTGCTGCAGCTTGAGTTCATTGCTCCTAGTCCTGTCCCCTATGGCCACCGAGAATAGTTTATCTCCAGCCTCTTTATAATTACTCTTCAGGTATCTGAAGATTGTTATCAAATTCCCCACTCAGTCTTCTCTTGTCCAGACTAAAAATGCTATTTCTTTAAGCCTATCTGTATAAGTCAGGCTCCCCGGGCCTCTAATTATTTTTGTCACTCTCCACTGGATTCTTTCTAATCTGTCCACATCTTTCAAACCCCAACTCTGCTTATTTCAAGAGCAGGAACTTGAAACCCTTTTTTTTCAATAGCCCAGGAGAGTGTCCTAACCACCCAGCCACAGTAAGTTTCCTCCTTCTTCTCTTTTCCTTTATGATCCATGAATATTTAATGATTTACCAAAAAAATAAATAAATAAAAATAGAACAGCTATAGATGCGAGAGTTTGGGAAACCCTCACATCAGAATATTGAATAACCTGGTAGCCAAAGCATTCTCCTGGGGTGTGGGAGATCTGGATTCATGGCATTGCTTCAAATCAGTCTGAGCTTCTCACATCCTAGGAAAGACTGTTCACCTGGGGGTTTGGGGTATAAGAGACTGTGACAGGTTCATATTCCAGACAAAGCTGTGACGCCCCCCCTGGTGGCCACGTAATTCCTGCCCAAACTCCAACTTCAGGGACCCTCACCTCCTTCACTCACCTGCCACACCTTTGATGTTGTTAGGGTGGAGGCTTCTTGAGGGACCTAGACTGAGCCTCAGTCTTTTTAGACCTGAGACCTCTTCTCAGACCTTGGCCTTCTCGGCCTTCACCGTTTTTTTTTCCAGCTGAGCTCTCTGGCTGTAGCCCACTGTCCTGGACCAAGCATGCAGGTGCCCAGCCTCTTGTCTGGCCTTCCAAGGCTTTTATCTCTGCCATGTCTTGGGCTTCTGTGTTTCCCTGGTCTCTCTATATGCCTGTCTGGGCCCCAGGTCCTGTCCCTGCCTGCCTCCGGGCTTTGGACCCTCTGGCCCCCAAGTCTATGCCTGTTAGGCACTAATGGGATTACCCTTCATGGGTTTTCTGGGATTGCCCCTCTGGGAGTTCTCAGTGTGCCCCGCTCCCTGGGTGCTATGGGATCACCCCTCTCAGCTCTCTGGGACCTCCAAGCCACCTTTCACTGTCCCCCACAAACCACTGGACATTCCTTCCAGTGTCTAGTCACCCCTGGGCACACAGACCCTTCCTAGGACTATAACAAGAGCAATGTTTGGGGAGTTGGAGTCTCAGTTGCCTTTTGATGTTTAATCAATGATGGACTCTGTTAATTTCCCACTTTACTTCACTACCACACATAATTTCCAAAATTCACTACTTTGCAAAGAAAGCTGATAGGCAATACTCAGATTGGTCATCTACTAGAACAGTTGCATATTAAACCAAGCACCATGAAAAAATGTGAATTTGTATTAATTGCTATATTTCAAATGTCTTGCTTATTAAAATTTGAGTTGTTGATTAATTGTTTATGACATGATTATGTAACTTGGGTCAGTGGGTGCTCTTAAATTCTGCTCTTAGAACAATGGAAAATTAAAGCACACTCTAGCTGGAGTGTTCCCTCTACTTAAAGAGGCCTTTAACGCAAAAAGGACATGTGGTCCAGTTTGCTTCTTTAGCAATGAGACATCCAGCATCTTGTCTTGAACAGTAAAGTACATTGCTATCTTTCTTACTTTATTTGATTAATGTAAATGATTTGCCTGCAGCAATCAGACTCTGTTTGCCAGGATAGTCATTACACAGTGACAGAGATTAGTATGGTACTTAATCAAAAAGAACAGTGATTGATACTCCATCAGTTTTGGTCTTTAATCAGCAAAGCTTTCCTCCAATCATCAGCCATTAAAGAGTCTCATTTATCTGATTACTTTTGGGGCACTGGACTTTTTTTAGAAAAGAAAAGGAAGCTCTAGAATTTTAGTGACAATGCCCAAAGATACGGCTCTTGTGCTGATTTTTTTTATTGCCAGAAAAAGCTGAAAAAAACCAACAATAATTTATATGGGAGTCCATGGCTCAAGGGTTAAGAATGTGATACAGAGACTTTTATTGACCTGAGACTCCCCAGTAGGTTGTCATCAACAAACCCTTGATTCAAAGATGATCTCTACCTCTGCTCATTGATGGGTCTTAAGGTGACTGCAGAAGTTGAAGGTCTTCTGCAGGGGAGAGTAAGGCATAGGTTAGAATTCCTCTCCTTTTCCTTCTTCCACTCTCTCCTCTCTGGTTTGAGGGCAAGTCGCTTTACCTTGAAACAGACGGCTGCTTGGTTGAGGTTGCAGTGCCATTGGAATCAGTCGACAGTCAGCTCCTCCCAGCCCTTAATGTTGGCATCTGTTTTCTTGAGGTATACCTTCAATATGCTCTTGTAGCATTTCTTCTGGCCACTGCAAGATCTCAGGCTGTTACTAAGCTGGGAATAGAACAGCTGTTTTAGGAAATGGGAGTCAGGCATCCGCACACAGTGCCCAGCCGAGCAAAGTTGGTGCCTGAAGATCACCAACTCAATGTTGTTAACAGTGGCTTCAGCAATGATGCTGGCATTTATGCGGTGATTTTTCACATTTGATGTGGAGAATTTTCTGGAGGCATTTTTGGTGATGCTTTTCCAGGCTCTTGAGATGATGACAATAGGTCACCCACGTTTCATACACATTTCACTTGACCATGAGGGATTGCTGCTTCTACCAGTGATGACATCTGTAGAGGATAGGTGGGATGACAACTACATTGTAGACCTGGATCTTGGTGTCTTTCTAAAGAAGGAGACACTTGCACGTCAGATCCTGTGCTGTATATCCTCATCAATGTTCACCCTCTGAGAGAAGTAGCTACTAAGGTAGGGGAAGTGCTCAACTACCTCCAGGGTCTTTCCCTTGACAGTAATTTTGTGGGAGGAAAGTGAGGTCACATTCATGACCTGGGGCAGGCTAATAGAGCACTTTAGTCTTCTTGATGTTGAGAAAGAGGCCCAAAGTTTGACAGGCTTCTCTGAAAAGACCCAGTGAAGTTTGGAGATTTTTTTCCATGTGCACAAGAATGGCACAGTTGCCAGCATACTGAAGGTCAAGGTTGGTTGTTTTGAGTACTTTGGTCTTCAGTTGAAAACAACCCAGATTGAACAGCCATCATCTGATGGCACTTTGGAGGCCTATCTAAAATAACCTGGTGGTTTGAGTTTAGTTCCTAGAGGATATCAAAATTACCAGTACATTTGCCACATTTACTAATGTTCACAACAGCTGTATAGACACAAAAACAATTGACTAATTCATCTCCTAAAATAGCTCCCTGAAATCAATGGGGATCAACTTGGCCAAAGATTATAGGCAACTTAAGAGCTTGCTGAGTCTTCCTGCCTCTAATGTGTCAAGCCAACTTTCTGATCCTCCAGATTCTCCTTCCGGAACAACTACAGAAGATCTCTTTAATCCTGTGCTCTGGTACTCTTGAATTTTGGCTATATATTCACCCCAAAAGAGATCAGACTCAATTCAAAACTACTCCATGTACAAATTCAAATCTCTCCACTCTGCTTTGGATCCAGAGGATTGGTTTACTCCCGTGACCTCTCTCCTCTAATATTTCAGAAATCTTTAAGTCTATTTATTATCCCCTTGTCATCATCTTCCATCTTCCACTGAAATGCTTACTTTTTCTTTCATTTCTTCTTATTACCGATATCCTACTTTAGCCACTGGCATGGGCAAATCAATGGAGAACATTACATTTATTTCAGGAAGAGACTTGTAATTTTGCATGCAATACAGAGCAAGCAAGCCAGCACACACATTCCTATCTCAGCCTGTCCTGTTTACCAACAGCTTGCCTACTCAATAAGAAATGGAGGATGTTTCTCACACCATATGCCATGAAACTACACAAATTCCTAGCAGTTCAAGTGCTTCCAGAATCCCCTAGCTTTGATGAATTACAGTGTAAGTTAAGCCTAAATTGGATTGTCAGGGAGAGTAGAATAATTATACAGAAGAGCCTAATGCTCAGTTTTGATTCATGGAGAGTCACAGAAACAGCTGAAGACAACTGTGCCATAGGGCAGATGCACTGACTAGCAGACATGTAAATAAAAGTGAATTAAGACCAAGCAACCTACATGATCCCAGTCCATCATAGCACCATATTAGGGAGGAATGGAATGGAAGGAAAAAATAGATAAGACTGACAACAAATGCAATGAAGTCAGATGCTCCAAAAGAGGAACACGACGTTTAAAAAAATACTTTAAATAACAGGTTAGAGAACAAGCAAAGTTTTCTAAGAGAACAACTCCAATTTTCAGAACCATGCATTATTTTTAATCAAGTGAGACTGTGAATGATTACCACAATGCAAAGTACTGCATGCAGATTAGACATGCAAGGGCATATGTATTTTTGCACAAGTGACTGTATGTGCACAGTGTCGGAAATCTGGACTTCTGCTCAGAACCAAGGGTGTTTTAGTATCCTATATTTCATGTAGTTCTTTACTCTTGGATGTACTTGCATGAAACACAAAAACCTTTGAGGCCTGAATTACGTTTTTGTGTATGTTAAGGCATGGTGATGATGGGTGAATACCCTGTGATCCTGAATGGCATGGTAACAGGCACTTTACACATTAAGCACTTGTAAGGATTCCTAGGGTTGATTCTCTTCTCGCCTTCATAAGCATATATCAGGAGTAACTCCACCACAGACCATTGCTACAAAATCAGAATGAAAGAAGAGTTGGACCACTTGTACTAATCATCAGCTCTTCCACTAGACTAATAATAAAGAACACAGACCTGGAATAGTGAGGGATGCTGCTGGCTAGATCTAAGCAATACTGGTTCTTATTGACGTTCTGGCATTGAAACACCAGTGGGCTCTAAGTTTGAGTTGATACAAGAGTCCACCAATAGAAGAGGTAAGCTCTTGCAGATTTGGACTATGGTAGAGTTAAGTCAAAATGCTTGAACAGGTAGGCTGTGCTAACCCAAGGTGCTTGGTAGAGTACTGGCAAAAGAGAGATGGCTGCTGCCTTCCACACCTTCACTGCTGTAGTGAAATAAAAAAAGTCTTATACTTTCCCCATTTGCAGGTATCCATGAAGATACAACAATACTTTGGTTGAGAGAATATGTATTACGGGTGTGTGAAGTGGGCCCTATTCAATTCAGATTTGGCCCAAATACGGGACAGTGATTCGATTTGTTGATTCAGATTACTGTCCCTGATTTGATTCGGCCAAATCCAAATCTGAAGATTCAACACTGACTCGGAGAATCAGCAATTCGGACACAGACACAGCTTTAAACCTTTTTTCTTCCTACCTTGAGGTAGCAGCGCAGCTTGTAGTTGCTGTGATGATGTGGTAGATGGAGCGTCCCACAGAAGTGGGGGGTCCTCCACGTCCTCGGCGGTGAACTCAGAAGTGGACTGGAAGTATTCTGGTCTACTTCTGGGTCTGCCAGGGAGCATCCTGGGCCTGCCCCCCTCCCCCCGTGCCTCCCAAGCCCAGCAATCGGCCACAGGGAGACCTCAAGTGCTCCCCCAGACTCAGGAGACACCAGTTGCCAAGCTGGAGGAGGTGCGGGGGCGGGGTGCAACATGCTCCCTGGAGAACCCAGAAGTGGACCGGAAGTGCTTCTGGTCCACTTCTGGATCTGCTGGCAAGCACACTGGGATTCTGTGGGATGCTCTATCCACCTCACCATTGCAGCATTCACAACCCACCTGCTACCCAGAGGTATGTAGAAAAAGCATTTAAAGCTGTGTCTATGTCCGAATTGCTGAATCTTTCCGAATCTCTGAATCAATTTGGAGGGATCCAATTGGGTTTGAACAGATTAAAGGGTCTCCCGATTTACTTCAGATTTGGAGATTTGGCCACTGAATCAGGCCAAATCTCTGCTGAATCGAGTCAGGGACTGAAGCCTTGCACAACCCTAATATGCATACAGACATAGACACACTATACATATACTATATTATAGATAAACATATCTATATACACATGCACACACATATATAGAAAAAGTGTGGATAGCATAGGGTGTATACACACATGTATATGTATGTGTGTGTAAATACACACACACACACACACACACACACACACACACACAATAGGCACCTGCTTGACAAAGTAAGAGTTACTACTCTGGGCTCTCTGCAGAAGGAGAAGAGATGCCTAGACACCCCAGGAAAGATAAGACGGTTCTGTAGAGTAAAATAGAAGGGGAACTTGATGTGCAACAGACACTGGAAGATTGGAATTTATCATTGCATGTTGCAGACAGCAGAATTTATTCACACCAATTATATTGCCACTGCTGGGATAAAAAGGTGATTATGATTAGAAAGGAAAACATGATTGTTCTATCATTACAATCCCTCAAAACAATGAATATAAATTGTCTCAAAAAAACCTGCAATATTTTTATTAGTTTTTAGAAAATAACATAAGACCTGCGTGTGTCCCCTAGGTTTTGTCATTTGGAAGTAAGAATGGGAATGATGAAGACTCTGGTGAATACTAATGAGAGAGCAGGCCCCTTCAGTGCTATTTTGCTGGGCTAAATCCCAGCCAGGCCAGCAGAAATAGCAACAAATGAAAATCATTTCTTCATGATGCAGTTTTGGGAACCTGTATTACATGTGACTGGGGGGACTCCGACTGGTTCTGGGGGCAGGGGTCTGATTCCACATTCTCTCACACTCATATGAAAAGGAGCAATTTCTCTGAAGAAAGTGCAATATTAAACTGAAGTGAGATCATGGGCCAGATCCTTAGTCGGAAAAAAACAGTAATTGATACAGCTAAACTGGCTTGTGATTTGATCTCGGGTCCTACATGACTAATTAAAACTCCCCACAAACTTGTGGGTGATGATGGAAGACCATAAATCCTTATTTCTACTTAAGGATCTGAGACAGATTTGTTGGAGAGCATAACATTATAGCTCTATGACAGTGAATAGATCTACAGGACTGTCAGACGTGCCAAGATACAGTACAGCACAGCATGCAACAAGCCCATGTTCTCCCTCTACAGTCTCAGCTAGTCAGTTTTTATTAAGGTTTTCCCCCGTTTGTTCTCCCCAATATCTTATTGTTTCATACCTCCACTTCTCAGGCTACCAAGGCTCAGACGTGGAATATAATGTGTGAAAAAGTCTCAAAATGAGGGACACAAAATCATTATATACAGAAAGAACGTAAAAGGCATGAGGGATCTTTCTTGACTTGTAAATGAACACTTTCTATAAACTCAAGATAGTTCATGTGAAATAAGTGTTCACTGTGGTCTGACAATGAACTGTTGTTCATGGGATGGCAGGGGAGAATCCTGCCTCTGCTAGCCCTTGGGTAATGATGGATGTAGCGACATTCAGCAATATAGCAATTTCCCTAGGGGCGATTTCATATTGTTCACCCTGTTTGTAAATTGCCCAGGCACATTCCTCAAATCCTCACCGCTGTAAAGCCCACTTCTTTACTATGCAAGTACTTACAATGGTCATCTCCTTTCCTCCCACATCGTGTCAACATTCATTTTATGATCAAATCTCTAAAATATCCCCAAATGACAGTGTTGTTAAAACTGTCTCTTGCATCTTATTCCATTATCACAATTTTTTTAATTGAAACATCTCCTATACACCTCAAACCATGTCATAGTTTAAGTTCCATGGCCTGTCTCTCAGATGCTCACTAGATACAGAGGTAGAGAAACAGGGTTCATACCTGTTTTCCAATATCTGGCACTCTACATTTTATGAAGAAAAACAGTTTTGAACAAACTTTTAGGAGCAGTTAGAGGAGTGCTTATTTTGCTGTAGGGGGTGTTGTAACGTGCATGGTTAAAAATAGCATTAGCAATTTTTTCCTTCAGCCCTCTAAATATTGTGCCATTTATTGTTATTGGCACAAGATTGGGGGTAACTTTCATTATGACTGCCACAGACATTTATGAAGTTTCCACAAAATTACTCAGAAAGGGTAATGGATTCGTAACACTCAAACAAATTTGTTACTACTTAGTAGAGCTGGGTGAACAATGAAGTCCTGATCTCAGCTAGGCTGTCTTGGCACTACCATAATAAAAATAAGTAAGTAATGAAAAATAAGTCCAATTCAGCAAAACTTTTAGGCATGTGCTAAAGTCTCCTCCTAATAAGCAAACTAAGGTGCGATTCTCAGTAATGCTCACTATTTGCCTATGTGCTCCCATTAAAACCAGTGATAAAAATCACATAACTTCCATGGGATCTGAGTTAGGTCAGTGCTGAGGGATTTGGGAAATCTCACCCATAAGCACGTGATTTCATGTTTAAATTCAAGCTTGAGCCTAAATGCTTAGCTGAATCAAAGAGATTATATGATATAATTACCTGAAACAGCATATATATGAGACTGCTCCATATAGTTCAAAGTTTCTATGAATAAAGACCGATATTATTTCTCTACCTGTGATAAATCTGTGCTAAATAATATCACGTGGCTGTAACATGAAATTCTAACTTGATAAATGTGTGTTGCTGGTGCAGTTGGAAAGGAAAGAGATGGAGCTATCCAGATTTCCTTGTATCCCTAATCCAGGAATAACAACAGAAACCAACTTTTAAAAATTTCTTTCTTGTTTTGTGGTCCTTCAAATACCACCTCTGTATACAGACAAGCTGATTAACGTCTTTGTGAATAGATATGCATTATGTATGGCTTCATCAGTGACACGCCTGTCACAGTCAAGAGTAAAATAATTACTGGGATTGCTAACCTGAATGTGCACAGCTTCCAGATAAGGGTGTCATTAAAAAGAGAACCTGAATGGTTCTAGCACTTGATCTGCAAATGAGATAGCACTCGGACTTTATTACCTCTTCCTGCCAGATTGAGTCCCAGAACCACACAGAAGATGTCAGTAAAATAATTCAGTTTAAAACAATGACCAAATTTTAACCAGTGTAAAAAAAATGGGATGCATCTTATGAAGCACAATGGTATTTCACTCACTTTTTCTTGGTCAGACATCAGTTCAGTACCCAAAACACACCTGCAAACTGGTTTAGTGACTTGCAATTTCATGAAAAGTAATATAAAATAAAAAGGGTGTTTCTCTGATCCATACCTTCTATATGTTGCCTTTATTATAATACCAATAACTGCTGAACTTTTATCCAGCAAATAAGGTTTGCAGGTTACCTGTAGCTTGCAACATGTCAAGGAGTTGATTTAGCTAATGAATTCCTTCGTCCTACTTGTGATTCAGGATCACCCTTGCAGTCTTCACACCTGCATTTAAAGAAAACTAGTATTGGCATATTTTATCAGACATTCATTAAATATAAGGAACCTCAGAGCAAAATAAGTTTCTGGGAGTTTCTCAAAAGTTGATGGATAATGATCAAAAGGTGCACCTGCCAGGATATGAGCAACTTTTTAAAACAATGGAAGAGATAACTCTAATTTCTAGCATGCAACTTGGGGCTGGTTTTCTAACATACCTGGTTCTAATAAAGTAGAATAAAAAAACTACCACCCACCAAGGCACAGCAATTCACTGACATCATGGAAACTGCATTATTAAATTCTGTCCACCTACAGAAGGGCTACAGTACCTCATGCCCTGATAGATTCCTAATAAAAGTGAAGTGAGAGATTTTTTTCCATAGCTCCCTCCTGAAGCACAGCAGGTTAGCAGTCCAGTAAATTATTGTTTTTGAGTGCAATGTTATATGACATCGATTGAGTTTGAGTTGTTGGATTCTGCAAAGTAGCGGGCATACCAATGATCCAAAAAGAATCTCTGGAGTCCAAGGAAAGATTTTCAGTGCAAACAGGATTTTCATTGTGGCCCAAGGAAAAGGTACAAAATGCAATCTATGGACTCCACAGAGTGTAGCTGCATGTCACCGACACTATAAAGCATTAGCTCCACTGGGGAAATAATGTAGGTTGCCACACAGCTGGACCTTTAGCTTTATTGACTGGCTTCTGGGACATGTTCTAAAGGCAAAGGGGATTTTATTTTAGTGTAAAAATGACTGGGGGAAAAAGAATTCAGGACCACATATTTGAAACGTTTTAAATAGATGAGTAAAAGAAAACCGATCGTCTTTTACTGTTTTATTCCTATTGCTATTCATGGTTTTTTAAGTTTTGTCATTTAGCAGATACATCTAAGAAGGAAAAAACACGATGAGAACATTTCATCTTGAATTTGAATCAACTCCTCAGGGCAGAATGATGTTAATGCAAGTCCAGAGGCAAGGAAGTACTTTGCTCATTGCGGAGACTGAGGGGGGTGGCATGTTTGCTGTGTAGTAAAAATCAAGCTCCAACAAATTTACCAGTGGCCCTGCAGAGTAATGGCATTTGGGCTGAAACCCCAGATTTTCTGTGAGCAACATTTTCATGATTTTTTGTTTAGAAGATATTGCCAGCTTCAATCGGCCACAAACTAGATGCTCAAACACACAAGGATACAGTATGCAAACAGGCAGAGGGTACCCACTGAGAGAATAAACTACTGGCATTGTTTAATAAAATGTCTCAGCACCAGATAAACACAGCAGACATTTACAAGCAGGCTTTCAATATACAAAAGATTGATGTGCACGTATTTTCCAGGTCAGTTTTGAAAGTGGTGCCCACATATTGTGTGTGCAAGCGGGGAGTTGGCTATGTTCTGAGTGAGATCCAGAAGAGGGGCTCTAAAAGGTCTGGGCCCAGCTGGGGAGGGATTCCTCCAGCAAAGGAAGAGAGGAAGGCAGCTCTCTTGTGAGGTTTCCCTCATAGACCCAGGGCTATTAGGGGCAAAAGAAAAGCATGTAATATTAGGGTGACCATACTCATTTTAGGGATATCTGGGATGGGGTAAGGAAACCTGGGATGGGAGATGCATGTGCACACATGCACACACACACACATGCACCCCAACCCGGGTCAGGGCAATGGTCGCAGAAGGGCACAAGGCTGCCAGCAGTGCTGGGGGGAGGTGCCATGTGGCCCTGCAGTGCAGACTGGCAGAGTCTGGAGGGTGCTGTATGGGTAGGGTGGCCATCCTAGAGGAGGTTCCGGTTTTCTGCTACCCTGTCCTCTATTGATATACAACCTGATGCCTTTTTGTCCTCTTTTTCTCATCAAAAGAAAAATAGAGGTTGGGTTTCATATCAATAGAGGACAGTGGAAAACCAGACTATCGTCTATGACGTCCACCCTATGCATGGGGGCCATTCCCAGCCAAATCCAGCCTCTGTGCATGGAGGGGATGGAGCCCAGCCATGGGGCTGTGCATTGGCCCATCCCACCCTGCTCTGCTATCCCAGCTCACGCAGCACAGGTGCCTAAGTCCCAGGCCCCTTCCCCAGCCCTGGCTGATCCTTGCCTGAGACAGAACAGTGCTCAACCCAGCCCACCCCCACCTCCAGCCTGCTCAGGAGAAGCCAGGTCAGCTGGGGTGGTGCCAAGCCAGGACTTTTGCTTCAATTGTCACCAAGTGGCCAGGGCAACAGGATGGCCTATGAAATCCAGGGCTGTCCCAGCCCAACTGGGACATATGGTCACCCTATATAACAACATAGAAGAAAAAAAAAGAAATAAAGAAAAACCCAGGGCTGGAAGATCCTCAAGAGGTCATGGAATCAAAGCCCCAGCTCGAGGCAGGGCCAGCCCCATCTAAGCCATACCAAATATTTGCCTAACCTGCACCCGCACACTTCCAGTGATGGTGACTTCATAATTTCTGAATTATTGGTAAACTATTCCAGTACTTAACCACCCCCACATTTAGAAAGCTCTTTCTAATCTAAATCCCCTTGGTTGCTATTCAAGCCCATTACAGGGGTGAGGAGATTCCAGGAACAGGTGCAGTCCAGTGGCAGCTATGGAAGCTGCTGTCCCTTTTCATAAGTCTCCACGGCTGTTTGAAAATTACTTCGACAGCAGCACAGAATTGTGAGGAAGCAAAGGGAGTATACAGCTAGATTAGCACATCCCTCTTCTTCTGTCTTGCTTTTTTTGTTACGCACCTTTTAGAGAATCTCACCCTACCTAGTGAGCCACCCACCATTCCCAAGCGGCATGCACAAATGCAGGTTTTGTGTATGCATTGATCTGTGAGGTTAAAGTTGAAAGATTTTACAAGCTGATTAAAAATGTACCCTCAAATTTTTGATAAAAAGTAGTGGGATGCTATGTGCCAAGTCAGTCACGAAGGAATCCGAAAAACAGATGGTTTTTCTTGCTTTTTTATTTTTAATTATTTCAAAGAATTTTGTGAAGTTTTCATTAATGCAATGTTTGCTTTTAAGTCTTCCATATCCACATTTCAAGCTGTGACACACAGTTGTGATTATTCATGCAAGTTACATGATATTGTTTCTGCTGCTGTGGTTAGGGGAGTGGAACGTGTAAATGAAATTCTCACCAAAAGCAAATTTCAAAAGTAGCTCTGCAAGATCATCTGTGCACACGAATGTTCCTGGAATGAGAATGCAAACATGTTCCAATACAACTGAAGCTAATTTATTTAAAATATTCATGGAAATTTGCTTACAGCATTATCTCAGCTCTAGTAAGTAACCTCTGTGACTGTACATTATCATGAAATGAGATCTTCTTAACGTAGTACAAATGGGAGCAAGAAAGAGACCTAGAAACATTTAGATTTAGTTAAGGAAAATCATTGTGGAGTAATAGAAAAGAGATCAGTGTTCAACAAACCACAGAGATTTCATTTTGTAACATAATGAAAACAGTTGACTTAGAGAGGCAGTATGCATAAAGCTCCTGGACGCTAGGGAGGCATTAGATACAGTTCTGCTCCACAAGGTCAGTGACATGAAAATCATGGATGAGCTGCTTAAACTCATAAAGGTTTTTGGATAGGGAAGAAATTGTGAACGGGTGAAGAGAGATCATTCAGGATGCAGAGAGGTAACCAATGGAGTTTCACACGACTCCACTACAGACACTAAGTTCATTTATTCTGGGCCTGATCCAAAGTCCATTGAAATCAGCAAAGGACTCCCTTTTATTTTGTGGGCATAGACCTTTGTAGACGGACACTACTTTAATAATCTCTTATAGCCCCATTTACTAATACATAGCTTAAGACCACTTCTACGGGTAAAAAAAAATTTAAATATCTATTAAATTTGAGGCACACTTTCAAGTTTGCCAAATACTTTGCCAAATGGCATGTTGAAATGGGGACTTACACTCATAAAGGACCCTAAAATTCATATGCTCATAAAGGCCAAAAATGAAATGGTGGGTGACAGCCAAGAGGAGAATCAAGCTTGTCCCTGGGATGTTTGCATAAGTGAAGCAAAAAGTATACCCCAGGGAATTATGCAACTATGCACCCATGCAACTTTGTGCATAAAAGGTCTGAGTGTGCAAAACACCTACAACCTTGCCTTGTAAAATGTTGGCAGGCCAAAGGCCTGAACCTTGTTGAGATAGTGAAGCCTCGCTGTCCACCCCGAAGTGCACATGCATGCCACAGAGCCCTGGCCCAGCTTGTTGCCACTGGCGGGTGCATGCATGCCTCAAGGCAGATGGTGGGGAAGCTGGGGCTGCACTGCCGCAAGGATCGGGCCCCTCACGGCTCCCCCCCAACCTGCTCCGAGGCATGTGTGCCAAGCAAAATGCCTTATGCCATGCTCTGCCACACATGCCAGGGTTGCCTACCCTGGTCTAGAATGTACATGTGAAAAAGCTGCCAGCTGCAGTAGAGAACGATAACTGAGCAAGAGACCAATTCTGCTGTAGCCCACATAAATAACCTCCCCACACACACTTCCCATTAGAAATAAAACCAACTCATAATTATTAATTATATCCATTCTGATATATTGATTTAATTACTTTCTGTTCAACTTCAGTAAAATTGATGATGTGTGACCATAGTTTCAGGCCAGGTATCGTACAGCAGGTCTTCACACCTTGCAGAAACAAAGACCTGAGGCATCCTGTAAATCTGCTTGCTTTTAGGTTATATGGAAAAGTTGAGAAGCAGTAGGCCTGTGCAAAGTGGCTAGTATTCACTTTGGATTTGGATTCAGCTCATTCAGGGGACAGTGATTTGATTCGGTGATTCGAATTACTGTCCTGAATCAATTTGGCCGAATCTTTGAATCACCCAGGCCAGGCCCATCCCTCGCCCGCTCTCCCAGCCCAGCAATGCCTGCCCCGCTCACCCCAGCTCCTGGCACTTGGGGAGAAAAAGCCCCAACTCAGTGGGTGCTGCTGGGTGGGGGCAATCCCTGCTTCCCCCCACTGCCCCACACTGCATGGGGGGCTCTACACAAGCCCCCTGGCCCCCCCAAGGCTGTCCCAATTGCCTCAGCTCTGGCCCTTTAAGAAAAAAATAAGAAAACCCACAGGACTCACTGCCCCCCTCATGGCATGGGGCAGTAGAGGCAGCAGGGACGCCCCCCCTTGGCAGCACCCGGTGAATCAAGCTTTTTTTTTTTCAAAAAGCCAGGAGCAGGGGCAGGCAGGGCACAACCCTACCAAGCAGTGATCCAAACCATTCTCCCTGGCTCAGTTATTTGACACATATTGCAATGCTCTGAGGTATAAAGAGAGATGATATATGGCAACCTTAGCAGGGGGCTGCTTATCAAACATCTAAACAGTCACATTTGTCCCAGGAAGACTCCATCATCTCTCATTTGTATTCTACACTGAAGAAGAGGATGGGGGATGCTCAAAGGAAGATTTTCACACAGGTTTAGCAGGTAGGTACCTGCTCCTTGACTCAGAGGAGATTCCCTTTTAGTTCATCAGGTGACATTGACTGTCTGCGCCTCTGAATCTCGGTGTTATCGTGTGGGAAAAACCATGACATACCAATTTTATTCCAGGACAAGAAGGAATATATTTGAATGCAGTTACTTCTGGTTTACACTGGCATGAATGAATGGAGAATCAGGCCCAAGGAGTCTGGCCATCAGATCCTTGAATCTATTAAGTCTTCTATATCCCAAGGTTCAGTCCTCATTTAACATAATGGAGTTTCAGCATTTTAAATATGAGAGGCTTCATTTTCATAAAAATATGCTTGATTTACAAATAAAAACAGCATTTTTCATGTTTAGTTTTGTTTATATTTCCAAGCAATGGGACAGACAGTTGCACAAATTTCACCCTCTCAGGCCATATTTCCTCAAGCATGGAAAACTTAGATGCATATGCACAAAATCTCAAAGTCTGACTTAGCAGCACTTGCATATCAATGGGAGCATTTTTGAGGAAGGACCTGAGGACTTGCCCTATGGAGAAAAGAAAAGCTGCTAATGGAAACTTAAAAAGCAACCCCTCGAGCGGAAAGGCTCTCCTTGTCGATGTAGTCAACATCCTCTTGAGTAGAAGTGACTGTTAACAGTGCTCTCACTGTTCCCATGTGCTTATTCAAACCTTGCTAAGATCCCAACAAACCAAGCTTTTCCCTGATTTTTGTTTTATTTAGTACTAAGTTTTTTCCAGGTGAACATCACCACCAAGGATTTCCCCCATTCACCAAATTGATAATACACGACTAGTTTTTATGACAAATGGAAGATCTCAAACTAGAGAGTGGGACTCCCCAGAAAGTGTCAGCAAGAAAAGAGGCATTTCTAATTTTACTCATACTTTTCAAGCCATTGGCTGGATGTTGCAAAATGTTATTGTTGCTAACTGCAGCCATCACCAAGACCTCAGGTGAAGAATATTCTGTTTACCACCCTCAAACCCAAGGAAGATTTGAACTAGATGACTGAGAACTGTATTGCGCAAAAATCCTGAATTTCTAAAGAACCCATAAATCTGCTTTCTAGCTCTAGTCTTCCCTACAGAGAAGTATAAGATGTTCATACAACTTTATATCCATCTGAAGCTGCTGCTTCTTCAGCTGGCATTTGAGTATTCTGCAGTCTCACTCAATTTTACAACACCATGAGAAACCAGGCCTGTTTCAAAACCTAACGAAGGCAACAACTCTACTTAATTCCCACAGGGCTAGATCGGACCCACAGCAAAGGATCAGGGTAATACTACACCCTGAAAGTGCAATACAAAATATTTAGCAGAGCACAAAGCAAATGGATGTGCATTTATTCCTGCTGTGTCTCTCATTAATAGATGTAGTTTCTTGCATTCATATGCTAAACTTCCTACGTTTCTTTACCACCTTTTAAGCATTATTATTATTAGGCCAGCTATTTAGCTGGTGTAAATCAGGATAGCTCCACTGAAATCAATGAGGCTATATCAATTTACTGAACCTGGGGATCTGGCCTATTATTACTAAAACACATTAAGAGTTTTCCTTGCTGAACACAAATGTTGGAAAAATCTCAAAAAAAATATTCCTTCCCATGACAGCCACTAATGCACAAAAGAAAAGCAGTCAGGGACTATCCATGTTTTAAATCTCACCAGCCACGTGATCAAGTGAAGTGAGCTGCGAAACTGATCTTTGGAGCCTTGAATCAAATCAGGAGAACCTCCAACAGGGAGAAGGCGGCATGGCCCTGCAGAGCTCATAAAGCACAATTTCTGTCAGTAAGAAAATTTCCCCAGTGTTTATGTAAAATATGTTTTTTATTATCCTTGTTCCTCAAATTCCAATAATCACATTTGGATTTTGATTTAGAAAAAAGCATGTGTCGTTTTTTACAGCTCAACACGGGCTCTGGCACTGCAGAAAAGGAAACTAACAACTTGGTAGCATTCATTTCTCAAATTTATTTCCATTCCTAGGGCAGGCTCTGCCAGCATTGGGGGCCCTAAGGCTTTCTTCTGAGCAGTTTTTCCACACCAGACAAAGCTGAAGTTAAACCTCAGCCATCAGTGTCAGTGAGTCAGTCCTGTCCCAGGACACAGGCAGCAAGACTTTTTCACAACTCACAGTATACAGCAAGCAGTCACAGACACTTGTTCTTGCAGAAAGTACAGATAGAAGTATTAAAGTGCACAGTCTGCGACTTTCAGCAACATACCTCTTCACAGCGAGTTCAATGAGGACGAGTTTAGAGCGTGAATTTGGGAAGCCACTTCTCTCTGTTTCTGTTCCTTCATCTGTAATGTGAGAATAATGATGATCTGTTTCGGACAGGACTTGTGAAGTGTCACTGATCAATATTTCTGAAGTCTTTTGAAATTCCCAAATGCAAGAGTCTTCCTTAGATTTACAGCTGAAATTTGCTTTTCATTTGCTCATTGAGGACCCGAATTTGTTCCCACTACAGCCAAAAACAAAACTTTCTTCCGCCTCATCTGAAGTGATTGGCTAAGCTAGCAAGAATTGTGCATGAAGTTCAAAAAGAAGACAGATGCACTGAATTTTAGTACAGGGCCTTTATCACTGACTAAAGTATAGAAACACTCACTAAAAACAATTTTAAAAAAAAGAAATATTGCTGGTCAGATCCCTAGTGGAACCATGAAGAAGAATGAATTGGAAGGGACATTTTTTTCCCCCTTAGTAGTATCCACAACTGCTTTCCTCCCCCTTCTCAGACTGTCCTTTTCTTGGTCTGTTTGAATCATATCGATGTTAAAAAGGAAGGATTAGTCATTGGAATCTGCTATGGACAGAGACGTTATTACTGTTTAGTTGTACTGGGGTTGGACCCACAATGCACTGTACATGCCCATATCACAAGACACAGTACTCACATTAATCGGAAAACACTTAAATCCCTGAGTTAAGTATCAAGGCAACAGAATTTCATAAACCTTGATGCTATCTGCATATTTGGCAAGTAAATTCCATGGAAAATGAATGTAATAGACACATAAAAACAAGGAAGATGGCTCTGCCCTGGAGCTCAAAAGGACCACAAAACAACTTTTAATTGAGGTCTAATTGGGTTTTTCCAGATAGGTGTATAAGAGAAGTTTTAAAAGCTAAGTCATAGTCCAGTATTAGATAATGAATACATTGTAGAACTATATTTTTTCCAAGTAGCTCAGTTTATACAAATATATAGTATAAGCCATGTGTACCATGTATGGATTTGTCTTTGTGATGCAGTATTTTAAAATCAAGAACTAGAGTCCAGGAAAAATACGTCATAAATCAACAAAGTGTAATGACAAAGTCTTTTCTTGGCTATATTTTGCTTTGTACCATAATAAAACTAATTTATTAGACTCAGTTGAATGTTAGAATATGTTTTTAAGAATTGAGATATACAGCCTATTTTACACTCTGGAGACCAAGCTTTCATTACGCACTCTCCCACTTAGCTGCAATGCCAGGACTAAAATAGCAGCAGTGGGTTTATGAAATCCTAGCATGCCAAGGAATGAGGTAACTTCTTTTTTTCCAGCACCTTAGGGATATCCAGTGGGGTTTAAGAGAAACCCACTGAACGCGCACTTATTAGGCTGGCAGTCATCAACCTCTGGAATAGGATCGGACACTGGCAACCTAGGCCATAGGTAAGTTTTATAACACTCCAAAGTCAATATCCAAGATGAGACTTGGTTTCAAAGTAGAGAGTAATGATGTCAGCCCCATTCCTAGTGAAACCCTAGGGACTTCACTGGGATAGGGATAGACTTTTAGCCCCATTCATTTAAAAAAAAAAAAAAAAAAAAGCAACGGTAACTATTTTGGGAGAAACTACAATGTTTCTGTAAAAAGGCCTGGGGACTACACCTTACATTTTGAAGAGTAATATTGCATCAAGCCTGTAAAAAATGAAATCCCACTTTAGCTAATAATCATAGCTGGTCTACACAAAGAATTTCAACTTATTTATAAATGGAAAGGAGCTTACATAAAGGCAATCAGTCCTAATGAAAATCCAAATGGAACTAATATCAGAGATTACTGGATGGCATCTTATTGGTTTCCTGTTATCTAGCAGTCCTCACCTTTATAAAATGAAACAGACCAGATGTCACACTCTTAAATAGTGTGTTGAGGGCTGTGAAATTATAAAGGAGGTTTGTTAGAGTAGCAGTATAACCTATTCATTATCTGCCAAACGAAGTATTGCACAGTTTGCATTTGCTGTCATGAAGATAGATCGATTTTGGAAAGGACCTATTACTATTTTACACCATTCCAGTCCGCTCTGTCCATGATTTCAGCTAACTAAGGAGCTATTTCCACAATGACTGCCAAAGAATTCATTTGTATCCGTTCTGAATACACAAGATGATTACCCCGTTACAAAACAACAGTTGAAGGTCCTAAATGATAAATTACACATTTAAGACAGGCAGTTTTGATGACAACAAGTTCTAAAACTTTCTCCCTTGTACTCCTAACCTGTATGTATTTAGCTGCTGAAGGGTTTTATTTTTGGCTAGTCAATCTTCAGTTTTACTATCACACACAAATTCATATGCCTTGTTGACATGACTTACTGCGATTGTGATTTTTTGGTGAGGAATGTGCCCCCACAGGTAGTTGGGTATTGTGGTCTTTGACAGATTCTGGGGTGCAGTTGGGGGGGGAGGGGTACTGGAGATAGTTGGCAAGTTTTGTGTTTTGAGCTGTAGGAAGTTGGCTTCAGTTCTGGTGATGAAGTTAGGTACTTGTTTGAATGTACAAACCAATTTTCAGAGCTGGGCCTATGAACTGCACTTCATCAGCCTCCTAGGTAGTAGGTACAGAAACTCATGGACTCGATATACACAGCGGAGTGCTGGCACACTGCAACTGGATGGACAGCTGACTTTCCAGGTACTCTGAACTTTTACCTGTGCTGCTACATCCCCCTTCCGCCCACCCCCACAACCTGTCCCTTAGCCCCCAACACCCCCATTGCCATGTTCACTGACTGGCTTTCTTGTCTGCACTGCATGCCAGGCCAGCCTCTGGCTTCTTTACTATTCCTTCCATCTAGGACCAGGAGACACACAAACTCCAGATGTTTCCTCAGCCTGACAAAGGGTTTTTCAACCCGAAAGCTTCCTAAGATATATTTCTCTATCTATTCCATTTTTTCCATAATAAACATACAAACATAAAACATAAGATAAGCCATCACACACCACGAGTAACATATAAACATATATCCCACACAACATCTTTACTCCTTGCTTTCAATTTCTTTATAAAAAGAAAGGCTCTGTGACATTTTTGCTAAGCTACCAGAGATGCTGCTGGTGCCCAGGAAGGGTGCACCTGATCTCACACATACACACACACAGAGTCGCACATTGAGGGCACATCTAACAGACATGCATTAGGTGCTCCTACTTCATAGACTTCATGGACATTAGGGCTGAAAGGGACCTTGGAAGATCATTGAGTCCAGCCCCCTGCCCAAAAGGCAGGAAGTCAGCAGGTGTCATAGGATCCCAGCAAGAGAGACATCCAAATGTGTAGGTAGGGGCTTGGACAGTAAGGTTTGGAATAGACTGCCACCGGAGGTAGTTCAAGCACCTACCTTGAATGCCTTCAAGAGACATTTGGATGTCTATCTTGCTGGGATCCTATGATCCCTGCTGACGTCCTGCTCTTTGAGCAGGGGGCTAGACTCAATGATCTTCCGAGGCCCCTTCCAGCCTTGATGTCTATGAAATCTATGAAGTAGGAGCACTTAGTGCATGTCTGTTAGGTGCGTTCTCATTGTGCGACTCTGTGTGCGTGTGTGTATGTATTTGTGATCAGGTGCGCCCTTCCTGGCACTGGGGCCTCTGCACAGCATGGCAGTATGCCCTAGTGAGGCCTCCTCCTCCCCTACAGCCTCATCCCAGTCCACCTACTTGAGAGGAAAGAAAGGTCTGACAGTTCAGTTTTGCTACCTTAGATGCTGCTGGTGTTACTTGTGCTGAGCCACCTAAGCTATTTTTACCTGCTGCCATTTACAGTGGTGGCATTTACTGGTAGAGGATGTAGGGGAGGAGGAGCATCACTGGGGCACACTGCCATGTTGTGCAGAGGTCCCAGCACTTGGAAGAGCACACCTGAATATACACACGGTGTCACCCTTCCATGTCATGAGTTTTGCCTGCCTGCAGCCAGAGGTGCAAGGCTCCAGAACCCAGACTCCCCCTGCACCTATCTCCTTGATAGCTGGCAGGCTTCATGGCCACAGCAGGCCTGCAATTTTCACCCCATGTGCCTTAACACACACAGCGTCACCTATGCCATGAGTTTTGCTTGGCAGCAGTTTGAGGTACAGTTTCCCAGAAACCCCTGCACCTGTCTCCTTGAAACCTGGCAGGCTTTGTGGCCTCGGCAAGAGTCACCATCCCTGCAGCTTTTACCCACTGTGGTGTAACACACACACACACACGTCAGGAGTTTTGCTTTCACAACTTTGAGGTGCAGTTTCCCTGCTCCTATCACCTTGAAACTTGGCAGGCTTCATGCTCCCAGCAGAAGCTACCAACTCTGTAGATTTTATCCAAATCAGCCAAAAAACAACAAGGTTATAGATATTTCATTGATTCACTGTTATACTCTAGGGCCAAATCTCTGAATCTCTCCAAATCAGCTCCAAATCTTCCAAAGCCGATTCAGCTGAATTGAATTGGAAAAGCAATCCAAATCTCCAGATTGAATTGCTGGTATCCGAATCAGCCAAATCTGAATCAAATAGTTCCCTATTTGTACAGGCCTAATACATTGGTCAAGTTCGAAAAAATTGAACTCAAATCTTGCTATGATTTTGGTTGTTTTAACTTTCCTCAACATATAAATACCCATAAACATAAGAGGCTTTGCAATTATACAGTAAAACAACTGAAGATTCAGTTGTGCTCAAAAATGTAATCTGAGCCAATTCAGTACACATGGAGATAAGCAACATTCAGCCTCCCAAGACAGCCCTACCAATGCGCCGCTCTTCCCCGACAACACTGATTTGCAGTCACCGTCTCCCTTCCCTTCTCTTTTTGTTTCTGCAGTCCCATCAGAGGTCTGCTGCATAAAGCCAATTTACGTTATTTAAGAAATGAAAATGTAGCTTTATGAAAGAATTCTGGAACAGAGTCACAGTGCAGCACATCAGGTCTCACTAATAATCAAGGCTATGCTCAAATCACTATGGATGTTGAGTTATCCTCCTCTTATTCCTCTCTTTTTCCCTCAAAGAAGATTCTGACTCCTCTCTGCACAGAAGTGATCTAACTGCTGCAGGCTTCTGAAGCAGGAATTAAAATGTGCTGCCTAGTAACTGTGTTGTTAGGAGTTTTAAAGTACTTTTAATCTATGATGCTTGCCGAAGTGTTTTTCCATCCCAGAGAGCCTAAACATACCTTGAACCAAAGATTAAAACAACATAAGACTAATAATACCACTGTTAGCAAATGCATTAAATTCTGTTCTACCTGCAACTGACAATTAGATTGGAATAGCTTTCATACACTGCAATCTCCTTCTCCACTTAGAGGAGATAAACAGACACTACTAGTCAGGCAGCAGATACGCCTGGGTATCTCCAAGATTAACAAAGAAGATGGTACCACACAGCCAGAGCCATGGAATACAGGACATGGATTCCTGTCTTCAGTGCAAAAGCCTTGTAGCCTTGATTTGACTTTGGCCAGGTGATGTAACTTCCCCTGTCAAATTGCTCTGGCCCCAGACCTAAATATATAGCCACACACAGCTGCTGCAGATTTATTGCAACTTTAATCCCACACATCAGGTCTGACTGTGAAGTTTGAGGGTTAAGAAGTGGAAAGCTGTGATACGGATGGAAAAGACTGTTGGTGCAATTACACATTGCTGCTGGACTCCAGTTGTAATAGTGAAGGAGTCTGTTTCGGAGCCATGGCTTAGGACAATTGCTGTCATATCACTGTGAAGAAGTCTGCTAATGGTAACAAATTTTGGCAGGCACCCAAATCTCATCAGAATCATCCATAGGCCCCCTCTGTTACTTGACTCAAAGAACTTAGTCAGGTCAATGAAGGCTATGTAAAGATCTCGGTGTCGCTTGCATCTTTTTTTCTGCAGTGTCTAGCAACAAAGATCTCTTGTACCTCTGAGTGGTCTGAAACCACACTGGGACTTGAGTAGAATCTTCTCAGAGAGGAGAATGTGGGCAAGGATCTTCCCAGCTTTGGACATGAGTGAAATACCAAGGTAATTGCTGCTGTCCAATCTATATCCTCTCTTGAATGTGATAATGAGTTACTGGGAATCTGTTCATGCTGCCAGCTTTTCATAATAATGATGTGTAGTTGATGAGAGAGCTTTTTTCTACCTTGCTTATAGATTTCAGCTGGTATTTCATCAGGACCATATGCTTTGATGTTCTTTAGCCACTTAATGTTTTTCAAAGCCTCTAGATAAGTTGGTGCATCTGCAAGGTAGGCCTGAGCAGGGCTTTGTGCAATGTCTTTGACGGCTTTGTCTTTGACATCAGAATCTTGGTTCAGGAACTCTTCAAAGTGCTCCTTGCACAGTGCACTGATGGCGGAGCCGTCTTTATTGTTCCTTCCTCGGATCTCAGACGGATGGCTCCTTGTGGGCTTGGCCCACAGATAGCTTTGGTTATGCTAAAGAAGCTACACATCGTGACTGTTGGTAAACTTTTGAATCCCTTTTTCTCTGTCCTCCAATTACATGTTCTCTCATTCTTGAAGTTTCCTTTGGGTCTCAGCTTTAATGTTTTGATAAATGTGTTGTTTCTGTTCAAACTTAACGTCATTCTATCGAGTGCTGAAGGCTGTCCTTTTTCTGTTAAAGTATATGTGTGTATAATGGCAGGGGGCTCTAGGCTGTGCTATACAATGGCCAGGGAATATGGTGGATGTGTATGCATGTGTGTAAAAAAGACGAGAGGACTCTTTTGAATGGCTCTCTAACACAGTAGAAGTGCAAAGGGGATGGCTAGAGAGGTGAAAGACTCTTGGCTGGGGGATACAAGGAAAGGGGTCTTTTACCTGGGCATCAGGTAGCTTTAGCTCCAGGTGGCCTCTTGCTCCTCAGTAGCTTCCGAAACAAATGTGATGCTTCCAATGCTGGACAAACTGCAGAGAAGCTCCTGCTGCTAGGAGGAAGCTCAGGTTGCAGTCAGCAGCTGCTCTGCTGATGAAGGTAGAGACAGCTCTCCTGAATACTGTAGTCAGGCATACAGTCAGTGGGGTTGAGGGAATAGTGCTTTAACCGGGAGCTAGGTAAAAAGAAAGAATTACCTTGGTTAATAAGTCTGAGTGTGACACTTGCTTGATACAAAACATCAAGCAGGAAGAAACACTAAATACATAGGGTAGACTCCTGCCCCACTTGCATCATTGGTGAAGCTCCCATTATCTTATCTTCTAAAGAGCCAGGATTTCACTCGGAATCTTCTTATGATTCATTGGCTTCAAGTGTTATTGCCCCTTTGTGCCCTTATAGCAAGAAAAAATAGCAGGGTGCCCACTTCAAAAAGCCCTAGATTAAACTGTAGGAGTGCAGCTGGCAGTACAGAATGGATCAGGATCGTCAGTTCTGAGGCTTACTCCCCTGCCGTGTTAATCTACAAGGAATGCCACAGGATTCGTTCCATTTCCCAAGGGGTGTAAAAATGGAAGGGTGTTTCCTTAATTATGAAAATGTCTTTTTTATATTGGCACTGTGATGTTTAATCAATAATACTGTAATACTTCAAATTCAGGCAGCAGAGTTCATGCATGAGCCTCAAAACATAGCTTTAAATGTTTTTTCTACATACCTCCAAGTAGCAGGGGCTCTGAATGCTGTGATGCTAGGGCGGATGCAGTGTCCAACAGAAGCACGGGGCTCCCCAGTGTGCTCAGCAGCAGACCCGGAAGAGGACCAGAAGCACTTCCAGTCCACTTCCTGGTCTACCGGGGAGCACGCAGGGGTGGGTCCCCCCCACACCCTCCTGGCTTAGTGACTGGTGCCTCCTGGGTCTGGTGGGGGCAGGGGGCACCTGGGGTCTCCCTGCAGCTGTTTGCCGAGCCAGGGGAACATGGGGGCAGACCTGGAAGTGGGCTGGAAGTGCTTCCAGTTGACTTCCAGATTTGCTGCTGAGCATGCTGGAGAGGCCCCCGTGCTCCTGTGGGATGCTCCATGCACCCTTGCACCACAGCAATCATGAGCCACGCTACCACCTCAAGGAATGTAGAAAAAAAAACTTTTAAAGTTGTTCCTGTGTCCGAATCGCTGATTCACTGAATTGGCATCGAATCATCAGATTCGGATTCAGCCGAATCGATCAGGGACAGTGATCTGAATCAACAGATCGAATCACTGTCCCTGATTTGGGCCAAATCCGAATTGAATAGGGCCTGTTTCGCACAGCCCTACTGCTCTGTCCACTGGATCTTGCACTTTCAAATAAGATCAGGCTTCTTAAATAACATGCATGCTCCCTGAAATGAATAGCTGATATATTTTCATAACCCAATTAAAAAACCCCAAAACACCCCCAAAAACTACTTTGTGTGAGGCTTTCTATAGTATAACACATATCCCTAAAATAGATGTTTGTCAACATTTCCATTAGAAACTATATATTTTTCAAGAGTCTTACACAATACTCTGCAAACCTTTGGCTACCTTAAAAAAAAAGAAAGAAAGAAAGAAAAGCAACAATAAAAATTACCTAGATTTAATACAGCACTTTTTTGCCAGTGGATTTCAAACTACTGTACAAAGGAGAGGTAAGTTCCCTTACAGTCTTTAGTCATTACCAGTAACATTCATTCCTGCATATGCATAGCAAAGTTTTGTGGGTCTTTGCTTTCTGCCAGCGATGCATTTTATTATTTTAGACAAAACTGAAATGATTTAAAAATTCATGCACTCTGTCATTTGCTTCATTCCTTCTGTTTATTTTCCTGAAGACTAGATGAAGTGATGAAAAAAATGTCTGCATGCTCCAGAGCTGCCAAGAGGTATGCAGGAAGCTTCTGCATTCTGGGAGAGTTATGGATGTCAGTTGGCATGCTGATGTCCATGTCCAGATGGTTGTCCCCTTGTGCCAGAAAAAACAGCAACATGGGTGTCCCTGGAGTAAAGTAAAAACAAAACAAAAAATTAAACCTCTTTAGTGGCCACAGTGTTGTAAGATTTCAGCAGCCTTATGGTTTATCAATCTAATTTCTCTACAGAGATCCTGCAGATAAGATTTATGCACCACAGAACACAATGGCGATTCTATACAGCACCATTTTTTACAAACATGACCAAACTGGCTTCATGTGAAATAAACAGACTTTCCAAACAGGACAAGATGTTCAGCAGTTGTCAAGCTGGATTATGGTTTTAAAGAGAAAAATCAAATGCTTTTGAATTTTACTTTATTTTTACCCAACTGCAAGGTTCCTTTTCTGCACTCATATATATTCATGACCTGAAGCAGACACCCATCTCGGAGAGACAGATGAGGCGTGTTGGAATCAATCCTGTCGTGATGTAGGGGGACAAATCTGATGAGCCAATGCAGATCTTGCCCAAATGTTCATTGTCACAGATACTGGGTGAACTGCCACTCTGATCCCTCCTGGTTTGTCTGAGTTCACCTCCCCGCAAAACCCCTTTTACATCTTGGGCCATCACTTCTTTTTAGGGTAGAATCACAGAGATCTCTCAGACTGGGCCCGAGACTGAAGTCCCATCTATCAGCTATGACTCCCTCAGAAGGTTTATGTCCAGTCCCTGCAATTCCATTTCCTCTAGGGCAGTAACTCTGGTCATTAGTGATCAACAAAATCCTTCAAGCAAAGCATCCTTCCTTTAGTACAAAGCCTCTCAGAACAAATTCACCTTACACACAACAAAGCATGCTCTAAGCATGTCTAGCTCTCCTGTAAGGCTTACCATCCTGAGATACGAGAATGCCTAATTCCTACAGGTTACTGCACAACCTTTCTGACGGAGAACATTCGCCGCTAGAGAGCAGCTCTCATGCGATTCCCTGAACTGCCCCGGGTGACTGATGACTCCCTCTTCTTCTCAGAAGGCTTTTAGCTCTTATTATCTTCTCGTTAACCCAGTTCCCATCCTGACAAGACAAATCTAGTGAGAAGACAGGATTCTTGAAGCTGACAAAATGATCCATTGTTCCTCAATGTCCATTTGTTCCTAAATGGCCACATCTGCAAGTCAGGGCTCTACTTCCCTGTTTGTATTCTCCAGGATTTCCAGTACAAGCTACAGAATCCATCATGCTAACAAGGTTACATATCAAGATCCTTAGGTTTTTACAGATCAGTTCCTAAAGTATTCATAACATTATTACGTTTCAGCTTCCCTTCTTTTACCATCAGATGGGGTTTATATCTGTAGTGTAGCTAGGCTAGGGTCAGTGGAGCACCAGCCCCAGACACCAACTTGTAGGGGGTGCCAGTATAGCCTTCTCCCCCCAAGGCGCCTTTTCCACAGCAGGGGCAGCCTGGCCAGGTGAGCCAAGTAGGCAAAGACCCATGCCCCCGTGTCCATGGGGGAGGAAGGTAAGGAAGGCAAATGAATTGCAATCCCCTCCACTGTAGCAGCCTAAGCTCACGCTACTACAGCAGGATTTTCACATTTAATATGACTGCAGCTGCCAGCCAAGTGCAGAACCTGCAAAAGATTCCACTTCCCTACTCGCCTTTATTCTCTGCAATTCTCTTTAGCATAGTTTGGCTTTAATTGATATAAATCAAATTCCTTTTTTTAAAAGATTCCATAGAAATTGTTTCCATATGAATTAGGTTTAAACCAGGAAATAAAGTGCTTCATGTAATTTCTCAAGATGAATTAATAAAAAACTGTGCAAAGCCACAGGATTGCATTTTGATCACAAAACAGGCTTTCCTGAGATCTGTGCTTGGCTAGCTCCGCACTCATATAGATGGTTAGATCAGATGACCCTTGAGGTTCCTTCCAATCCATCACTGAAAAGGGAATAATATGTTCCCATTTTCCCGTCATTAAAATGGGAATAATACATGCTGCTCTGTTTCAACAGCTTTATGATATTTATGTTAAACATAATCATTAAGGCCCTAGTTCTGTTCCTATCCAAATGCCTGAGGAATTTTCATTCACTGTATCAGGAAAAAGATTAGATCTTAAAGAAGTGACAGCATAACTAATGCTATAGAGAAACAACATGTATTCCACAAAAGAGGACTTTAATATTAAACAGAATTCTCTGTTTAATATTAAGCTAAGAAAGCTATAGAACTTCTCTAAAATTTCTCTAAGAAAGCTGTATAAAATTTATGTTATGCACATGCAACATGGAGACCCATAGAAAATGTCACCCATCTAGAACTGCTGAATCTAAGTATCTAAATGAATGAAAGAAAATCTTACTAAATTATTACAATTTCCCCTGAAATCCACTACAAATCTTCTTATGCAATGAGCAAGGCAGCTTAAACCAAGCCATTAAAGCAGAAATCCTCCAGGAGAAGGGCTTTACATATTTCCAAGCTAGTTTTAAAAAGGTCTGGCTGCTTTAGGACTTTTATAATTTCAAATGCAATAAATGTTCTGGGAAATTCAGAAAATGCTATGTGCAAAGGTGTGAGGCATACTAGGGCCAGGACAACTGCGACAGGCTTAATCACAGGTTGAGGCAAAAGGAAAGTCCTGCCACATTACATCAAAAGGAAACTAAGAAGTGCTTGACAGAATTGTCAAGCTTTTAAAACTAGGGCTTACAATATTTTGTAGGGTTAGGTTCAGGGCTTAAGCTGTGAAGGAAGCAAGGAGGGAATGCACTGTCCCTTTAAATAAAGCCAGTTATTGCCGATGGCAAAAATAGAAAGAAAGGAAATATTTACTAGACATGGGCTCCAAAGGAAAGCTGAGGATTCAAACATGCCCCCTTTGTGGGTGGGGAAGTACAGGATCTGAACTTTGCATCTGAGGACCATCATGTTCCTGTTTTCTCCAAGCCTCTAATGATTTCACTCCATGGGAAATGTGCAAAACCTACGACGTGGACTCATTCCTAGTTGTACATATCTGCTTTCCATTGTCAACCTTCAACTCCATTCCAGCACCACCTAAAGGAAGCTGCTTTGAAGTCACTTGTGCAAGGTCCGATGTGATCAACACTCTCCACTGTGACTTGTTGCCTTCAGGTCTGGCAATTTCCTCTAATGCCAGAATTGAATCCCAGGTGTATCACGCTGCACTCGAGTAAACATCATCCTGCACCTGCATCGATTCCAGCATTAAAGGACATTGCCAGTCGCCTGGATGAAACTTTAAAGGGGCCGTATCTCAGCGTCTTACCGCTAGTTCTTGTGCTGCTGTCATAGTTGACTAAACCTCCCTAAATGAAGAGATACTTCATTTAGGTCAAAAAGATAAACCCAAATGCCTGCTCAATGCGAAGCATGTCTTCATAAAAAAATAAAATAGTTTGCAAGGAGTTAAGAAGCTCTAGCTAGTTGCCTTCATGCCCAGGCTCCAATCCTGTCATGCGCTGATTCAAATGGGATAGGGGAGCATACAGCACTTCACTGGATCATCCCAGAGCTTCACAAGGAAGGAGCTGCATTAAGACTGCTTTACTACATGATGACTGCAGTCACTGATGCTAATCTAGCCAGTCATGCAGCAGCTATTCAGGGAAATAATTACATCTTGAATACATTTCATTACAAAGCTTTAAACTCATCTTATTACAAGCTTTAAGTCCATATTATTAAAAATGAACCTTTCTGCTTGGTTTAAGGAAAAAATGGCTACGGCATGAGTGGTAATGGAGCACACAAAATAAATGGAGCAACAGAAACAAACACTTTACGCATTTTTGTGTGATTTCAGCTTGAGATTGTAATAATCAGAGAAGAGAATTAAAAAAGAAAAACAGAGAAAAAATATTTCTCTACCAGAGCCATGAAGAGCTGGGGTGGGGCTGAGATGATAGATCTGCTATGCAGCCAAGGACCTATTCCTGCTCAGTGGAAGTTTTACCATTGATTTCAATAAGAGGAGGATCTGACACGAAGAGAAAAAGGGTCATGCTAGCAATAATAAGCAGTGACATATAAAACTGCTCATTGGAACATGAAGTATCATTTTAGTTCCTTGAGCCTTCAGAGTGCTGATAATTCAATGAAATCTTTGATATATATGAGAGAGAGAAATTGGAAGATGTTAAAACTAGACCAATTTATCTAATCTACTTCCTTCCTCTCCTTCAAAATTTTGGATGATTCTTATGTATGACCTTCAGCTGAGCCTTTGTATACGTGGTTGCAAAAATAAGAGCATAATCAACCAAGACTTGGAAAAGCACATAAACAAACACAAATCCCAAAGAAAAACCTACAGCATCTCTCTGGTTTCTAGTTAAGTGGACAAATGTATGCAATGTCTGTTTTGGTATCGTTTGGCAGTTGTATTTTCAAGGAATCCCTGCTGATACATGAACATCAACTGACAGATACCCTATTTAGTCTAATATAAGATCCTGAATATAAGATGACTCCCCTCCCCATTTTAATTATTGGAAAATTTACACATTGGTTATAATTTTCCAGGTATAGAATCTAATTATTTGAGGTTTGCCTTGAAAGTGTCCCCCTCTCACTGCTGCAGCAGGGAAAATAAATCTGGAGGAGTTAGGTAGTCTCCTTGTCCCCTCAGCTTCTTCCCCCTGCAGTGCCTTCCCCTGCTCCTTGCTATCAGACCACGCTCCCCCTGAGCACATGGAAGTGAGAGGCAAAGTTGAAAAGACGACCATGAAATAAATACATAGATAAATGACTGCAGGTACCCATAGACTTGATTCATCCAGAACTGATACAGACACACTTTTAAGCAGCACTTTTGCACCTAGTTATATATAGTACAAACTATGCGTGATATTAGTCCAAAACATCAGCGGTGCTTTTTGCAGGGGGTGCACCACCAATCTCATGGTGCATGTGCACCCACATACACCTCCTACACATCACCAGTGTATCATAGTTTCATAGTTAGTAGGGTCAGAAGGGACCTGAACAGATCATCAAGTCCGAGCCCCTGCCATGGCAGGAAAGAGTACTGGGGTCAAACGACCCCAACAAGGTGATCGTCCAGCCTTGTCTTAAAGACCCCCAGGGTAGGAGCCAGCACCACTTTCCTTGGAAGTTGGTTCCAGATCCTAGCCGCCCTGAC
>NW_017728922.1:2605316-2608194 GCF_001723895.1 Crocodylus porosus
GCATAGAGGGAGAGGATCACCTCCTTGGACTTGCTTGAGATGCATCTGTGGATGCACGACAAGGTGCAGTTGGCCTTCCTGACTGCCTCCCCACACTGCCGGCCCATGTTCAATATGGTGTCAATGATGACTCCTGTGTGCTTTTCTGCCACTGCACTGACGAGAAGGGAGTTCCCCAGCCTGTAGGGGAAGCACTACAGGTCTGCTGCTGGTTCTTCCTCCCCAGGTGCATCACCTTGCATTTGTCAGTGTTGAACCCCATCCTGCTCCTATTGGCCCACCCCTGTAACCTGTCTAGATCTGATTGCAGCCTATTCCTCCCTTCTAGCATGCCCATCTGACTGTAGGCATCAATACCACAATCTCCTAGTTTTTTTATGAGAATGGGGTGAGAGACCATGTTGAAGGCTTCCCCAAAGTCCAGAAAGACTATATCCACTGCTACCCCTGCATCTAAGGATTTGGTGACCTGCTCATAGAAGGCCACCAGGTTGGTCTGACAAGACCTGCCCCTAATGAACCCATGTTGGTTGCCCTGAGCACAGTCTCCCTTGCTGGCCCCTTGTGGACATGCGCCAGGATAATTCTCTCAAAAAGCTTCCTCAGGAAGTAAGACTCATGGGCCTATAGTTACCTGGGTCCTCTTTCCTCCCTTTTTTGAAGATGGGGACCACATTGGCCCTTTTCCAGTCATCTGGCACATTGCCCGAGCACCACGAGTGCTTGTAAAGCCGTGCCAGAGGTCCCGCAATAACCTCTGCTAGTTCCCTCAGCACTCTGGGGTGGAGATATTAAATGACATCAGGTTGAGGTGTTCCTACCTTGCGAGCTTGTCCTGGTTGGCCTGGTTTACTAATTAACCCCCCACTTATGATTGGTACCAGGTGTTCTTGTCTAAAATCCTGAGATCCTCCAAAAAATTATATGCAAATGAGGCTCAGAGCACCCCGGTGCAGCTCTTCTTTTTTATATAGGATTTTCTTACAGAAAGAAAATGGCATGTATGGTGCCTTGTACAGAGAGCTAATAGGAAAAGATAAGCTGAAACAAAATGTGCATTTTGTGATGCATCAAGAAATCTCTTTCAGTAAAGTAGATGAATTTATATCCATTAGGCAGCATGAAGGTCATGTAGCAGAAATCCCAAGGGTCAGGCTAGCATACAAATATGGAGTGTGTCTTGTTTTGTAAAACATTCACAGGCAAGAAAAATTTACAAAAGAATAGTAATTTACTGTAGCCTGGAAGGTGTTAATTTAAGTGTAAAGAAGAAAAATATGACCTAATAACAACAGGAAAAACGTCCCAGCAAATCTTCATCTAAAGTAGAAAAATCTGCAGCCTGTATTGATTTTCTTCTTGTAATGTTTGGAAGCCAAAGACTTTCAAGATTAATAAACAGCCATGTTAATAAAACAGAAAAGTCAGTTCATTTCTTCATCATTACTGGGCCTGAGAGGAAAAAAAAATCAAATTTAAATCCATCCTAAATTCATGACCATGCCAATTTTGGATTGTGCTTCTGGAGCAACCTTGATTTCCAAACTGGCTTCATGTTTAAACTGATTTATATTTATCTCTGGAAAACTAAAATCGAGCTTTGCTTTACTGCTTTCCATATTAACTTTCTGGACAATGATATGAAAATTCCAGCGTGCAATGGTGCAAGATTTTATATGGATCCTTTATTTTATTTTCTATTAGATTTTATTTTCTTCATGTTCTTATGTGTGTGTATCATCCTTTCATGTTTGAACCCCTATCCTATCTAATCTGTCTGTGGTTAGCGGCACTCAACTGGAAAGTATTTCGAACCTGAGCAAAGAGTGGAAAAACAATTCTACAAGTTAGTTAAATCTGAATTTTGGTTTGGTAATGTTTGCCATCCTTCCAGTATATTCTTTTACAATGGACTGAGCATCTTACTGGATGAAGAAAAATGAACAGAGTTCTATCAGCGCCCATTAGAAATCCATGCAAGCTGGTCAGAACAATTGTTCATTCAGCCCCTGCCTCCTGCTCTCCAGAGTCAGAACCAAAAGTTTTCTCTCCAAACTTTCTCTGGCTCCTTCTGCCCTAAAAGCAAGGCAGTAAAGTTTCAGTCCTAAATCTACCAGTAAATTGGCATGTTACTAATAAGACGATACTATAATACAAACACACACTCCCATGCAATTGTTTGAATACATTATGCAGTGTTTGTTTGTTTTTTAACCACAATAAGACATACATTTCTGCAAAAATCACTGCATATCAAACCTAGATTTTCATCAGCACATGCTATTCCTGTTGGTAACCAGAATGAAAACTGTTGGCCTGAACCAGATCAGCCAGCTAGCAGCACTGAAGATGATGTTAAACTAATTTTAGTGGGTTTAAGTCTTACTTTACATCTCTGTAATGGACAGCACATGCTTGAAATAATTTATGGATGAACTGGACAGAAAGAGCCAAAACTTTGACATTTTCCACAAACAGTTTACAGATCAAGCGAGGCAATTACTCACTCAAAGTATAGGCCCAAAAGGACATATATCAGAGAGAAGTAGTTAGCAGCATCAGTCCACAGTCCAGCAGAAGGTAGGGCAGAGATGCACCTTAAAGTCTAATTCAGAAATGAATAAGCAGGGGGATGGGGGGTAGGGCTCAGCAGTACAATCGAACCCTCTTTCCCTGCTGCTGCTATCCTCAGATGATGTGGGTGGAAGGGGAGTTCCAAAGCCGCTCCTGCCCTGATCCAGCTGTGGGTTGCTGCTGCATGGGGTGCTAAGCTCAGCAGGGGATAGCGGCAGCAGTGGGCAGGTCTCTTCATCCTGCACCTGCTCCTTGCCATTTCCCAGATCCTCCTTCCAGCTCCCAGCCTGTGGAGGAAACAAGG
>NW_017728922.1:2608294-2614329 GCF_001723895.1 Crocodylus porosus
GAAGGTCATGTAGCAGAAATCCCAAGGGTCAGGCTAGCATACAAATATGGAGTGTGTCTTGTTTTGTAAAACATTCACAGGCAAGAAAAATTTACAAAAGAATAGTAATTTACTGTAGCCTGGAAGGTGTTAATTTAAGTGTAAAGAAGAAAAATATGACCTAATAACAACAGGAAAAACGTCCCAGCAAATCTTCATCTAAAGTAGAAAAATCTGCAGCCTGTATTGATTTTCTTCTTGTAATGTTTGGAAGCCAAAGACTTTCAAGATTAATAAACAGCCATGTTAATAAAACAGAAAAGTCAGTTCATTTCTTCATCATTACTGGGCCTGAGAGGAAAAAAAAATCAAATTTAAATCCATCCTAAATTCATGACCATGCCAATTTTGGATTGTGCTTCTGGAGCAACCTTGATTTCCAAACTGGCTTCATGTTTAAACTGATTTATATTTATCTCTGGAAAACTAAAATCGAGCTTTGCTTTACTGCTTTCCATATTAACTTTCTGGACAATGATATGAAAATTCCAGCGTGCAATGGTGCAAGATTTTATATGGATCCTTTATTTTATTTTCTATTAGATTTTATTTTCTTCATGTTCTTATGTGTGTGTATCATCCTTTCATGTTTGAACCCCTATCCTATCTAATCTGTCTGTGGTTAGCGGCACTCAACTGGAAAGTATTTCGAACCTGAGCAAAGAGTGGAAAAACAATTCTACAAGTTAGTTAAATCTGAATTTTGGTTTGGTAATGTTTGCCATCCTTCCAGTATATTCTTTTACAATGGACTGAGCATCTTACTGGATGAAGAAAAATGAACAGAGTTCTATCAGCGCCCATTAGAAATCCATGCAAGCTGGTCAGAACAATTGTTCATTCAGCCCCTGCCTCCTGCTCTCCAGAGTCAGAACCAAAAGTTTTCTCTCCAAACTTTCTCTGGCTCCTTCTGCCCTAAAAGCAAGGCAGTAAAGTTTCAGTCCTAAATCTACCAGTAAATTGGCATGTTACTAATAAGACGATACTATAATACAAACACACACTCCCATGCAATTGTTTGAATACATTATGCAGTGTTTGTTTGTTTTTTAACCACAATAAGACATACATTTCTGCAAAAATCACTGCATATCAAACCTAGATTTTCATCAGCACATGCTATTCCTGTTGGTAACCAGAATGAAAACTGTTGGCCTGAACCAGATCAGCCAGCTAGCAGCACTGAAGATGATGTTAAACTAATTTTAGTGGGTTTAAGTCTTACTTTACATCTCTGTAATGGACAGCACATGCTTGAAATAATTTATGGATGAACTGGACAGAAAGAGCCAAAACTTTGACATTTTCCACAAACAGTTTACAGATCAAGCGAGGCAATTACTCACTCAAAGTATAGGCCCAAAAGGACATATATCAGAGAGAAGTAGTTAGCAGCATCAGTCCACAGTCCAGCAGAAGGTAGGGCAGAGATGCACCTTAAAGTCTAATTCAGAAATGAATAAGCAGGGGGATGGGGGGTAGGGCTCAGCAGTACAATCGAACCCTCTTTCCCTGCTGCTGCTATCCTCAGATGATGTGGGTGGAAGGGGAGTTCCAAAGCCGCTCCTGCCCTGATCCAGCTGTGGGTTGCTGCTGCATGGGGTGCTAAGCTCAGCAGGGGATAGCGGCAGCAGTGGGCAGGTCTCTTCATCCTGCACCTGCTCCTTGCCATTTCCCAGATCCTCCTTCCAGCTCCCAGCCTGTGGAGGAAACAAGGGAGGAGGAGGAGAGATACAGGCAGGGAGCAGGTGCTGAAAGAAAGCACCTGCACACCGCTGCTGTTATCCCTGGCAGATCCTGGCACCCTGCACAGCTGCTCCTCACAACCTCTGGCTTGAACGGGGCAGGAGCGACTCCAGGGCTCCCCCCAGGCCTAGGACAGTGGCAGTGGCAGGTGGGTCTCCTCCCTTTGTGCACTTGCTCCTTTCCTGGCTCCCCAGTGTCCCCCACTAGCCCAGGAGCTTCAGCAGCACCTCAGTCCCATTTCCTATCATGATCTGAGGGGTGGCGTCCCACACCTTTCCCCCTTTGTAAATCCTGGGTTCACCTACTGGCATACTGTCAGATGGTATGAAAGGACTTATAGGACATATATTCTATTTGTACGCTGTTATAGTGATAACAACACAGGAGACTGAATTCAATATACACCTCCCTGCATACCAGAACTTTTCTAACTATGGGTTGTCTGATCTCTTGAACTGCTTTGCATTTTTAGGGTCAATCTAAATAACTAATTACTGTCCTTCTTGTTAAAAGAACAAATTGTAAGCACATCTGCAGTATTGTTTTCCTCTGATGCACATCAATTGTTACTGTCTGAGAAGCATCCTGCCAGCTCGTTGAGCTGGAGACACAAATTAAGTGTTAAACTGTCCTTTGACCTTTCAATGTTATGCTTTGCACTATGTTGTAAATATATTTGCCTTGTAATATAATATTTCCCTGCAATTTAGAAGACAAAAAAAAATATCTGAAGGAGGAGATGGAGTTAGGGGTGACACTCCTCTACTGCAGATCATAATACACCAAAGCTATTTAGTCTTATGCAACTCTTCTCTTGACACTGTATCCCTTGTATCTGCAGAGCCAGTGATATTCCTTTTTCTGATATGCTTGACTGGCTATTTTAAATTACATATTGGACTTAGTAGTTTATCATTCTCTACAAAATTTCTATGCATCTGCTAAAAAATGATAATGTATAAGCTAACCCAAGGACTTGGGGTGTAGGGCTCTAACAACTTTATTTAGAAATATAAAACAAGACAGCAAGCTCTCTGCTCCAGCCGACCAGGGAGGTGTGCTCTAGGACCTCCCAGCTTCTGGTCTGGGTCACTGCAGGCATGTGGCTGCAAGTCTAGAATCGAAAATGAATGTTCACTTGCTTATCTATTCACTCTCTGCAGCTTAGACTAACCTGCAAAGGTTGAATTGATTCAGCCTGGGGCTTTTTGGCTGTCTGTACTTAGCCTAATTTCCACGCATCAGAGAAAAACTGGTGAATTCCATGTTTGTCCTGGATTAGTGGAAGTGTTTTATTGTTCTGTCTACATTGCTCCCCATCCCCTGCCCCATCCCTAGAGTGCACATAACTCTCAGGGTAGGAACAGATGTTGGATTTGTCCCAAAACTGACTGTACCAGTGTTTGCCCCGGCATAGAAAAGTTGTGGGATTGGTGTGTACACGTTGCCCTTCCAGTTGATGTTTAGTGATGCAACTTTGCTGCCACTGATGCAAAAATGCAATCCATAAAGTTTTTCCAGATATCCAATATAAATTTACTTTGCTGAAATTTCAGGCCATTGATCTGTATCTTCCCCTCTGCAACAAGAGAAGAAAAGCACTTTCTAGGCCTGTGCAAAGTGGCTAACATTCACTTTGGATTTGGATTCAGCCAATTCAGGGCACAGTGATTCGATTTGGTGATTCAAATCACAGTCTCAGTAGATTCAGCCCAATCTGATTCAGTGATTTGGCTGCTGCCGAATGAGCCACATCTCTGAATCACACAGGCCCATCCCCTGCCCACTCTCCTAGCCCTGGCAATGGCTGCCCTGCCCACCCCAGCTCTGGCTCTTTATGGAAACCGCCCCCCGAAAAAAACTTTGGGCTCACCGGTTCCTGCCCAGTGGAGGGATGATCCCTGCTGCCCTCCACTGCCCCACACCATGCCCTGAGGCTGCTGCAGAAGCTGGTGAGTTCGGGGGGGGTTTTGGTTATTATTTTCTTAAAGGGCTGGAGCTGGGGTGGGTGGGGCAGCCATGGGGAGGGGGCTAAGAGGGGAGGAGGTTGTGGAACTTGGGGAACAGGCAGGGGATAGGGCCTGGCAGGGGTCCCCCCATGGTCTCCTCCCCCACCCCCCACTTACCAGCTCTGAGTCCGGCTTCAGCTCCCTGCTGCAGTGGGTGGGGACTGCCCAAATCATCAAAGCTCTCCAAATCTTTTCTGAAGCTATTCGGAGAGCTTCAAATCCATTTGGACCTTTTTATTGGTCCCCTGATTCAATTCGGATTTGTAGATTCAGCCACCAAATTGGGCTGAATCACCTCTGAATCAAATCAGCACCCAAAGCTTCACACAGCCCTAGCACTTACCCTCCTCTTTACAGCAGCGCTTCAAGTATTTTAAGAACGCTGTCATGTCCCCTCTTAAGCGTCTTTTCCATAAGCTGAACATGCCTAGCTCCTTCAGCCTCTCCTCATATAACTTGCTTTCCAAGCCCTTTATCATGTTTGTTGCCCACCTCTGGACCTTCTCTAATTTCTCCATGTCTTTTTAAAATGTGGAGCCCAGAACTGCACACAGTTCTCCAGATGAGGCCTAACCAGTGCCAAGTAGAGACGCACTATCACCTCCTGTGTCTTAGACCTAATGCTTCTACTGATGCTGCCCAAAACTGCATTGGCTTTTTGTGCAGCTGCATCACATTGCAGACTTACATTGAGTCTGTGGTCTACCCAGATTCCCAAGTCCTTTCTGTAGATCTGCCATCCAGCCAGGTGTCCCCCATTTTGTATTTGTGTTTTTGATTATTCCTCCCATGTGATGGCTGTTTGTAGTCTGAAGGGTTGCCATTATAATCTGCCTTCTTGGAAGAATGACATAACCAGTTCTCCTAGCAAGTGCCCATATTACCCCAAGCTGAAGGAATATACGAGTACTGCATCACTAATGAAAGTGTTATTGGGAACTCTGACTCAGGATTTAGTTGTTTCTTTAACTTAAAAAATAAAATACCTATCAATTGGTGGAAGTACACTGTAGTAGTCTAGCATACTGCCATTTAATTTTTCAATAAATAATTCAAAATAGTGCTTTATACTGATGTTGGCACAAATATAACTTCTTCATAACAAATTGCTTGTATATTCAATATTCAACTGATGATGAAATGAGGAGTCAGATAAAGCAGACTCTTGCTTACCTGCAATGATTTCATCTCATTTCCTGTAAATGGAAAGATGAAATCATGCTTGTTAAAAACCTGACATGTGATTGAGAAGATCAGAATTTAATACTGTGCTCTCACAAACAGCAGTCCTGACCAAGACAGGAGAAAATTCCATTATCTTTTTGCTGAGAAAGATGGCAAAGTTTCTAAAAGCAAAAAGGTCGGCAGAATAAACAGCTTATTATGGATTTTTTTTAAGTACAAGACACATGATTATAAATCTAAATTAAAATTATTACTATAATATGCCTGTGCAACTATTTCTAGTGGTCGCATAGTTTCCATTATGCTAAATGTTTTTACAATTTTAAATTATTTTTCTTGCTTGGAAACAATAATTGCACTTTATTTGCATTAAATGACTTTTAAGTTCAGGGTCAGATTCAACATTGCCATAATGGAACATGTGGAGCTCTTAAAGAGTGTAATGAGAAGCATTCTACGCTCAGTACAATGAGCATATTCCTCAGTAATCTTGAAAACTTCACAAAGCACAGTGAACACCTCGACCCCCATAGTGTTTCAGCATCTAATGTGTCACTGCCAAGACATTAATCCTAATTCCAAGGTGGCTTACTGTCAGCAGAGTTTTAATAAAACAATATGCTGAAACAAACAAAAAAAATAGATCAGAAGAACCCAAAAAACAGATTTGCAGAAGTGGTGCATGCAAAAATGCCATGCGCACACACTTTCACACTGCTGAGCCTGAAAAAAATAAATTTTCCATTTAAAAAAAGTTCCCAGTTCCTCACTGTTGGGCATAGTTCTATGAGGTGGACTGGAATTATGAGACAAGAAAATAGGTCTGGGAGTTAGGACTCACTGATTCTCTTTCCATCCCTGCCCTTGAGTCTGTAAGAATTTGAGCAAGTCACTTAGACAGCCAAGTCGCTTAGACAAAGCCTTGTAAGCATGGGGACCCACAGACATGTACTAAAACAACTGGACTGGTATTTGTCGGGGAAAACCGAAGGATCGGGCCCCAAGGTCACGGTGGGCCGGGGTGGCAATTAGATACGGACAGGTGGGATTAGCGGC
>NW_017728922.1:2615476-2619625 GCF_001723895.1 Crocodylus porosus
GCACCCTGTTTTGAAACACTTTGACCCTCATATTTCTGATCCTCAATTTCATCAGAATATCAAATAGAGTGGACACAAAATCAAATTACTAAAATATGTCAAAAAATTCAATAGGCCATGCCATACCCAAAAGATAGGGAGACATTGCCATAAAAAGGCTTTCCATTTCTCTCTTATTGCCATGAAATTGAAAGGTTGTGCAACACAGCTGAATTAACACATTCAGGGTTTTTTGTGGATTTTAACTATCTGACTACTGTTGCATTGACACAATTTTGCATTTGAATCTGATTTCCAAGATGGCCACATCTTGTGTGAGTATAAGCCCATGGTTGCACCCACAATGGATTGTAGCTGGAAATGGGCACAGAGGTGACTAGTTGTATTGGTCTGAAAATAGGCAGAAGGTGATACAGATGGCACTTAGAGACTGCATTAGTTCACAGAGACGGGAGCTTTCATAGGGAACAACCTACTTTATCAGATGTTAGGCATCTGGAAATGATAATCATATAACTATTTAACTATGCCTGCAACCTGGTTCCCTCAGTATTACAGAGAAATCCTATTATTGATAATAGGGACAGACAGATTGATATGCCTGTCATTTGCAAGCATAGGTAATGGCGCACAGAAAACTGTACCTATATAATCAGAGATCGACTTGGAGGCCCTTCAACAGTTTAGTCTAATTTGTACAATGTTCTTAGTTCCAGTCCACTGTTTAACAATGTTTTCTTTTATAACACAGCAGTTCTCTGAGTGACTCATAGCAAATCACAGCTGACAACACAGAGTCCATACAAGTCACATTTAATGGACATAGAAAACACATCTTTACATATAAAAGAGTTTTGCAAGTTCAGAATGAGTGGCACTAAGAGGAAAGGCTGACTTGATAGAAACATGGCACTGCAGTATCCAAGTAATTATTGTTTTTGCAAAGGCTGGTTGCTAATCCAGCCTGATCTGGGATTTACTGCCCTTTTCAGCAGATCAGGAGCCATTTTTGTTTTCTTGAGTCGGAGAACAATTATTCTAGGAAAATGTAGACTCCCAAATAAAAGTAAAAGCAAAAAATGTGACCACTGGGACAGGTTTAATACTTTAGATGTTGATTTTTTAGGGTTTTTAACTGAGGTATGGCAAAAAATGTATATCATGCATTTATAGGAAGGTTAGTCCAGCCAATTATGTCATAGGTCTTCCTGAAGTCACTAGCAGTGAACATGGCATATATAACATTCATGTCAGCTGAAGGATGTGGAGGCCAATATAGTTTATAAAAGCTACTCTGTACATCATAGAGAAAGCTGTTCTGGTAGAGACAGTGGTTCCCAGGGCTGTAGGTTAATAAAGAGTTTTGAAGAGAAGTTTTGGGAACTTCACTCAAATAGAACATGTAAACACTAGGGCTGTGTGAAGCTTTGGTCCCCGATTCAATTCAGCGGAGATTTGGCTCGATTTGGTGGCCAAATCTCCAAATCTGAATAGAATCAGAGGACCTCTTAATCTCTCCTAATCGAATTTGGAACCCTCCAAGTTGATTCAGAGAGATTCGGAAAGATTCAGTGATTTGGACATAGACACAGCTTTAAATGTTTTCTCTACATACCTCGAGGTACCGGTGTGGCTTTTGAATGCTGCGATGCTGGTGCACATGGAGCATCCCACAGAAGCATGGGGGGCTCCCTAGTGTGCTCAGCAGCAGACCAGCAAATGGACTAGAAGCACTTCTGGTCCACTCCCAGGTTCGCCAGGGAGTCCTCAGCTCCCCCCTCCCTGGCTTGGTGACTGGTGCCTCCTGGGTCTCAGGGGCACCCAGGGTCCCCCCATGGCCAATAGCCAAGCTGGGAGGGGTGTGGGCTCCCTGGCAAACCCAGAAGGGGGCCGGAAGTAGTTCTGGTCCACTTTCAGGTTCACTGCTGAGCACATGGAGGCTCCCCCCCCACCCACACACACACACACTCCTGTGGGATGCTCCATGCGTCCCAGCATTGTGGCATTCACAAGCTGTGCTGGTACCTCGAAGTATGTAGAAAAAACACATAAAGCTGTGTCTATGTCCAGAACACTGAATCAGCAGCGAATACTTCAATTTCAGATCTGGCCAAATTGAATCAGGGACAGTGATCCAAATCAACAAAGTGAATCACTGTCCCTGATTCAGGCTGAATCTGAATCTGTATTGAATACGGCCCACTTCACAACCCTCTAGTAAACACTGGGTTTAGTTTCTGGCTAGGAAGGTTAATGGGACTCAATAGGTTCTGGGCAGTGACCCCTGGAATTTCAAGAGTCTACCTGCTGGTCTACAGATGCAATATTCTTAAAAAGTCGGCACATGTTGTTATGTTGTTACAAAGCAGACGTGTATTTGTTACATCTTTCAGGACAGGTAAAGGAGGAGGTCTGGAAGTATATTTACTTTCTTCAACCACATGTTTTGATGCCTACAAAAGAGATCTTCAGAATCTAACAGCTGTGCCCAAACCCCGATAGCTAGGTGAGCTCACCTTGGTCAAAACTGCTGAGTTTTGGTGAATAAAACACAAAGGGCTTCTTTCTGCTTCCACTGAAGTCAGCTAGACTTTTGCCATAATCTTCAGTAAAAAGAGTGGTGAGCTGAAAGATGCTATAGCTCAGGTAACTCAGGTATACACTCCCCTTCTCCAATTGAAGGGGATTGTTAGCTGGCAGGTGTGCTGTGGGGTGGGAACTGCAGACTGCTCAGTTTCCCTCCATGCCTATAGAACCAGGCCAGGACAGTCAGGGGACTTAACTATATACACATTTATTTACATTAACTTATCACAAGGAAAAGAAACATGGATATAAACATGTGTACAATATATATTTATAGGATATCTAAACAAACAACATAAACAATACCCTATGGGTAAATGCTATAAAACCTTACACCAGTGCTCCAGGTACCAGTAAGTATCTGATCTGAATCAGATAAACCCCAAAATAAGCATAGATGGCCAACAGATAAACTATAGATAAGTATGGGTGAACAATAAATAAGCCACAAATAAATACAAACAAACAACAGGTGAAATAATAGCAACAGGGGGTCCCAGTAGAGCCCTAGGACCCTACTCATTTACTAATTAACAAACAGGAGAGTTCACAAAATATAAGGCATGACATCACACCACTAATGCGCAACAACCTCTCCCCCTCCCCTCAGGAAAGGGGTGTGACTTAACTCCTCTTGCTGCCTCCTGATTGATGGATGGGCTCCACCAATCAAAACGGCAACATTTCAAGCCTGGGACTCAACCCAAGCTCGGAAAGGCAAGCCTGCTTCAATGCTATTCCTCTTACAGACTCATTTCTTCCACAGCACCCCCGGGCAATAAACATAAACGACATATGTAATGTAGAGTTACTCTGTCCTCCAGGCTTCCCTGTGCTCTTCTCTCCTTTTCTTCTAGTTAGATTTTTGCTGCTCAAACCAGCAGGTGCCTTTATTTCTGTGCCTACTGCCAGACATACCAGTGTTGATTTACAAAGACATTAAATTTACTAACACAATCCTCTTACCTATTAATTAGGTTGCAAAACCAAGCACTTAGAAGCTAGGAAATTCTTATGGTTGCCTGTAATCTGGGTGGTCCAGGCCTTTTGTATGCCTATCCTATGCAGGGTTGTTTTTAAAAAAGGTATGTTAGCATATGCTGAAAGCCTGTGTCACAGCATGTACACAACAGAGCAGAGGAACTTCTGAGTGTTTGATTTAGCTTTAAGCAGTTTTTGGCTTGAGTTCTTCCTCTCTTTCTTTTCCTGAAAAAGGTAAAGACAATATCTATTCTGCATAACTGTAATATGTTCCCCCAAAAGCAAAGGATGTTTTCCTGGGGCTGAGTCCATGGATGCTTGTGGTGAAACCCACACTGACCTAAAACACATTCCTTCATCCCTAGTTAGGGAAGCTTCTGCCCCATGGTTTGTCACGAGAAGGGTGATTAGTCTCTCCTGCCATGTGCTGACTCTGAGGAGTTACTGGAGGATGCCAGCCAGTAGGGTTGTGCGAAGTTCCGGTGATTCGATTCAAAGGAGATTGGGTGGCCGAATCTCCAAATCCAAATCGAATTGGGAGACCAATTAAAAGGTCTGAATCAAATCATAAGCCTCTGAATC
>NW_017728922.1:2620345-2675577 GCF_001723895.1 Crocodylus porosus
CGAGCTACTGGACCCATATGCCAGGTGGGCCCAGTGCTTTATGAGAGGGCACAGCCCTCTTACGCATGAGAGCCCCTGGCTTCCACCCACCGTTAGCAGGTCAGCATAGGCTGCCGCCACTGCTGCTCTGGTGGCAGCCTGAGCCGAGCCTCTAAATGTTCAGCCACTTTGGCAGGTTGCCAGTATTTTCTAGTGGAGAGCAAGGGAAATGGTGGGTGTTAAAAAACACACTTTATGTCTCGATCAAATCTGAATACAATTTCACTGGACGAAGGACAGGTGCTTCTGTAACTTTGGGATTCTTCCTGCTGAAAATCAGATCTCTACTGTGATGAATAATGAAGAAGTGAAAACTTCTCAAAGAGTCTCTTATAATGAAAGGTGTTAAGCAACTACGTATGTTTGCCAGCTTCCTCTGTACCAGCAGGAAAAATAAATAATTGGATACTTTAGGCCCAGAGTTGCAGAAATATGCTTGTATGAATTCTCAGAAAACAGCAACAGATGCATCAGATTCACTATTTGGAAATGTAGTTAAATGATTGGCTTGCACAGTTCCAGTAATTGCACATGAAAAGTCAGGCTTGTACCTTCTAAGGAGTGTGTGCATTTACGTACAAGAAGGGTTGCGTGCGTGCAGGAAGGGTTTTTCTGAACAGAATATCAGGAGGCAAGTGACTAAAGCAGTTTCACATGACAGACATGAATGAGGATTATAACTCCGCTTCTTGAAACTTGTTTCATTTGGGCAAAAAATACAGATGTGTCTCGAAGGCATAAGGTAGTAATTCAAGGATCCAAAGACTGATATTCAGATCAATAATGCTGTCTACAACTGTAGCTTACTGGTAATGCTAAACATTTCCTAGAACACAGATCTTTAAAACACGTGTTATCATCACTGAGATACAGTGGCACATTTTTAATCTTGGCTTGTAAGGATACTCTATTGATTTTATTTAAACTCCCTAATGGAGGATGTGAAAATATTCTGATAAATAAAGATCCAAAGTAGCTTGAATACAATATGAATTATTTAGCGCTTTCACACCCTGAACATAAAGCAGATGTATAATCCCATAAGTATCATTTACCTACTTAACCAAGGAAGTCTTAGAGGAGATACCTGAGTAATATGTCTAAGTATCTGCTGCTCGTGAGAATCCATGGTAGTTATGACTTGTTGCCTGAAAGTCATGTACCATCATATGAGAGGTACCATGCTCTCTCCCCATGCTCCCACCCTCTCAACCCTGCCACTGACAGCAGCAGTGGTGTCTGGGGGAGCTCCACGGTTGCCGCCGCCGGGCTAACACCTCCGCTGCGCTCCCACCACCGTTCATGAACATAATTGTGGATTTCCCCATTCACAGGGATCCTCAGAACTTACCCCCTGTGAATGGCGAGGGTTTCCTATACTGCAATAGTGCAGATGCTTTTCGACTAGCAGAGAAACTAGGGCCGTTCTTATACTGGTGCCAAGTGATATTTGGTTTGTAAAAGACAAAATGACATTGTCTCATACACATGCCATACTTTACATGAATTTTAGGTTGCTACCTGAAAATCCAAAAGATAAATCTTTGAGTCTACATACCAAAAAAGCATGGATAAGGTTTTCATAGAAATCATAGAAAATTAGGGTTGGAAGGAACCTCTAGTGGTCATGACCATCCCCAACTAGATCATCCCAGTCAAAGCTTTGTTTATCTGGGTCTTGAAAACCTCCAAGAATAGAGCTTCCACCACCTCTCTGGGTAACCCATTCCAGTGGTTTATTACCCTCCTAGTGAGAAAATTCTTCCTAATTTCTAACCTAAACTTCCCTTGCTATAACTTGAGACCATTGCTCCTTGTTCTGTTTTCAACAGTATGCCACCCAAACGCTATTCTTAACCAAGAAAACCCCTATGCATTATAACAAAATCACCAAAACTAAATTCTTCAGAGCACAGGGCCAGGCCCCACTGGTATATAATTTGCTGAATTCAGAGATGAGAAAAATGAATAGCACTGGGTAACACCAAACATAGGTTAACATATGTTCATGCTGTCCAGACACGCAAGTATATACTTGACCTTCATTCATAATTGGAATTATATACACAAATTAGAGTCAATTGCTTTACATCATTAAACTACCCCTTATGACAAATAGCCTGATTGTGAGTGTTAAGCATGCCTGCTTATGAATAGCGGATGAGTATTGTTAGCTTTCATGTCCTCACTGGCTATGTCTAAACTGCTCAGCGGTTCAGACCATATCTCACTGGGAGCAGTGTTTTCACACATGGGTCACTGGGTAGCCTGCTCCTGTGCCATGGCTAAAGGACCTAGCAGGGCTAAAACATCCAAAAAAAGCATGCTGAGGACATGCAGGCTACTGAGGCAGGTTGCACAAGATCTTGAATGCCCTCAGGGACTGCAAGAATTGGTTGTGTGAGATGGTGAGACAGATCCATCTGGCTATGGGCAGATTAATGGCTGACCAGCACAACAGGAATTATGCTGAACCCAGGCAGCTCTCTCAGACCCAGGAGGACTGGCAAATAATAACCAGGCTCCTTGCAATGATTCTGTGCCTGCTGGTCATCAACCCTACCAGCCCTGCTCCTTCCGGGGAGTAGGACAGGCCAGTGTGGATCTGTGCTCTGCCATCTAGCAGTCTGCAGTCAGGCTCAGAACATCCATCTTAGAGCCAAGGTCTTTTAGTTAGAAGTAATTATTGCTTAGATTGATTTTTTCATGATTCATACATCATTACAGTAGTAAAATGAAATTCCTCTGTTGTAGTAATTATGCATCATTTTCTTATAATAGCTGTTCTGTGGTTTAATTGTGGCTAATATATGGTTTGTAAATAGAGGTTTCTATGTGCTTTGTTTTGATTCTTCACTTCATGTTCCTTGTGTGTAAGAGGGGAACTGTAGAAGGGTGGAGAATTGGGGTCGCTGGCTTGTAGAAGGGCGAGGGGAAGGGGGTTGCTGGCTTGTAGTGGATATTAGCAGTTAGTCAAGCCTGCAACTCATTTTGAATTTGCTTTGTTCTCCATTACTGCCAGTCATCTGTTTGAACTCCTGATCCCTGAAAAGCTGCATGCGCTCAGCAGAAATATTATGTGTACTGCACCCACTCAATTAGTGCACTAACAAAATTCTGGGCCAGCCCACCACCACCTGTGCTTGGTTTGGCCACTGTGTCTTGCTCTGGTCAAAATAATAAAAGCCTGGGCCTTGAAAGCCCCTGTCCCCCTTTAAGCTCCCCCCTTGGGTGGGGTGGCCAGGAAGCATTGAGAAAGTACATGCCCTCAGAGGAAATATTATGGCATTGTGCGGCACCCCCAGTTATTGCTCACTGATGTACTCCACGGCACCCACACCCACATTCTGGACAACCCCCCCCAGTCCAAATGTAGGTGTGCTCATTTACTTTGATTTAGCTTACCTCCCCGCCACAACCCACACCTCTATGACCTTCCCATGACTGTAGACAGACATGGATGAAAATTCATTTTCATTTCACCAAACCATTTATTATATTGTCTGTAACTGAAGCAGAACTGAAAAAATGCAGGAATACAATGCCCATGCCCCAATTTCCTACAAAAGCAACAGTACCAACAGCTAAAAACCCATTATCCATCATAAGCTCTCTTCCCCTTCCCCTCTGTGTCCCCTGTGTCTCACCCTCCCTTTCTTCCCTAAAGTGTAGTGGCACTCTCCTTGGCTTGCTATAGTAGGGGGCCCTCACTCACAGGCACAATGGCTGTTGCTGAGGTTGTCACTATGGGGGGCTGATCACAGAAAGCGGTCTCTATATGGGTCAACTCATGGAAAGGGGCACACACAGTGGATGTTGCATGGGTGGTCCTGGGGTAAGGGAGGGCAGCTCATGAATGGGTGCCAAGGTCATGCACCTAAGGAGCTCATCTCTAAATGCCCTCCATTTGCCAGGTCTCTGTGATACCTTGACAACACTGTCTGGCCAGGTCAAGGAATTCCCTTCTGCTGATCATGATCTCCTGGTGAGCTGCTGCCTCTTGCTCTTCAACCTTTCAATACACCTCCCAGAGTTCATCCTGCCATTCATGCGTGGACCCCACTCACGATTCCAAGGCTACCACCAAACCCTCCATCAAGCTTTCTCTTGACCATCACTGCCTGTGGAGGTGTTCACACACTCGCTCCAGTGGATACAGTAGCTGCTAACAGGAATTGGAAAAAAGATGGTCTACTCCCTGTAGTAGATGGACTATTAGTGATCACCAAGCAGCATCCCTGCCACTTGGCAAATTAATACAGCCACCTGCAAAGGATGATTACGTAGGAACTCAGATATCTCCCCAGTCCACTAAGGAATTCAAGCAGTGGACATATTTGCTGCTTACAAAATTAACACTCTCCCTCCTCCTCACTGCACCTGGCCTTGGTGCAAAATCCTGGCTAGATCCACATAAGCTCTAGTCATCCAAACTCATATAATGCCCTTTCTCCATAATTTAAAAGTCCCTGGGTGTGGATACTCAGGAGTCTCTGGCACCAACACTTATCTTTGGGCCTCTGGAATTTCTGGCATATCCCATAAGTCCAGGGACAGTGCCATTGTGGAATCCGATGCATCCTCCTCCTCTGGGTTATACAAGCAAGGCATCAGGGAGAGTGGGGTCATGGTTAAGACCACTTCATCTCAGTTGTTCCCATCCTCCAGCTGCTGCTAGCACTCACTCCCCACCTCCAACAGGTTGCCCAAAGGCTGTGCAGTGCATATCATGAAGTCCGCTGCAGTGGCAGGACAGTTTGTAGACTTTTTCAGGCTAAGTGAGTCCATGACCTCCTGCACCCCCATCATCCCAAAGGATCAGAGGCAAGCTTCACCTGCATCCTTCATGAGAATGCAGGACAGCTGCTCATAAAATGGAGCTAGTGTGTGTCCTGCCCCAAAATGAGAATTCTGGTCCTTAGCCCAATGGAAAGCATATTTCAGGGCCTTTATCTTGCTGTGGCACTGTGCTCAGTCCCATTTGTGGCTGCACACCTTCATTTCCTGGGCAATGGCTGCATAAACTTGCTTATTTAAATCAATTTTCCAGCTGTTCCAGAACCTTTTGTTCTCCCCAAATACCAATCAAATCTGCCAGTTCTTCCTGGGCCCAGCTGGGGCCACAGCTTAGGGATGTATCTGGCTGCTGCTCCAAGCCTAGCAGACATGGCTTGTTCTTGGTGCCTTCATCAAGTATCATAGAATCATTGAAGTCAGGTCAGAAGGGACCTTATAGATCTTCAAGTCCAACCCCCTGCCAGGGCAGGAGAAAAAACTGGGCTCAAATGATCCCAGCTAGGCATCAAGCCTCCTCTTAAAGACCCCCAGGGTAGGAGCCAGTATATTTTTGGGGCCAACATGAGTCACTAAGAGAGGGGTTGCTATGCTCTGACCAGTCATGAGATGCTTTCTACCCCAGGCTAAGAGCAGTTATATGGACATGTGTGGAATATTTCCATGCAGGTCTGAGTTTCCACATATGCATAACTACGCAAGTGTGAACTGTGTTTCAGTACCGGCACTCACAGAAGGCTGTTCATGTGATGTTTCCTAACAGAACACCTGTGACATCGATAGCCTGCCCCAAATTGTCCCCCAAATTGCCCATTATCCAGAAGGATAGTTGTTAAGGCTTGGTGCCGCACACATCCCCTCCCCAAATTCTTTACCTGACAGCTTGTGATGCAGCTTGAAGGGACTAAAGCTGTCCCAAGCACATGACCCCTCCCCCCCGCCAACAACACTCTCTGACCTATCAATCACTCACCTGTGCTCCTGGGGGGTCTATTTGGTCTGAGGGGGGAAAATTCAGGATTTGTCCATTAAGTCTTCTACTAAGTGCCCGCCTTTTTTTCTGCTGAGTGCTTCATGGATTTCAGGGGTAATCCCCCCAAAAAACCTAAAACCCCAAGTTTTTACAGGAGGGTCAGTTACAGGAACCTGGGGTGTATAGTAACTGAAATGTCAAGAGCATGGCTGTTAGTGCTAATTTCCCTATTCAACAACCCTTAAGTCAGGGTTTGGCTGTTTCAGTGTTCTGCTCAGCACTGACTTTTTTCTGCTGAGTACATCTTTGAAACCCAGGTGTGGGGAGATTTCAGACATATGTGACTGTGATATTACTTGGTAGTTCTTGTACCTCAACGTCTGGCATAGCTCTTCATGTGTGAATGGGATCTATTCAAAAAGAGTGTGGGGATCTTGAGGCTGACCGGGTTCTGTGGATCAACTACAGAGGAACAACTGCAAGGTCTGGGCCCATGCAAGCAGCTCTGAATGGTGGGAGCATATCATACTCAACTTGGGATGATCAATAGCACACCAGAGAAGAGGTACAGGGGAAAACCTCACCTGGTGGGTCCAGGAGAGCTGTACTTCCTTGGCACACCAGGGAAGAGATTTGGGGAAAAACTGGACTGGCCTGCCAGCTCCAGAGTCAGGGGAACATGTGCCCCAGGGAGGCAGCATTGATTGGCCCAGGAGGAAGCCTGGGCTGTTTAAAGAGAGATGCCAAGAGAAGCTCTGTGGCTCCTGGAGCAGAAGTGGAGCAGCAGAACAGGGAAGATTGAGACCCAGCCAGCCTAACCCTCATAGGACACCATGATCCAGCGAGCACAAGCGAAGGAACAACCCAACATCCAGTGAGATAAGTGATGCTGGACAGTGGTGGGTAGTCCCACTAGCTGGAGGGCAAGGGACATGCAGGGGGAGTTCCCTGGGAGACAGATAACAAAGCCCATCTGGGAAGAGGGTGGGAACAGCCAACAGAGCTGGGGTTAGCTTTGAGGGACACAGAGATAGCCCAGACAAACGGAGGATTTGCTGACTGAGTAAATATACACCAGGTTGGAACCAGGGAGCCTAGCTGGACATTCAAATCCAGGGCCCAGAATTTTTCTTAACAGCAGTCAAGGGGATGGACCACAAGCAGGGTGTCGCAAGTTCCTGGGTTTTTTAATACCCCCAAGCAAGGGAGAGACAGCTGGGGAAAGAAAGATCCCCTCTGTATTTGAGTTAAACCTAATTGGGTCCTAGTTTGCACACCTGGACCCCATAAAGCTGTTAAGTTAAGAGTCTTGGGGGCAGGTGGGGAGAGATTTCACCACACAAGACATGCCAATCCAGACAGAAACATTAAACATATAGCCTCATGCTAGAGGAGTCAGAGGCTGTAACAAGGGAAGTGTGAGAAAGGGGAGAAGGAAGGCAATTGCACACTAGACCAACACATCTAAACCTGAAGAGAGAGACCTACCTAGAGAAGGTGGACACCAACCAGTGGAGTAAGTAACCAAACTGAGTCAGGGAGGAATCAAGGTCCAGCAACTCCCACTCACCGTCAAAAGAGAATTACGACTCATCACCCAAGCAGAAAGGGGAAGGGTGTAGGGTTGGTGGAGCCCTGCAGAAGACTGGCCCCCCAGCAGGCAGACCAACCCTCGAGGTGACATTCATCCTCCTAAAGATCAAGACATGGCAGACAAGAGGAAGGGAAGATGAGGCAGAGGTCCCTGTAATCATAACTTGATAAAGAGAGACAAGGGGACCCACACACTCACACCTTCCAACCCTAATTTTCTATGATTCTATGCTTCTAACAGAGAATTTAGCAGTGATTATCTGATATTTTTTTGTTTCTAAAATGAGTGTTTCCTAAGGCCTACAGCCCTTTCTGCATGCACGTGTAACTGCTCTGTTGAATTTCATGCTAAATCAGTTAGAGAATAAGACACAAAATACAGCTCTACTCCAATATGCATGCTATGCCTGCAGTAAATTTCTTGAGGAGCATATTTTTTCTATATAGCTGTAGCAAAACATTAACTATTTGGAAGTTGTGAATATACACAGAGACTCAGATCTGCTCTGAAGCTGGCAGTTTGCAAACTGCCAGGATACTAAGGGTTAAACCTGTGCAGTTTTTAATTAACTGTCAAATGTTTTTTAAGTTTCCTTTGTTATCTGCTGTTGTTTTTACGCGCAGGTAGAACAACTAAATAGTCATGGTGACAGCATTAGTATTACATCTGCTGAGTTTTATGCTGGGCAATTCGAGTCCCATCCTTCCTGAGCCAATTTGCTGATAAGCAATTATCTTACTGGCCTCTTTTTCAGAGATACTCTGTATCTATAACCAGAGGATTCTGAGTTTGTTTCAGGCTGTGGGATTTTTAATTTTACTGCTGTCCTTGGTCTGGATTGGTTTATTATATTATCACTTTGATCTCCACTTGAGTAATAGGTAGAGAGTCACTCTTGTGGTGAGATAATTGAGATAATTGCCCACTCTGTGGTAGGACATTTCAAAGTAGCTGTTCTCTTGTTGTACATGTATCTCTGTATCAGCTATGCTGTGGTGGTTCCTCCATTGTTTATTTTTTTATCATTCTGGGCCCTTCCCTGCTTCCTGCACATTTCTAACTTTGTTTCCCCTTTCATCCCACATCCATTTCTCTCTTTCTGATGTTGTTCATTGAGTTTGCATCAAAAGTATGTTTTCTTGGCATTTATTCTCTGATGGTACGTGCCGACATTCACAGGACTCGACCTACAATCATGCGACTTAAAGTAATTGAGTCCTACTTGTGCAATCATTTGCAGGAGCTGGGAGCCACACCAGGAACCCAATATAAGTAAGTTGGTGGGGGGGAAAGAGTGCCAGTAGGGATTGGAGGGGGCTAGAAGGTCCACAGGGGGAGTGAGATGTCCAGGAAAATAGGTTTTGAGGGGCTAAAAACAGCCCTGGGCAGAGTGTGGGGGGAGGAGGAAGAGTGCAGCCCTGGGGCTTTTCCAGTCCCAGGCTCCATTCCAAACATGTGCAGGCATTCATTAGGTCAGGCTAACCCATTCCCAATCTAACTCAGTTCATCTCATCAGGTGAACAAAGTTAGATCTGGCTGGTCATTTTTTGCTCAATATAACCTGCCCAAATGTCTGTACAGATCAGCAGTTAGATTAATGTCACCATACTTAGCGGGCTCCAAGTATAATGGCTGCCTGACTTATCCAGATGGAGTTTACTCTTACCAAGAGTTTCTTTCATTTGGGAATGTTTTTAATTAGAAGATAACTTTATTTATCCTCTCCATCTCATTATTTTTAAGCTCTTCTTTATTTAAGAGATAACATGTAAGAAGATGAAGCAAGTTCTGAAGGAAATAAGGTGTCTTAGTGCAATGGCATTAACAGTTCTCAAGGGCAGGGTGACACAGAGCTCAACATGTCAGTCACTGATGATCTATGTTGACAGGGAAGTTTTTAACTAGGATGGATACCATAAGCCACAAACATACTCACTGGCATTTAATTAAAAAATGTCATTAGAGGCCTGCTTACCACAGCCAACAGTCACTTCCAGCAAATACCTAGTGACTTAGGTGTTTTCTAGATCATTCCTCTACCAAAAAAACCTCATTGTCCATGGACCATAAGAACCACGGGTGCTTGTCCACACGATGATGTAACAATTTACAAGTGACGGAAAATTCCCTTTGTGTGGCTTAATGATGTTACACATTACACATACCCACATTTTGTGGGTTTTAAATGAGTTTGCATCCTGACGTAGTTTAATTTGCAATGATGAAATATGGAATGAACCAGCTGTTAGTCAGCTTGCCAGCTTGGCAGTAGGGCTATGTGAAGCTTTGGGTGCTGATTTGATTCGGCCCAATTCGGTGGCCAAATCTCCAAATCTAAATTGAATCAGAGGACCAATTAGAAAGGTCCAAATTGATTTGAAGCTTTCAGAATCAATTCAGAAATGATTTGGAAAGCTTTGGTGATTCGGGCAATCCCTGCCTGCTGCAGCAAAGAGCTGGACCTGGAGCTGGTAAATAGGGGTGGGGGAGGGGGGATTAGAGGAGGCAGGAGGGTACCATGGGGGGACCCCCACCAGGCCATGGCTGCTCTGCCCACCCCAGCTCCCAGTGCTTTAGAAAACAGCTCTCCCTCACTGGCTCCTGCCCGGTGGGGGGGGCAATCCCTAGCCCCGTACTGCCCCATGCCACGTGGGGGAGCTCTCTCATGAGCCTGCTCCCCCAGCGCCCACTCCACCATCCCCAGCTCCTGGCCCTTTAAGAAAAAAACAGACCACCCCCCCCAGACTCACAAGCTCCTGAAGCAGCCTCAGGGCTTCTTGGGGCTCATGCAGAGCCCCCATGCAGCATGAGGCAGTGGAGGGGGGAGCGGGGATCACCCCCCACTGGGCAGGAACCAGCGAATACTGGGGTTTTTTTGTTTTTTCTTAAAAGGCCAGAGCTGGGGCAGGCAGGGCAGCCATGGCAGGCCTGGGACACTGGGGGGGTTAGAAGGCTTATGGCAGAGCCCCCCATGCAGCATGGGACAATGGGGGGCAGCAGGGATTGCCCCCTTACTGGGCAGGAGCCAGTGAGTCAGGGCTTTTTTTCCCAAAGAGACAGGAGCTGGGGCAGGCAGGGCAGCCATTGCTGGGGCTGGGAGAGCGTGTGGGGGATGCTGCCTGTGTGATTCAGAGATTCCGCAGCAACCGAATCTCCAAATCAGATTCAGCTGAATCTATTTGGGACAGTGATTTGAATCACCAAATCAAACCACTGTCCCCCAGATTGGCCGAATCTGAATCTGAAGTAAATACTAGCTGCTGCTTTGAACAGGCCTTGGAGGCAGGCTCCACAGAAAAAAAAAAAGGATTGGGCCCCTGCTTTAAAATAAGCTCCTGCAGTCATCAGGACGCCTGGGGCTGTCTGGGAAGGGGATGGTTTGCCCCTAGGGCAGCGCAGAAAAGTAGCAGGAGGGTGGCTGGGTTTGCTGGTAGTCAGAAAAGGCTGCAGGGGTGGAGAACAGGGTGCTGGAAGCCAAGGCAGGCTGCTAGCTGGCTGGGTACTGCCCCAGCTTGGAGGTACCTGATGTAACACTTCTCCAAGCCCGCCCAAGCTTCCACCATCCCCGTCACTTTCTCCAGATGCCAGCACACCCACCCACCCTTCTGCCAACTCCCTGCATTGTCCTGGGGCAAGTTGGGTATGCTGGTGGCTGGAGAAGGCAGCAGGGACAATACACATGGCACTGGAAGCCTGGGTGGACTAGGGAAAGTGTTGGATAGGGCACCTCCGAGCTGGGGCAGCACCAGGCCAGCTAGCACCTTGCCCAGGCTTCCAGCATTCTGTGCACTGTCCCCACCACCTTCTCCAGCCACCAGCAAACCAAGCCACTCCCCTGCTGCCTTTCTGTGCTGCCCCAGGAGCAAGCCAGCCAGCCCCAGGCATCCTGCAGGCTACAGGTGCCTGCTTTAAAACAAAAGCAGCAAGGGACCTGATCCTCCCCGCCCCCACACCCTGCCCATCTCTCCCATGGCTGGGGGGCATGCTGAAAGATTAATGGCACATATTAATGGCCCTGCAGCCATGGGAGGGGCAGGCAGGCTCCACTAAAGGAAAAAAATGGTTTGGGCCCCTTGCTGTTTCTGCCTTCAGCAGGCTCCTGCAGCTGGCAGGAAAATCATGCATATACAGTGATGGAAATTGAAATGGTGAAGTTTCAATTTAGGGGGCACAGAATGCAACCCAAAGGACTAAATCCCCCTCATGCGTACAAGTGCCCCATGATGTTAACATGAGCTGCCAGATGCAGGGCACGTACAATCATGTAGCAAGTTAAGCTTTGACATGGGGGACTAGTAAAAAGTTACATCCACTAGATGATTTACTGGTAGCTATGCTTGGCAATCACTTAATCTATGATTGAAACACGGTTTTGTCTCTGAGAGCTGAAATCAGCAAGGGAAAAATGTGTTTGATGAAAGACAAATCAAATAACTGGGCAAAAGAAAATATACTAATAAAATAAGACTTCCTTGTTGGAAAACTGAATGCTTTGGGCTTCAATTTCAGCATTTGATATCCAGGATTCTGGCATAAATAATAGGGCTGTGAGAAGCTTCAGGTGGCGATTTGATTCAGAGGAGATTCGGCCCGATTCAGTGGCCGAATCAAATCAGGGGACCAATTAAAAGGTCTGAATAGATTTGAAGCTCTCCTCATCTTCAGAAAAGAGTCAGAGAGCTTCAAAGATTTGGATGGTCCCCAGTGGCTGCTGCAGGGAGCTGGAGCCAGACTTGGAGCTCATAAGTAGGGGTAGGGAAGCGGGGGGGGGCTAGAGGATGAGGGAAGGGACCATGGGGAGACCCCTGCCAGCCCCATCCCCGCCTATCCCTCAGCCCCCACCAATCCCCACCTGCTCCCCCAGCCCTCCCAAGGCTGCCTCGCCGGCCCCAGCTCCCAGAGCTTAAAAAATAAGCCCGGCCTCACCGGGTGCTGCCAGATTGGGGGGGTGATCCCTACTGCCCCGCACTGTGTGGGGGCCTCTGCATGAGCCCCCAACCCCCTCTTTTCCCCAACCCCCCTATGTCTGCCCCACTCACCCCAGCTCCAGTCCTTTAAGAGAAAAAAAAAAAGAAAAACCCTGGGATTCACCGCTCCTGCAGCAGCCCTGGAGGGCTCATGGAAGAGCCCCCCATGCAGCACAGGGCAGTGGGGATCACCCCCGCACTGGGCAGGAACAGCGAGTCCAGAGTTTTTCTCAGTTTTCTTTGTCCTAAAGGGACAGAGCTGAGGCAGGCACGGCAGCCATGGGGGGGGGGGGAACTGTGACAGTGGGAAGGGGGGTTCAGGGGGCTCATGCAGAGCCCCCCATGCAGCATGGGGCAGCCCCCCATGCAGGCAGGGATCATCCCCCACTTGTCAGCACCTGGTGAGTTGGTGCTTTTTCTTTTTTTTTTTTTGAAGTGCTGGGAGATGGGGTGGGCAGGGCAGCCATTGCTGAACTGGGACAGTGGGTGGGGTTTGGGCCTGGGTGATTCGGAGATTCAGAGATTCAGCAGCAGATGAATCTCTGAGTCAGATTCAGCTTACTCTATTCGGGACAGCAATTCAAATCACCGAACTGAATCGCTGTCCCCCAAATTGGCTGAATCCGAAGTGAATACTAGCCGCTTTGCACAGGCCTAATAAATAACTTCCAGTAAATAGTGGGTGTGGAGAGTTTAGGAATACATTTGGGTCCCTAATGAGGAAACAGAAAGCAGCACTCAGTGGTACTTGGAGGATGAAGTAGTAGTACCAGTTGCTGGATAGCTCTGCCAGGGAGATGTTCTCTAACACGGCACTTTCTCACTATCAGATCTGAGAAGGGACTGCTGTGGCAGAGCTCTCATAATCCCAAGACATTGCTTCAGTAATTACAAATTTGGTTTCATTTTAGCTGCCTGTTTTATACAAAGATACAAGCACCTTAAGAATGATTTCCCATTACTTCCAGCTTTAGGAAGATGATTATCACAAAGACTTGGGAAAGTCTCCTTTTCTGGCTCTTATTTAAATTGGAGGTTTATTGCTAAACTTTCAGGTCTGCTAATCTGGAAAGGCATCTTATGCATTTATGCTTTCATTGCTATACGTAATGAGGCCTTGGACACATGGCATGTTTATAACAGTGTAATTATATCAATATTTAAAAAAAGGAATACAACTCAAATCTAGTAGAGAATTACTTCAGGAAAAATCAGGGTAAAACAACTGATGTGAGTTACACTGCTGTGTGTCCTGTGCTTGCAGCAAATCCCAGGGGTAGCCACTCAAGACAAATAGGCTATTACCAGATATAGTGGGGTGATGCGGCCAAAGAACTGTATGGAGCTACCTGGGCGAACCAGCCATCTGTCTGCTGCAGATACCAGTGTGATTTACTTCACTGTAAGGAACCAACATCAATTACACAATGTAAATTTATTGGGTGTCTAGACTCTGGATGATTTAAATCTGTCAAATGGCTGTTTTGAAGAAGTTTGCAAAAGTTTGTTGGGTTCTTCAAAAGCTCTTCATTTTAAACCTATTTCCCACCCACCCCCCAAAGTGTTTATGTTTAAAAGTAATAACTCATGCATGCTTGGAAGCATTATTTTAACTGTAGCCACTGTGAAAATGACTTAGGTGTTGCTACAGATTATTTATACTTCTGGTATACATAAGCAATCACAAAGAGCAAGCAGCATTTTAGGAACAGGCTGAATAATAATCTAGAAAAATGTTATAAAGCCATTACAGTAATTTGGAATACTGAGTTCAAGGCTGGTCATGCTATTTCAAGGAAGTCCAAAAAAGAAAATGTTTTTGGATGGACGATGAAACTGTTTGCAGGTCAGAGAAACAGGTATCTGAGGAGACATTCAAAAGATCAGAACTACTAATGTAAGAAACCTTAGACTAGGGACAGAAGTTACATACAAACCAGTTTAAGCGATCAGAAACTGGGTTAAACCTGAAACAGAACATAAGTTTGGTGCACATAAACCACGGCTGAAACGGGTTTGAGACAAACCTGGTTGAATGTAGTATCAGACTTAACCAACTGAGGTCAAACCAGTTTAACTGAACTTGTTTCCTAGACCCCTTCCTAGTTTAAGTTAAATTGGAGTCCTCTGGCATCCCAGCATGCTCTGCAGCCCTGGGCTGGGCTGTCCCAGCCAAGCAGGGGTGGCCCTGCCCCCCTCCTCCCTATCCTGAGAAAGTGATGAATGTGGGAAACCCTGCTCTGGAGTGCTGCCAGGTCTGCCTGGCAAGGGGGCACCGATAGGCTCCACCTGTGCATGTGCGGCCATGCATCCAGGCCTGGGTGGCCAGATGCCAGTAGCCTGAGGGGAAGGGGGGTGGAGGTTAAATCGCTGCATTGCAGGTGACAGCAGCAGGGGCACCAAAATGGTGCCCTGGGCTGAGTCCCTCCAAGGAGCAGCCAGCTGTCTGCAGGGAGGGGGTAGGGAGGAGGGATGTGACCTGGCTGCAGGGGAGGGAGTAAGGGAGCCAGGGATAGTTATGGAGCCTGACTCACCACTGCTTCCCACTGCAGCAGCATGATCTGGACTGAGGCAGCCCTGGAGGGTGATGATCAGCACCTGCCACCTCCTGCCTCCCACTTCCAGCCCCATGGGGGGTCATGGTTTGCAGGTGGGCTGCAGCTGCAGCATGGCTCCCCACCCACCTCCCTCTGCCAGTGGCAGAGGAGCAAAACATTGTGGCGGGTACAGGTGAAGCACCTGTCACCCACTGCCTGCTCATATCAGCACCAGGTGCTCAGGGTGGGCTGCTGCAGGTCAGTCACTGCCTATACCCCTGGGCTGTGGGGCCAGGCTGGACTAGACTGCAGCGGTCCATTGCCTCCCCCCACCATTGCCTACACCCTTGGCCTGCAGCAACCCACCCCCAGTGCCCAGCACCACTCTGAGCAAGTGGCAGATGTCAGGTACTTTGCCTCCACCTGCCGTGATAGTTTGCTCTGCTGCCGCCACTACTGGGTATAGGAGAGGATCGGGAACATGTGCTGCAGCCGCTTCCCACCTGCAAATCACAGCCCTCATGTGGGGATGGAGGCAGGAGGCAGTGGGCACTGATCCCCACCCTCTAGGGCCAAGTCATGCTGCTGCAGTGGGAGGCAGTGGTGAGTCAGGCTAACTAGCCCCAGCTCCTCCCTTCCCTCCCCTGCAGCCAAATCACATCCCCCCTCCCTACCTCCTCCTCATGGCTGGCTAGCCACTCCTCAGAGGGACTCAGCTTAGGGAACCATATCAGTGCCCCCACCACTGTTGCCTGCAATGGGAGGTTTAACCCTGTAGCTTTCTGTGCCTATCTGCCCGAGTGTCATGCCTCTGGGTCTCCTTTGAGCCTCACCATCGCCTTTGGGGCTGCAGTCAGGCTACTGAGAGTGGCCTTGGGTCAGCTCCCCCAGGGGTCTCTCCTGCCACGTCTTTGCTAGTAATTAGTCTTCTAGCAGGAGGAAGGTGTTTTGTCCCGTCTCCCCTGGAACCTCCCTTTGCTTCTCAGGGCTCCACCTCCCCTAAACCCTGCCTAACACCAATCGTGATGTTAACCATTGGGGTCAGTGTTCTGGCCCTCACTGACACCCGGTTTCTCAAGGGCTTCAGCTGTGGGCTACAGATGGCACTAGCACTGAGCATCTACTGCTACCCTTCGGTGCTTCCTGGTTCATGCAGGGTCTGGCTCCGCCCAGGCTTCAGGTCCCCTTGGCAGGTACCTCCCTCCCCGGGTTTGGTACCTGTTGCCCGTCATCCATGTCCGGGTTCTGGATTTGTTGTCTCCGTAGGAGTCCCAGTCACTGCTACTGCTGGCCTCCCTGCATGCTGGTCTCACAGGTGACTCCTTGGGCCCTCACTGGCCTGACTTGCCCTCCGTGGCTCCCCCTCTGGGGTGCCACCATGTGTCCTCCACTGCAGGACCTTCGGTCTCCTCAACCCCTTCAGACTGGCACTGTCACTGCCCAACTCCCCGGCTTCCTTCCTGCTGAGCTTTTTATCCCCAAGCTAGGTGGCCACCTGGCCAATCACCCTCGGCATGCTCTAACAAAGTGCACCCAAACAGACGCGGGAGCCGTTCCCAGCTCCTCCGTAGGGTTTTACTTTTGCTGTTGCCAGCTGCCGGTGTGGCATCCTGCTGCCCTTCTCCTGCTGCAAGTAAGTTTTCTCCACAAACCCCCATCCCCTTTTCCCTCAAACTACTGGTGTCTGGCACCAGGTGCATGAGTGGAGCCTATTGGTGCCTGTGCTGCCCCACCCTGCAATGGGGGGATTAAATCCCCACTTCCCTTAGGCTCCTGGGGTCCGGCTCTGCCCTTGCTCCTGCTACCAGCCAGTGAGTGAGTGGGGTGGGGGGGACAAGGGCTGCTTTCTCCGCCTCCAAACACACCTGGGATGGGGTACCTGCAGGCCAGGGTGGGGATTTAAACCCCTCCCCAATCATACTCAGGCCTGCCTGGGCCTGGGCCTGGCCCTTCCCTCAGCTTAGTTTCCTTCCAGCTGAGGACTGGCTCTAGCATCCCCCCCAGCTTCTGACCCAAGCTACTGCAGGTATGTGCCTGCATTGCCAGAGTCAAAAGTGAATGTCCATTCACTTAAAAATTGGTTCAATCTGCACAAGTTAGACTAACCTGCAAAGATTGAATCAATTCAGGCTCCAGCTTTTTGAGTGTCTGTCCCTAGCCTGTATGAGGTTTAGTGAGGACAACCTGCAAGATGCAGAATACTTCCTTGGAATCCTGAATTTTCAGTAGCCTCAGTGGGAATTCAGAACACTCACCAGCTTCACAGTTGACCCTTTCCTTGTGCTTGTGGAATCAGTATAGAAAGGGCCTCTCCTCTTGTCATGTGCTGTTTCTAACTCCCTTTCCTTTCAGCAAGTTCATTGCTGCTTTTATTTAATTTAATTGACTTCTATTTTGTTTTGTTTTCTTCTCCACATCACCTTCCATCTGCTCAACTTCAGCTTCAGTGACTGGAATGATGACAAAGCAATCTTTACAAAAATACCCATTCTTTTTAGAAAAGAGAGCACAGGTATTGTTTTCTAAAGGAAATGAATTAGACTATCCAAGTGCAACTCATCAAGGTGAGTATAAAATTCAAGAAACAGAGGTTCTTCAGCGAAGGAATTCAGGATCTACTGAGAGTAAGGGGTGGTGATGGATCGATACTTCGAGAATAATATTCTCAGCTGGCACAAGTCAGCATAGGCAACTGGTAGGGGAGGTGTGGGGGAGCATGTGCCCCCCTGACAGGGCCATTCCCACCACCGACACTGCGGGTGGCGTCTGCAGGTGCCCCCCCAACAGGGCCATTCCTGCTGCCAATGCTGCCAGAGGCATCTGCGGGTGCTTGCCACCTCTGCCCCTGCCGCTGGCAGTATCTGTGGGTGCCCCCTCCTCCAGACTCAAGAGGCACCAGTCGCCCATGCACAGTTTCATTTCCTTTGGCAGAGCTGTGCTGATTAACAGCAGCTGGGGATTGAGCCGTCTCTTCTTTGGGGAAGCCAATAAAAGATTTTTCTCTGCCGTTTCTGTAAAAAATGCATGCAGAAATGTAGTCAGATAGGGACTCTACTTGTGCAGACACCATAGTTTTACAGCTAATAAAAATTAGACCTGTCCATTAATGTTAACCTCTCTTTTGCTGGATGAGTGGTAACATAATCTAGGTAACTTACGTTTTTCATGCAATTATGGAGTACCCAAACTGCCTTTAGCGTGCAGTACAAGAATCCACGCAGTGTGTGCATGTTTGCGATTCAGGTAACAATTCTATGAGTAATTATGTATTTTGTCAAAACTAATTCCAGACAGTGAAGGGTATATGTTCTGCTACACACAGCAATGGCAGCCTGCAGTGAGAAAATGGAACTACCCTTTGACAAAATGATTGTTTTCTCCTGCAATTTTCTTCACATGCTCTAATGGTATTTGCATGAACTAAGACTGAATGTACCACTATTACGACCACGTTCCTTGATCTGACTGCACTTATTTTTATATGAGTAACTCTGTTCTTTTCCTTTCCTTTCCTTTATTTCTTGGTTTTCCAGTCAGAGAGGAAACATGCTATGCAATAAATTCCCTGCTTTAAAATCTGATATTTGGCCTAATAATCACCTAAACCTGACAACGCTTTTAGAAAAAAAAGAACTGAAATAAATCAGTAGCAAATAGTCAGAATACATTATAATACTCATTTGCATATCAAAATTGTTGTGGCTAATTACATTACTTCCTAATTGTGAATACCACACTTGCAGACTTACTTTAAAAATGAAAAGAAATGGAAAGGCTGGAAGAGTGCCAAATGTGACATTTTCCAAATAGTTTCCATTATATTTTAATCAATAGATTTTGGGCTGCTAGAGGTTCTAACTTAACATTCCATTACTTTATATATGTAAATGTAGAACTTATTTTTATGGTTACCCTTGTATACATTTTGTCACCGACATTTCCCTGCACTTTTTATTTTTGTTAATTTTGCTTGGGGGGGGGGGCTGTTTTCACATAGCTGTGCTGCTTCATATAGGATGAATCCTATAAAATAAAAATCCATAAATGAAATGCTGGAAAATTGGAGGGGGGGGGGGAAGATTCCAGGTCAACACTTACACCACCTGACAAAACAACAGAAAAATGATTTATGTTTTCAAGCTGTTGATTAATTTTCAACTTTAAATATTTTCCTTACAGCAAAAGGGATAGCTTTTCAGTGGGATGTGTGTGTACACATTATGGATGTGTACCCATTGATCCAAATATGCTCTTATAAATCTGTATTAAGTCACTTATTCTCAATGAAATGGCAGTAGTGTAAGACTGGTAAGCAATTTCAGACTTCATGCGTGCTAAAATAAAGATCTGGGTTCCAGTGTGGCTTTGATGACAGGCAGAAACATTTGCTCTCGTCTCTATTTATCCCATTAGCAATACAACTGCAATTACAAACATAGGTCCCAATCCTGCAGAACTCTTGAAGTCAAGGGGTTCTTTACCAAGTGCACCTGCAAAATCAAACACTTATTTTGGATATGGTAGCTTAAATAATTATTGGGGGTTTTCTCCCATGAAACAAAACAGTAGCAAAGCTAATGAGAAAGGTGGGATAGGTTCCAAGTTTCCCTGAGGGGAGAAGTAGAAGAAAATAGATCTGGCGTGGCTTTAAAATTGCACAGTCCTAGGCAATCTATCATGCAGGGCTAGAGTACCATAAAAGTCAGTTACTTCCATCTCCTTCACTTTTGGCTAAAGGTGTGCTGTTGAAGAAAAGAATGGAAAAAAAGTGAGTGAAATGTGAATGAATGGGCTCATAACAGGCTGAAAAGGAAGTCTGAGCCAAATGCATCCCTGGTGTCATTCCAGTGCAGCTAATGCAGAGACACCATGGATAGATCTGGCATTCAAACTCAGTGTACAGATGGCTGCAAAGGCTCAAACATAAATATATTAGAAAGAAAATTGGGTTCTCTAAACTGAAAGCTAAGAAGTTGTGCCATAGGTTTCCTAGTAAATGAAAGCTGCCTTCTGTTGGTTTTCCTGTTTTCACTTGACCCTTCATATGAACCATCCCGGGCCTGTCATTGTCAAAGCGAAATGCAATTCTCAGCACAAAGCTTTGAGCATCTGAGCAGATGGTGACCTTATCCCTGAATGTCAGTTCACCAGGCCGCATGCAGCAGGCTTTCACATTAAAATTTAATGGAGATGACCATACAGATGTAGAACAAAGTCGCTTCAAAGGGGCGCAAAGCAAACGAGGAATGTGTCTAAGCCAGACAGGTTTGAAGGGCTGAAAAAAGAAATGGATTTTGACTTGTTCTTAATACTCTTGTTGGAGTGTCAGAAGTAAAGAAAAATTCCCTCTGGCAGTGTAATATATATAGCATCAGCAATGTGACATTCTTGTTTTATAGAAATGATAATTTTTTTCTTAGCTGCTGTGGCATTGTTCAGACAATTACATTGAACTGTGCATCTTAAGCAGGTCCTGCAAATTCCAAAGACTAGGGAATTTTTAGGGGTGTGCAAAACAGGCTGCATTCAGTTTGGATTCAGCCCAAATCAAGGACAGTGATTTGATTCATTGATTTGGATCACTGTCCCGATTCAATTTGGCCAAATCCAAAGATTTGGCACTGGTTCAGAGAATCAGTGATTCGGCCATAGACACATATCCACATCAGGATTTACAGAGCCCTGTGGGGTGGTCCTAAACCAATGGTTCTCAACCTTTTCAGATTCAAGGCACCTCTCAAAAAATGCCACCTCTTTGACTCATTTTTGGACTAGAGAACAATAACAGAGCAAGTCTGTTGCAAAGAACTCACATCATAGTAAGTCAGAATGTATTTGACACGATGGATTCCTATTTGAAACCTCTTGGTTCATCTTGTGAATCATGTGTAGGTGCTAATATTGCATGGTGCCCTGAAAAGGATCTCACAGCACCATAGAGCACTCTGGCTGAGAATCACTGTCCTACATGGTATAGGACATCTTGATTGATCTGAAAACTAGGGAGCCAGAGATGATCGCAGCTCTGTCTAGATCCAGTATCATCCAGAATCCTCTCTGCATTCAGTACAACCAAGTCTTTACAGTGAGGACACTCCAGCTATCTTGTCCTCGACTGACACACAGTTTTTGTACCGCTATAAATATCTGAATTAGGCTAAAGGTAGCCTACTAAAGAGGTATGGCTCTGTACTCAAATAGCTGTACTGGTACATCTCCTAATGTGAATCCATTTAAAATTCCATAACAATACCATATACCAATATAGTGTTTCCCCCTTCTAGTAACAGCTATACCAGTATGAGTGACTTGGCAGTGGCGTATCCACACTGAGGGGATAGTACTGCTTGAACTATACTAAAAGTTTCATCCTGGGTGCAATTATCACCTTCTCAGATCCTACCTGCACAGAAAGTCACAGGATGCTTGGAAAGGTCATCACCATATTCTCCGTGGAACTGGAGAGGAACAGCCAAATTTTCAGCTGGCCAAGAACCAGCTTCCAAGTTTGCAACTACAAATCAAATGTTTCCATTATCAAATACCCATTAGGCATTTTTTGCAACCTAGTTAGACTAATTTGCGTGTGGAGGTCCACAGCATTTTGAGCTGATTTTGAGCTGACATGTTGTACAAAGCTCCTGTTTTATGTCCTATTTTTTGATGTGTGTAAATGAAATTTTAAACTTTGTAATCCAGAAGTTCTCCACTCTGATGGCTGAAGCTTTTCAACATCAAACAAATAAAAAGGTATTTGTGAAACAGGGCAGATACAGGGAATCAATCCCTTTATATTGGTGAAGTCCCCACAAGGCCATTAAATTTGAAAACAAAATGATTCTTTTAAAAGTCCTTCCATTAACTTCCTTTTCTTGGAAAATTTTAAGCAGGCATATTAATTAGCCTCAAATTAAATTGACCACAGTGCTATTTGCATTGTATAATATAATGCGACAGGAATGACACCCTAACAAGGACAAACAGCACAGAATGGTTCATTTTTAAGTATCTTCAATTAAAAATGTAGGCTGCAAACTTGCAAAGCCCCATAACCAAAGAGTGGAAGGATTACAGCTGGCAGTGCTCTCAATTACTTCATTTGCATGTGAAAGGGCACAAATTCAAGTTAATTATACTGGAGACACAAACCCAAGGTATCGATATTCATTTCTCATTAGAAAGCTCTAGCTTCTCTCTCCTTTTATAAAATTTTTCACCTCAGTGGTGTGTGAGAAAGGGCAGAAAAACATCCTGCTAAAATATGCATAATAAAAGTATGACAGACATTGATACCAGAATTGCTCTGGTGTGAAGAGGTCTTGTTCATTCCAATATTATCTAGACAAATATTCTGCTTATCTCTTCCTCTGCCAGATGCTCTCATGATTCCCCTAAACTTATTAAACTATTGATAAAAGAATCTTTTCATTCATAATTTACATAAACATGAATAGGACCTCACAAAATCTACATGAATTTTGCATAAAATCTTTAGCCATGCATCATTTTTTTTTTAAAAAGCCCTCCCAACCCTTTCCCCCCTGCCTCTCCACCCTGGTATTGCTTATATACAGGAGAATTGAGCTGTAATGGAGTTTGTATTCTCATATTCCCCACCAATAACATGTGGCTAGCATTCCTTTTGGTCACAACCTGCAGTCACAAACTCATCAAAGGGGTAGCTCTGCAACCTTTCTCTAGTGCATGCAGCTTCAATTAATCTTATGTCCGGCGGTCATTTCTATATCTATATCTTTCCTCCTTTTATGAATCCCAAAACTAAAAACAGCTCTTGTTCTTCTTCCATAAAAACATTTCAAGCTGCCACCTGCTCTGATCTAGCAGTTGATCTTCACACGGGAGGACAAACTAAACCAATATATTCATTTTATTGTGACCCCTTACAGGAGTATCTGATTTTCAGTCTCTTAGGTAATTTGTATGGTAAGAAAAAATAGGGTCATTTGAGAGAAACTGCATGGGCTAGGGTTAAAATTCTCATCTCTTTTCCTCCCAAAATGAACCCGAGAAAGAATGCCTCTAATAATCAAAAGGCTGTTAGGAGACCCAGAGTTAATAGAATTAAAACAGGAATCTTGGGAGGATTTTTGTTTCAACAGGTCCTCCTCTACCCACTTGGGCTTATTGTAGAAATGACCATGAATGTAGAAATGTCTACTGCTAAAATTCTCTACTCTTCCTATAGGAGAAAACCTTTAAGCCCTTTTTGTGTCATCCCAAATAAGCAATCTAGCTAGAGGGGGCCCCGGTGCAACTCAGATACCCTCAGGGGCCTTAATTTATGGCAGCATCCCCAGAACGAGTCATATCACTACCCAGAAACTCCACAGCACTGTATGTTGTGGCTGTGCCTCTGACCCCACTTTCAAAATTTTGCCTATGCTGGACCTTGTGCGGGGGATCTTCAGGGGCAACAGTACATCAGTTGCCTACAGCTCCTACAATAGGACACTTCTAGATCAGTCGACGATGAGGCTTTCAAAGCCCCCTAATATGCACTGTGGGCCTTTTACCGTATATAAAGCAGCCAGAGAAGGGAGAGAGTTTACCCTAATTTTCTTTTAACTGTGTATTTTCACATGCTGGTTCTACTTTGGAAGGGTTCATGCGAGTATTTCCTTTAATTCTGATACATTTAATTTCTGAGTTTTTCTTTTATTTGTGGGTTCAGATAAACCCAAGCTCTCAAATTCAAGTCCCGCTCAAAACCACAAACTTTACTTTTTCACAACAGCAGCAAGTGAAATCAAAAGTTTTGCATGATTTCAGAGGAAAGCCATAAAAATAGTCTGAAGTCAAGAACTCCAGTACACTTTTGGACAAACCTGGGGTAAGGTTAGTATTTGCAGTGAAACCAAAGCAAGGTAAGTGAAACTGTTCTGTGACAAAAAAAGAAAGTGTATTTTCTGTACATCCATTGCGGCTTCCTTAATAGCACATAATCACTTCATTAAATTTCTCCTGTAAATTTGCCTACAAGTAAAATGAATTCCTCTTAGCTACGCTTACATAAGCAAAATTACCCTGCCAAGTTTTCCAGTTTAAAGAAAACATTTTCCAAAATAGGTGCCTAAAGTCAGGCTCCTGAGTCCATATTGGTCTCTAAAATAAAAGCAGCATGGTCCTCAGGCATCCTGAGAGCTTACTGTATCCATTCACTTTCATGGGACTTTGTGAGCATTCAGCATTTTAAAAATCAGGACACTTGAATTAGGAGCCTGGACAGGGATTTTGGAATTTAACTTTAAGGCTAAGTACAGACAGTCAAAAAGCCTGAAGCTGAATCAATTCATTCTTCTCAGATTAGTCTTAGCTGCAGAGATTAAACTGAGAAACAAGTGAACAGACATTTACTTTGGATTTAGGAAATACAGCCACATGCCTGCAGTGGCTCAGACCAGAAGCTGGGGGGCGGGGTTGGTTTATGGCTCTCTCTCACATACCCAGCATGGGTGGTGTGCTCACTTCCTCTTCCTGCTGCCCCTGAGGTCTGTGGGATTTGCAGTCCAGAGTCACAGCAGCAGGACTATGCAGGGTTGCAAATCACTTCCTCTTCCTGATGCCACGTGTCTCTGGGATTTTTAATCTTCAGTCACAGCCAGCAGTAATTATAGCAGAGCAGGGCAGCTCTGTATTTGGGGCGGAAGGGAAGTTTAACTAGGGCCAGGGGCTTTAACCCCCCTCCCTGGCCTCTGACCCCAGCCAGGGTCTGCCTGGGGGGGGGTCCCCCTATTCTTCCCTCCCCCCCCCAACCCTTCTCTGCTGGAGCAGACAGCACAGCACAGCCCAGGGCATGAACCAGGAATGGGTCTGAGACAGAAGTTTCATAAACTGGTTTGACCCAAATCAGTTAAGTCTGATACTACATTCAACCAGGTTTATCTTAAAACCAGTTTCAGCCATTTTGAAACTGGTTTATGTGTACTGAATTCCTGTTCTATTACCGGTTTAAACCAGTTTCTGATGACTTAAACTGGTTTATGTTAGGGACTACTTAGAAAAGTTGGACATGTACAAGTCCATGGGGCCAGATGGGAGGAACCCAAGGGTGATGAGGGAGTTGGCTGAGGCAATTGCAGAGCCATTGGCCGTCATCTTTGAAAACTCATGGATTTTCCAATTCAGAGATTGGAAAAGGGCAAACACAGTGCCCATATTTAAGAAAGAGAAAGAGGAGGATCCAGGGGATTACAAACCAGTCAGCCCTACCTCAGTCCCTGGAAAAATCATGGAGCAGATCCTCAAGGAATCCATTTCTAGGCAGTTGGAGGAGAAAAGGGTGATTAGGAACTGTCAGCATGTATTCACCAAGGGCAAGTCATGCCTGACCACCGTGATTGCCTTCTGTGATGAGGTGGGTGCAGGCTTTGTGAATGCAGAGAGACCAGGGGATGTGGTGTACCTTGATTTTGGCAGGGCTTCTGATGCACTCTCCCACAGCATTCTTGCAGGCAAGCTAAGGAAGCCCAGGCTGGATGAATGGACTGTCACGTGAACAGAAGACTGATTGGAGGATCAGGTTCAGAGAATAGTAATCAATGGCTCAATGTCTAGTTGGCAGCTGGTATTGAGTGGAGTGCCCCAGAGGTCAGTCCTGGGGACAGTTTTGTCCAATGTCTTTATCAATGACCTGGAGAATGGCATAGAGTGCATCCTCAGCAAGTTTCCAGATGACACCAAGGTGGGGGGAGTAGCAGATATGCTGGAGGGTAGAGCTAGGATTCAGAGCGATTTAGACAAATTGGAGGATTGGGCCAAAAGAAATATCATCAGGTTCAACAAGGACAAATGCAAAGTCCTACACTTAGGATGGAGCAAGCCCATGCACTGGTACTGCTGCCGAGCTGCTGCCCAGCCTAAGGTCCTGAGGGTGACAGTGGACAATAAGCTGAATATGAGCCAGCAGTGTGCCCTTGTTGCCAAGAAAGCTATCGGCATACAAGGCTGCATTGGTAGGAGCGTTGCCAGTAGATCAAGGGAAGTGATTATTCCCCTCTACTCAGCACTGGTGAGGCTACATCTGGAGTAGTGTGTTTGGTTTTGGGCCACCCACTACAGAAAGGATTTGGACAAATTGTAGAGAGTCCAGTGAAGGGCAACAAAATTGGTGAGGGGTCTGGGGTACATTACATAAGGAGGTGCTGAGGGAACTGGGTTTATTTAGTTTAGAGAAGAGAAGACTGAAGGGGGATTTAATAGCAGCCTTCAGTCTACCTGAAGGGGGTTTGAAAGAGGATGGAGCTGGACTGTTCTCAGTGGCAGCAAATGAGAGAACAAGGAGCAATGGTCTCAAGCTGAAGCAAGGGAAGGTTAGGTTAGATATTTGGAAGAATTTTTTTACTAGGAGGTTAGTAAAACTCTGGAACAGGTTACCCAGAGAGGTGGTAGAAACTCCATCTTTGGATTTTTTCAAAATCCTCCTAGACAGAGCGTTGGCTGGAATGATCTAGTTGGGGCTGGTCCTGCTTTGAGCAGGGGGTTGGACTAGATCAGTGGTTCTCAAACTTTTTTGCACTGGGACAGATTAGCATAATTATCAGCTTGTGGTGGCCCACACCCTCCCTATCCCTGACCCACAGAGTGTTTCTCTCCCTCCCCCCAGCCCTTTCCCTCAAGCTTCTGCATCTGGCCCCCTCCCAAACTCTCCTGCTGCTATATGCTGCCATGCTGCATGCTCACCATGCCCCCCAACCCCATGCAGCCTGGCAGTGTTTCCCTCAGACCCCCCTGCAACCCTTTAAAATCTTCTTGTGAACCACTTTCGGGTCATGACTCATGACCCACAGGTTGAGAACCGCTGGACTAGATAGCCTCCTTCCAACCCTAACTTTCTATGATTCTGCGTGTAACTTCCATCCCTAGCCTAAGCAACCAAATTTGAAAAATAGTGTCCCTCTTCTTCCTTAATAACCATTCTTGGCATCTGCCTGACTTCAGACTAACACAGGAAACCACCTCTCCATGCTGAGGTCACAATCAACTCGCCTGCTGTACAAGTTGGTGTTTTGCACAGCTTTGTTCCACATTAAACCCTAGGCACCATGGTAGAGTGCACCCTACAACCATGCTCATCCTTTATCTGAAAGGGGAGGAACACTGACTACCGCAAATTATGTGAAGGACTGGACAACCTTTTCTAGTATTGACATCAGTTCCTTTGGGACCGGAATGGAACCTGTCATAGGTTTTCTTCAGCACAGTAGATCGCACGCAGTCTGGCAAAGGTTCTTCTTTGGCAATTAACTCCATGTTTTATTCATCCCAGAATTCTTTAAAGCTGCAAATCAAAGTGCCACTCTGTGCATTGCTAACCACATTATGAGGTGCCAGTATTGCAAATAACGGTGCTTCTGCATACCAATCAGATTGCCTTTTTTTTCCATAGAAAATGAATTTAGCTCCGTATTTATCTCACTAATTGCATTCATAGCATTACCAACAAAGTATCTCCCACCTCAGATTTGCATTATGCAAAAACCTAATCTCTGCAAGTTACTAAACCAAAAGTGAGCCATACGCTGCCTCCTGAGACCAAAAATACATTGTTTGAACTGCCAATCTATACAAATTAGATTTATCGGGGAAAAAAAGCTTAGATACCATAAACTATCAGAGAATAATCACTTCAGAGCATGTGTGCACTGTAAACTCACTACTTAGGAGAAAAAAAGAGACAGCTGACCAAGCACATGTTGCTAAATTTACGTCCCCACAATAATTATAAAAATGAAGAGACAATGCTCTTTTTCCAGTTGGGTTAAAACCAAGAAATAATGTAATATTCAAATGAAAGTGAACATTTTTCCACCCAGCCCTCTCACATGGCCCCAGGGCTCCATTAAGTTTATGGGTAAGGTTTGAGGATTTTCATTGTCCCGTTGCAAGCCTGAAAAACAAAAATCCATTAAGATGTATGTAAAGTGCATCTCAACTGACAGGCAAACTGTATGTTGCAGAGAGAGTTATAGCTCAAGGGCCAGAGCCTGCAGTCCTTATTCAGGCAAAATTCCCATTGACGTCAAAGGGTGTTTTGCTTAAGGCTCTTCTGAGTAAAGATGGGAGCCTGAAGTGCTGAAGTTTAGAAGGAGACTATAATGTACATTATTGTAGCTCAGCACTGCCAAGGGTTTTAAGTACTGCTTGTGCTATAATTAATGCTTCACCTTCTACTGTTTCAGCTCTATCTCTGTGTATAGCACTATAAAGCACTGCGTACTTCTACAATAGAGCAGAATGAAAGAGTGCATTAAAAGCAGCGTTTTCATACTATGCATTTATTTTCATATTAATTATTTGTAAAGTTTCCTGCTTATTGAAATGACTTACAGGGCTGGAGTCCCCAGACTTGATTTCAAATTGTCAGCTCTTAGGTTCTTAAGATGGAACAGGGACAGATAGTATGGGTAATTCAAACATCCTTTATCTGCAACTATCTCCTACATCTTCTGGTGAAGTTTGCATCATCATGTGCAATGTCTTCTGGTGAACATTGCCTTTCCATTCTTTGACTACAAGGGAGAATTACACAATAGATAGAAGTAAAGGCATAAGAGGATATGCTGGAGAAGGTGACAGTGCTGGGTCATTTGTGTACATGTAGCAGGGCAGGGGTGAAGACCAGAATTTGAAAACTGTTTAATTGGTGCCAAACGCTGTATGTGCACAGCGAGATTGTTGTCTGCATAGGTCCATGGGCAACACAAATTCTGATTTGCCTTCACAAAAGTATTAAAGTTCTGTTGTAAGAGCTCTTGCAAGAAATTAATTTAGTTATGAAGATAGGTACCTTTCCATGACACTTATTTACATGGTAACCAAGAGCTTCCACCAGTGTTACTGATTTTTGTCTTATTACACCGCAGAGGTAGGGTATTATATTCATTACTATTTTTTATAGGAAGAGAAGTGAGGCACAAAGATATTACTTGATTTGTCAAAAGTCATGTAAGAAATCTGGCAAAACCAGGAATAGATAGTAATCTCCTGTGTCCTTGGCCATTGCCTAAACCTCAATGGCATTCTTGGGAAAGCAGAATAGTAAACCTATGAATATTCCTTGGCAGCCCAATTTTTAAATATATTTTGAAATGCGTAAAATCATACCAGAAAATTCAGGTATGATTTTAGCTAATGAAGCTGAAGGGAGTGGTACCAAATTTCCTGAAGGCTGAGTTGAGCCCAAAACACTCAGCATGGTTTATATTCTACGCTACTGTATAGAATTTGTTGGGGGGAGAGGACAGCTAGATTCTGTGAAGGTTTGCTTCATAATAGGCCTGTCTTTTGAGTGAATTTTATTGATTCTCTCTCACTACTGGATGAAATGAAACTATATTCTCTGTTCATGGGATTATCAGAGAGATGAAACTCATTGGACTGGAATCTAGCAATTCTCTCTCTGCTACACAAGAAGAGGTTCATTTCTTACAAACAAATGAGCACCTTGAGGCACCTGAAGCAAAACAAACAGGAAAGACCATTATCTAAGAAATGTATCATTCAGCTCATCTGTTTTAGAATCAGGAAAAAATGTTACAAATACTGGACAATTTACCTCTGATAAACTAATTAATGCAAATATTGTATCTGTGTTTCCACAGCTTCAGCTTCCTTATTTTACAGGTTTGAAACCCTACTTAATATGCTTCTGTATTGACAATGAAGCAGAAGAGGTGAAGGAAAAGGACATGTTGCCTGTTCCAAATCAACTTTGCAATGTCTACTGTGGCCTCTTATTTACAGCCAATTTTGCGCAACTCATTAGTTATGCTGCACTGAGTCTAAAATGTCATCTCAGTAAAAAGGAAAAGCTTTGTGATCTTTGATGGAAATTTCTCTGTGCCACAGAATATTTCCTCCACTATGCAACACTTATGAAGGACTCACAAATGACAGCAATAGTCACACTTGCAGGAGGGAGTTCTGATCACTTGGGCATCAGTATTGTCTACGAATATCGGAAGGGTTTAAACATCGAGGATAGAGTTGCTTCTCGTTGCTGAGTTTAATAAATATATCAAAGCAATGCAGCTAATCTACAGGATAAAATTATCTTTCAAACTTTACATCTCCTTTTCTTTTGTGTAGTTCTGTGCCGAGGCATTTATACGTAGCTGAACATAGTGATATCACAGAGTTAATACCTGTTCTAGCTTTCACTTCTATTTCTGTATTTTTTAGATTTGGAATAAGATGAAGCATTTCCTGTTGTGGCCCAATAGGTCCGTTGGATCACAACCTTCATACCAAAGAAGATTACTCCTACTATTACAGATTACTCATGTAATCTTCTCCGTTTTAGCCGAGTGATTCTGCCCTTGAGATCTTGGCAAGCTACCAACCCAGACCTCAGCTGGGCAAAGCTTGGGTGCCCATGCATCAGACTCCATATTCATTGGTAGTGGTAAAAACATACATAGGGTGAAGTGTCCTTTTTCATGATTCTGCTTACAGTTTAAATAGTGCAGAATGTATGAGAGGTCAGGACCAAAGCTATGCCAGCTATGTCAGGAGGAAAGGCTCTAAATATAGAAGGGGAAGTTAATGCTCTATCATTTGAAGGCAAGCAGCAGCTGGCAAAGTACTGGAATTTTCTCAAGAATGGCACATTAATTTGACATTATTAGAAACTGGCTCTGGATGAAACTAAATGGATCATAAAAGGATTAATAAAAGAATGTCCTAAAGATTAAGAGCTTTCCATTTTCTTTTTGGGAATAATATATTTGAGTTTTATACAATGGAAAAGATTTAATGATCTTTTCACATACACTTTACTTATGCTGCTATACAGTTCTTTTTATTATGGCTCTTATAGAGGTGCTAGGAGGCTTGGTAGTATAAGATCACTGTACGCACATTAAGAAAAAAAAATTTGATCACTTGACAGAGGCAGGTGCAAGAAGGAGCTAATTTAAACTTTATATTGTGCAATCGTTTTGATCCTTCCAGTAAGAACTGAATGAACTTTTCATAGTGAACAATGTATCTCCATTTTTCCTCTCTACAATTGTTGGAAATAAACATGGATTATACAATCGTTTTATGGGAGCATGGGGGAAACCTTCAATGTAAAGTGGGGAAAACATATCTGAATATATTTATGAATACTCTTGAAAATAGCCTGCACTGCTACACTACACCTGTGTCTGTAAGTATTTTTATGTGCACATATTAAGGTAAGACAGGTTTTACCTGCAAGAATATTTAAAAAACAAAAGTGAGTATATGAATATTTGAAAACAAAAGTCATTATGTGAATTTTCTTGAGTCCAGTCTGGAAAGATTATTATTCATTTATAAGAGTTTATTAACAGTTCTGAGTGTTTATAAATTATTGTCAAACAGAAATGCTATATATGAAGCTTAGGGGTGTTGGTGGTAGCTGTGTAGGTCTAACTCTAAGGACACAGGCAGACAAGGTTCTTTGGGTAGATGTGATATCTTTTATTAGACCAACTAAATAGTTGGAAAAATTGTTCTTTGCAAGCTTTGCAGCACAGACATCCTTCTTCAGGCACAGAGAGAGTCTGCTGGTGAATTGTGTTACAACTGTGAATTGTTACAATTCACCAGCAGACTCTCTCTATGCCTGAAAAAGAGTGTTTGTGCCTGAAAGCTTGCAAAGAACAAATATATGAAGCTTAGGTCATCCAATCAGGACAATGTTGTTTGATTGAGCTGACCAAGTGCAAATTGTGCATAAAACAGCAAATAGTCATAGGCTAGAATCTGTTCATGCAAATTATCAAACAAACACTTTATGTTCTCAGAAGCTGAAAAACAGCTACCTTTAACCAAGTACATTTTTCATTAGGAAGAACTTATTCAGTTGTAATTCTGCAAAGGACTGCTTGGGAATTGTGTTCAGAGAGATGTATGCTATTCACTATTTGGTTGTTTCACTTGCCACCTTACTGATTTAGTCACATGGCATGTGACCAAGGTCTGTAATTATAATGAATTCATGCAAGAATTAAACAAAGCGAATGTTATATAAGATGTGAGCACAGCCAAGAGTACAAGTCATGGTACTATGAAATACAAACTACCATCCAGTTGCCCTGGAAGATACAGGTTCAAACACATGCCCTCCCATTGACAGCGCTTGATCTTTCTCTGTGGGACCCATTGCGGATGTGGGCTCATTGTGGGTTCTGCTAGCTTACTTGCAATCTGCAGTTTCTCTAACACCATTGATACCAATATTACCTGAGTGTGATGGATGCAAAATTAAATTTATTCTCTCTATTATGTGAAACGCTGTTTGAAGCTGTTCTACACCTCAGTTTCTTATGGATTACAAACCAACACGGTTGTGGAAGCAAACTCTGTCTTTCATTTTGAGTTTCTCATATCATTATATGAAAATTATATTAGCAGGGTGCCAAGTCAATGTATATTGTATAAGCTGTATATACTTGTTGGAGTCCATCATCTTGTTTGTGTGTTTATGAAAAGGTCATTGCCAAAGTTTACCAGATTTCCAAAGAAGCTTTAAAGTGTAAGGGTCTGATCCAAACAAAGCCCATTAATGTAACTGAAAAGACTTCAGTGGGTTTTGAATTCGGACCTAAATGAGCAAGAATAGCCTGTGCTATAATAAACACCGGATAAAAATTATGCAGACCAACGATCACACTTCAGAGCATAAACTAATCACCAGCTAAAGGGGGAAATCATTCCTTTTTAGTAAGCAACTGGTCAATTTGACTTGTTTGTGGAATATGGTGATTTCTAAAAAAACAACCATTTTACAGTAGTATGTACTGTATGTAGTCCACTACTCCACTTTTCTTTTCCTATTGACAGTCTGATAGCCAGTTATCCCCTTATTTGTTAAGCGTATTCCAAATGTACCTGGCTAATTATCCTGGGCCAGCATCTTGTGTGACATGATTCAAACTTTCACTGAGACTCTCAAATGAAAGGGAAGTGGAGACATATGCACACAGAGACAATTAAACCAAGTAAGGTGAAAAGGCACAGCTGCCATAGGAAACATAAGGAGCGAGTTGAATATTATTTAAGTACTGATGGTCCATAGGTGCAAAGACTGCAGGTATTTAAGTATCTCAGACTACCAAGCCATTTCATTTTCTATAGACGGGACTATATTTTCATAGACATTAGGGCTGGAAGGGACCTCGGAAGATCAGAGTCCAACCCCTGCCCAAAGGGCAGGAAAACCCATGTATCAAAGGAGACTGTCCCTCAAGAGGCCCATGTTCCCATGTGTTACTCCTTTCACATTCAAGCAGCAAACATTTTTTTCTCTTTTAGAACAGAGTTATTTTCATCTTAGGATGACCAAACCCAGCTATCTCGACAATTCTAACATACCTGTATCACTCAGCTCTAAATTCATGTGTATGTAATTAGCATGAAACAGACAGTCACCCTGGGGGGAAAAAAAGGTCAATTATCTTCCTCTCTCTTCAGAAACACTTTGTGTCTATGAATCAGCTGTATGCAATGCTACCTTGTCCTGAGAGCATACCTGTGAACTGCATCACTAGCAAAAAGACAGGTTTTCAATAAACTGTATGCTAAAAATCTAAATGCCAGCTTGTCTACTTAGATTCTGAAATGCAGGAAATGCTCTGTCCTGGAGACTACTGTCAACAGTACTAGTGAGACTTAAACACCGTCTTAAACACTGCTAGAGTGTAGATAAAAGACATGGTTAATCATGCCGATGTTCATTTTGAAGAGGATGCCAAAAGGGCCTGCTCTGTGCATGGATTTCATTTGCTGAGTGAGTAAAATGGAAGAAGGAGAGATTTAACATTGCAGCTAGATCCCCATTTAACCAAGAGTTTAGTCATAGATTCCTAGATAATAGTGTTGACACCTAACGTGTTATCAAAGCAGGGAGTTTCTAGTATTCTTAAAGCATTTCCACTTGGTAGAGGTTCCCCCCTTTACAACGTGGTTCTCCTCCTTGTCTGTGTCTCATGCGAGTACAGATGTAAACAAAGGCATGCAATGATGAGAGATGAGCCAACATTTCCTTATACGTACATGAAATGCCAAACATCGTCAATAAACGGCAGATGATAAATCAAGGTTTAATGATGATTAGATTTCTCAGGTCTGCATAGTGACTTTTGCCCCTTATATTTTCCATTGGAAGTGAGGGGCATGGAAGGAGACAAGAATATTGGATTCCAGATCTGACATATGGATTGAGAGGAAAGTTTTGCCTAAAAAGTTTATAACTTTCTATCCAGAGAGGTAAACCTGATCTGATTTAACTGCCTTGTACAAAATTATGACTTGGAGCAACCCACATTTACAATATGATAAGCTGAGTGGGAGTAAATAATTGGGGCTAAGACAGTATTAAAATGAACAACTGAACAATTTCTGACAAGTCCACATCAATCTTCTTAAGCTACTTTTGTGTTGGACATGACCACAGCTATGACACTGAAATGGCTAAAGAATCAATAAGACATAAATCACCCTTGTCAACCAGTGGCTACAATGCCCTAGGAGACCTGATGTCAGGTTTTATCATCCATCCAAACAGGCTTATGCTGGGGAAATTGAGCCAATACATTTGGCAGGAAAGGAGAGCAATGCAGACCTTCAGAGTGCTGCAAGACATCCAGTAAGGCTACATCCATAATCACCAGTAAGGCTCTAGACTAGGGCAGGTTGGGAAAAGAGAACTGAATTGTGTCCCTTCCCATGCCAAACCAATGGATCCCACAGACAGCCCGGTTACAACCCCATCAGGGAAAAGTAACTCAGCCAAAACCTGAACATGGACAAAGAGAGATAGGCTCCCACTGTTATTCCCAGATGCAGTGGAAAGTACTAGTAGAAAAAAATCAACTCTCTGAGGAAAATGTATAAGGCAGGAAATCCCTTAACCCCTGGGATATGAGAGAGTCTCTTTCTGGAAGTTGACTGTTCCCTTGATCCAGCAGCCTATCTGCCCACTCTAAGAAAAAAGTTAGTCTAGTACTGCTAGCTAACGTCACTCCTGTTACTTAAGTATCATCATTGGTTGGAGGGGTTGTTACACTTGCATGCAGAAGAACCAGTTTTACAAAAAAATCCTAAAGTAATTAAATACACACTCAAAACGACATGAAGGAGTGTTATCTCTATTCCAAAGTCAAGCACCAGAACATTAGTATTTGCCAGATGTGTTGTAAGATGTACAACTCGAGTGCTTCATCGTTGTGCTATACATTATGATGCAAGATAACATACCATGTATTCCCCTTGACCTCCGTCTCAGTCAGCGAAGCTAATAGATGCACAAGGGGTAGAATTAAGGTTTTACGGATCACCATAAATCTGTCTTCCTTACCTTTATAGTGATTTCTATGCAACCTAAACTATGGGAACGTTACTGATTGAGGCGCATACTGACTTAGAATCTTCTAGACATCCTTAGAGTGAATACGCACTCGGGCCAAGCAAAGCTTCAACTTAATATTTGATTTGACAAACATTCAACATATTCGACCTTGAAAAGTGAAAGTCGAGTCGAGTAGCAGCTGGTCAAATAGCTGTCAAATCAAACACCGGAAGTCAAATATTAACGGCGCGAGTCGAATATTAACAGCGTGGGTCAAATATTCCACTTGCCTGTACTGGATTCCCTGTGGGGGCTGGGGGGATAAAAAGGAAAGTAAGGGGAGGGAGGGGGAGAGGGGGAAGGAGCGCTTTCATGACTGACGTGTGGCTGGCCAGTGACCTGTCAGCATTCTCTGAGGTCCCTTCCAATCCCAGTGCTCAGGGGGAGGGCCAGAGAAAATGCATAAAAGGCAGCAGTTTTTCAGCTCCCTGCTTTCTGCCTCAGGGTCCGTTTCTGAACTGCTGGTGTTCTCCAGCACCTCTGCATCAGACCACAACGGCTGGAAGCCCTCACCTTCAACAGATTCCCTGCTTGCAATGCTAGCAACAGGGATGTCTGAGAACTTGGTGCTTTTATTTTATAACTACTTTTCATATTAGTTTATGCTTATATTGGATAGGGTTAGTAGTAGCCTAGGATCTATTCTATATATAGGAATTTAGTTTATATATTTTTTTTTTTTTTTTTTTTTATATATCATTCATTCTTTCCACCACACCAATGCTTCTCAACATATTATGTACACACGCAAACACATTTACATAACATCCAGAAATCTAATCCGCGGCGCACAGCACACTTTGAGGTTCCAGTTTACGTACGAAGGAACACATCATGAAGTGGGGTGGAAAGGCAGGTGGCCAACACTGGCCAGCCTGCGCGAAGGGGAGCAAGGGGGGGATAAGCGGGAGAGCTGCAGTTTCTCCCCCCACCAAACTCAGACACAGCACTGAGCTTCAACCTCGAGTCCAAGCAGACCCGCTTCCACTCGAAGCAGACGGCAAATCAAAGCAGGACCCGGTTTAATATTCTACATGGCTGTCGAATCGAATATTACCTGCTCTGCACAGCCCTAATATGCACAGCTCTAAAACATTTGCTATTATTAAGTGAAGGAGCCTAAGTTAGTATTACAGATTTCACCTTAAACATCACCTCTGGAGTTGGCCTGGTAAATCCAGGGAGTCTAAAATAAATCTTAACGATTCTAAGAAATCTACATTGATGTAACTGGCTTAATAAAGGGGCCAGAAAGAAAGGAAGTAAACTACATTCGTTTAGACTTCCTCCATACTTGCTTGAGACCAGCCCTGAAGGTCCATTTCCAAGGAGCACAGCCAGTGCCTGACAGAAGCCCCAACGAGAGGCAGAGCCAGTCCAGGCCCAGCAGTGACCAGGAAGCCAGAGAACGGGGGCAGCAAACAGGGCAAGCTGGACATATAAGTTTATGAGGCCAGGTGGGATGTACGTGAGGGTGCTGAGGGAGTTGGCTGATGGGATTGCAGAGCCGCTGGCCATCATCTCTGAAAATTCATGGCGACTGGGGAAAGGTCCTGGATGGTTGGAAAAGGGCAAACAGTACCCATATTGAAGAAAGGGAAGGAGGAGGATCCAGGGAACTACAGACCAGTCAGCCTCACTTCAGCCCCTTGAAAAATCACAAGGCAGATCCTCAAGGAATCCATTTCTAAGCACTTGGAGGAAAAGAAGGTGATTAGAAACAGTCAGCATGGATTTACCAAGGGCAAGTCATGCCTGACCAACCTGATTGCCCTCTATAATGAAGTGTCTGGCTCTGTGGATGTGGTGTACCCGGATCTTAGCAAAGCTTTTGATATGATCTCCCACAGCACTCTCACAGGCAAGCTAAGGGAGTATGGGCTGGATGAATGGACTGTAAAGTGGATAGAAAACTGGCTGGAAGGTAGTAATCAATGGCTCAATGTCTAGTTGGCAGCTGATATCAAGTGAAGTGCTGCAGGGGTTGACCTGGGGCCAATTTTATTCAATATGTTCACAAGAAAAAAAAATATAAAGGGATACATAAGCCGAAACTTTGAGACCAAAGGGGTACACTAGTTAAAAAAAAAAGGCTGAATACCCCTAGGTTAGACAGTAGGAAGAATTTTCTCACTAGGAGGGTAGTAAAACACTGGAACATGTTACCCAGAGAGGTTGTGCAATCTCCATCCTTGGAGGTTTTTTAAAACCTGGCTAGACAAAGCCTTGGCTGGGATGATCTGGTTGGGGGTGATCCCGCTTTGAGCAGGGGGTTGGACTAGATGTGACCTCCTGAGGTCCCTTCCATCCTCGATTTTCTATGATCCTATGATTCCTTACTGGTGGCTATTCTCCATTTTAGTAAGAAAAGTCACTAGTACCTCCAGCTGTCTTCCCTTGCCCAGATGTCATTAGTTGACCCCTGAAACACATGGTAATTTTAGTATATCTCAAGGCAGAACTTCTTGTGAAATGCCCTGTATTTCAGTGATTGAACCATCAAAATAATTACTGTAGAATAAAAACAATATTTTTGTTAAGCTCCTGCTGTGCTTTTGACCTGTGAAAATATTTTTACAATGAAATAAGCTTCCCTGCAGCCCATGGTACCTGGGAGGAGAAAAGCTGTAGGGCTTAGGAGTTCCATAATCCTGCTTCAGCTTCTGGTGCCCGGCAGAGCCTGAGGAGCCGACAAGATCTGGTAGGGAGGCAGGCAGCCACTGGAACTCTTGATCTCTTGCTGGAAGAGACACAGAGAACAGGAAAATTTTGCTTTTCCAGAGCATTTTTCAACTCAGGACTTGCAACCCCATAAACAATAATTTTACTTCACAATACCTCTGTAAGGTAGGTACAATAAAATGCATAAGCTTCAGTACAAACTTATTAATTGGCCTGCCTAATGATACAGAATGAATCAAGCAGCCAACCTGGGCATAAATGCCATCACTCCTATCACCCAGCCCTGGCTCCATCACCTTTGTTGCACTTCTTTCCTGATTTTGTGTCACAGGTAAAGGGAATTAAATGAATCAACAGTTGCATGTCAGTCCCTTGTTTCTGTATCAGTGGCGGAATAGTTCTTTCACAACAGTTATCTGCCACTTACATCAGCGAGTCATTCTTTAAGCGGCCAACATAAGTTTTCACTGAAAACCTATCTAGCTGGAGTAAGTCATTTAGACTGATAAGGAGACATAACATGTTGCTCAATTTTTCCATCTCATTTTAAACAGTTAATATGGCAACTCTGAATCCACTGACTGCTTTGCACAAATGATGCCTATCTGGTTTCATGCAAGTTTTGCATTCTTGCACTGTGTAATGCAGAGCCAGATGGTTCAATCAATCACCCCCTGGCAGGTGGATCCTACTCATAAAAAACTGGGGAGAATGCCAGCATCCTTGAGAGCACTGATGTCCTACCATCTCCACCTCTTGGCTTGACATTTATCAGAGGTGAGAGTAATCAAAATCACACTTGAAGTCTGCATGCAAACATTTTTGGCTCTGCATAAGAGCTTAAGGAAAACCACCAGGCTGAAGGTTTGAATTATGATTTTCTTTCTCTCTTGCTCTTTTTTTTTGTTTGTAGTTCACTGACAACTTTTTAATGGTCTTTTAGAAACCTAGCATCAGAGTAGGGTGTAATAAGTTGAACAGAATGATTAAGAAGTTAATCTAGATTTCCCCAGTATTGGTGTTCAAATTTATCTTCCTGTGACTCTTTGGTTGACCTGATATGCTGGAGGCAAAAGGCCATAGAGTTTGCTGCTGGGGTTTACAAGCAGAGGAATAGGCCACAGTGAGCTTATTTCATTTTTATGCATTTGTCTAATCAGCTGAGCAAAGCTGAAGATGATTTGATTTTTTGGGGGTTGGGTTTAGGTTACATGAAACCAAAATTAGGGGATGTTTGGACACGGATACCATTTGGTCAGCTTCCCGCTTCTCCTGTTCCCTCACACACATTTCAGCAAAAAGTACTATGAGTAACCAGTTCTGGTTGTGGTCTGTCTTTATTTTGAAAAATCTGTCCACTGAGGGTTCGTTCCAATGCAAACGTACTCCAAGCTGTTTCCACTTTGCTTTAAGTGAATCAAAACTAGACAGGCTAAAGCAACACAAAAAGATAAATCCTCAGCTGGGTCAACATCTGAACCACCTTTCCACTCCCCTCAGGGGCTATTTTGGCCCAAACTGCAGCTTAACCAAGCACAAGGGGGACTCTAATTTATACCAGCTGGGACTTTAGCCCTGTTCTCTACTGTGCTTAATATGCCTGTTATGCTGAGGGAAAAGGAAAAGGAAGTGGAATGAGGTTGACCTAGCTGGTTTGACACCAGCTGAGAAATGTCCTAAGCTCAAAGTATCTTCAGTAGTAATTTTAGGGCTAGTTTAAAATTTCCTCCATGCTGCTCTGGTAGAACAAAGGGAATTTAGTAGGAGGTAAGAGTCTGGCCCAACCTATTTTACTTGAATCATTCTTAAACCAGTTTGACAGGTTACCAAAGAGTCTCTCTGCTTCCTCAGGGAGGTTCAGTCTATACAGAAATCTATGTTACAAACTGCAATTACCAATATCATCCCTATAGCTAAGGAAAAAAGGTGCCATTACAATGCCATGGATCAACAGCAATAAGGCATGTCTTCCAACAGAAATTCTATGTTTTTCTGGTCACTAGGAAAGCCCCTTCCCTCCCACCGCATTTAAGGTGATTCCCTTATCAAAGTGCTTAGGCGCCAGAAAAAGATGAATCAAGGACAAAAATGTTGGTATAAAACTCACAACATGACTTATGTACATGACACATCTTGATGTATTTGTCACCTAGCCAGAGATCCTTAACAGTCATGGTGCACTGAATAACACACACATTTGCCAACATTTTTATTGTATGTTGGGGGCAAAAAACAATCCAAAACTATCTGAGTAAACTGAAAACACTTTAAAACAAGTATAGGCAGATAGAATCACATTTCTTATTCTGCTGCAGAAAGTACTACATTCCTCATTCTGGAGATAAGTTTAAGACAGCAGGCATGAAACGTGGTTCATTAGTCCTTTACTCAGTCTGCTCAACAAAACAGCCGAAGAATCTAAAAGTTTCTTTAATTTTAGTTAAAACTAAAAATGATTCGTTATTCATGCTGTTATAATGGGGGCAATGCAGTATAACCTCAATACCCAAACTTCTCTGGAGGCATGAGAGAGAAGGCCAGATGTGCATATCCTACTCAATATGTGTAAGCTTTACTAGACAGAGAGAACCAAGTCCAACTCAATGACCACATCTACCCAAGATACTGACTGTGCAGTAGCCCATGACTACTAACCAGTAGTGTCAAGCGGCAGAAAGCGTGATGTGATGTTGTTGTGTACTAGTCTCAGGCTACTGCGCAGTCAGCGTCAGGAACAAGCTATTTGGCGGCACTGCTGCGCAGTAACTCTGGCTACTGCAGTAATGACTGCGCAGCTAGCATCTCGTGCAGACAGCCAGTGTTGCTCAACCTTTTCTGTACTGTCATACTGGGTTACAATGGAAAAGCCTGGGGTCCCACTACCACAATTTTAGGACTCTTCTCCTACATGGTCCTAAAAACAATGGAACAAGAACACAATCCTCTTAGATCTGTTCGCTAGGCTGAGTATTTAGTCCTTACTCAGAAAAATGTCCCACTGGAATTGAGCTGAGAAAATTTCCATTGGCAAATGCAGTCCATCAGGACACAGCCTTAGATTTTGCATGCATGCACTACATGGAAAGGGAGTTAGCCACCCTTGCAGCTAGATCACTGATTTCCCCCTACATCAAAGGAGTGAGCCTGATGATGTGCAAATGGGCAAGAGGCAGAGAAAGGGCAGGTCTGGACCACAAACACTCCTTGTTGAGCCTAGTGGAGGGAACAGAGCAAAATTTGAAACACTGGAGGTTCTATTATCTTCTCTATGGAGCCTCCACATAGAACACCCCATTATAAGAGGGGAATCCCAGGGATAAGCAATAATAGAAAGTCTCTGACTAAACACCTTCCAGAAAGATATGGTATAGTCACAGAAGGCTCATACAGGCACAGGCCCTCCAGCCATATAGTCCCATTCCCCTCGCAATTCTTGGGGATTGTGGTTTATTCTGTGTGGCAAGCACGGTCTACCACTGCACTTCCCAAACATAAGCATCCGCAAGGGAAGAATGTATATACCTCTGCAAATGGACACTGATATTTATGAAGTCGCGTATTATACAACTGTTTTATGAATATATTTCAGCCTGAGATTATTGGATGACCCTGGTCAATGACCTTTGACTATTTATTTCTCTTACTGTGCGATTGGTCACCCTAGTCACATTGTTCCTCCTGTACTGGGTGACTGAAACTTCTTAAGCATAGAATAAGCACTTTTCCCCCCCATGAGTATCTATTATTCTTATTCCTACCCCTCCAGCCCCCAGATAAAGGCTTGACTTCTCTGTGATTGAACAAAAGCATGAATCAGGGCAAATGATCATCACAATTCTCCGTATCATCCTAAATTTCACTATAGAACCCCTTCAGTTCATAGGCACTTGACTCCACATCTGTAACTGAACATTTGCTTGTGCAGGTGCTACAGATCTGCTCTGCCAAAACCGACTTGTCAACTAACACTGGTCATTTTGTCTCCATTAATATGAGTATATCAGCTACCACATATAGATGTTCCATCCAGAAATTACACTTTTGGCTTGAGCCATCCCCTTCAGCATAAAAATATTAGTTTCCTAATGTTTATTTAACTGCTTGACAACTCCTTAGGTGGGAAGATGGAATTTCACCAGCCAAAATGTTCTGTTTCATCCTTAATACAAACAGTTGCTTTGAAGTGCCTCGGGTTTACTGAACGAACAAATTAACTTGTTTATGTAAGATACCCAGTGAAAATTTCCACACCATTTCAGCACATAATTAAAGTTTGTTTTCACATTGCTGCAGTACATCTCCAAGATTATTTTCTTATTTTTAAGGGGTCTTCTATGTGGTAGAACAATTTATACATCTTAAAACAGTATTCATTTGGGATGCTAGACCTGCATGATGAGGAAGAGCTGAATAAAGCAAGTCAAACGGATTTAAATCCATATTTTACCTATCTATATGTATAGAAATATCTATATATTAGATATATAGGATGTGTCATGTACATAAGTCATGTTGTGAGTTTTATACTATAGATATCTATATAGATATATCCAGATTCCCAAATCCAGGTGGTTAAAATTAGGCACTGAAATCTATGCTTGGACTTCTGATATATTTTATTTAAAAAAGTAACCTGACTTTCCGAGGTACTAGGGACCTTCAATTGCCACTGAACAAGCTCAGCTGACAGACAGTGGGAAATTACAAATGCTCTGGAGGCATCATTATAAGGTTACTTTTATTTGTATGTCTAAATATTAAGTTAGTTTTATATTCTGACTTATTCTGCAGTGCTCCAATCCTGAGAACATGCATAGTCAATGGGCTAGTCATCTCCAGATGAGATCACACCTACACAGTAAATTTATCATGTGCCTGCTACACTGCTCCTGGAAGGCTGTCTCCCAACACAAAGCAGTATAGCTGCATCTACACAGCACTCTACGCAGGCTATTTAGCACTGCTGACTGTCAGGGCCAGTTAGCTCTCCTGCATGGCAATCAATATGGCAGGATTGTATTTAAGAATATATATTGTTCATCAATCTGAATAACGACCATAATACCAATAAACAGTGCCACCAGTGTTGCATACCCTGTTTCTAGTTTCACATGTTGTTCTTACCATCTTCTTCTGAAGAATTCCAGTGCTTAATGAAACACTCTTACTTCTACATATTTTATCTGCAAGTTGGGTTACATTTCTCATCTGCTGACTAGGCCCTCCACACTGTGATGGGCAAGCAGTAGAAAGAGATAAAATCCTCATTTAACAGAAGTTTATTTTGATTTCTTCTACCTCTAATTCTAGAGAGCATTGACAGCTCCAAGCATCAGGGCTGACAAAAGATACAAATCATCTCACAGACCATGGAGGAGAGAAAGAGAGCAGGGATCGTGTTCAGCTGTTGCCATGTTTTCTTCATCTGAGAGCATGACTGTAGAAGACAGAACTGTGCACAACTTCAGACTGCATTCCTTAATTCTCAAATATAATCTTGTCCTCAAAATTATATTCAAATACATAAATCAATTGGTAACATAATTCAGCTACTGTCCAGATGCTGTAAACCCTGAGGTCCTGCAGCACATTACCCAGTCGAAAATACCAGAGGGCTGTTGTTTACACAATGACTTCTGTTCCCATGCATTTCAAAGGGTGAGGGGGGGAATTGGGGAGGAGGAAATCTGTCTTGCTTCTGCCATCAGGACAGGATCCAGCCAGACCTGGAGTCTCTCCAAAATATGGGAAAGGAGCCAGCAGGGAGTCCCAAAAACCAGGTTCCTCCTAAGCGGGGCAGGAGCGGGCAAGTGCTTCCATCTCTCAACAGGTCAACACTCACACAATTTTCTACTATACAAGGATGTTATTTCTGCATATCTTTCATTAGTAATTTATGCATACGGTGGCTAATTCCCAGTTTTTCATTAGAAGAGGCTGTTTCCTAGCACTCTGGATACCAGGAGCAGGACACATTGTGCAAGTTTTCTATGAAGTGTATGGTTCAGATTAAACCCTTTTCATTTTCAGATTCCTCAGTTACATACTATCAGCTTTACACAGCTATGCTCTGCCTACATCTCTGTACTAATACAGCCCTATTACCAGTCAGCAACCTCCTTCTCTACTAGTTTACTGACAATATTACCAATAAAGGCTCCACAGTTGTCCCTGGTGCATCATGGTTAATCATCTTGCCCACACAGACATACAAACAAAACAATGTTAAACCACGATTAAGGCGGCAAAGTGAATAATACAAAAGTTAGGAAACACTAGGTAGGGGGGAATGAGTCCCGTGGATAAAAGCCTATGAGGAAATTAGTAATTCTGTCTTCAGGCAGGATTGGAGCAGCATGCAGTAAATAGGACAATTTCAGAGAAAACCCTGGCCAGCCTGCAGCTGGAGCACAACCAGCATGGACAGAATCCCCAAAGAATTTAAGTCCTAAAATAGAAATCTCTACTGAGCATGTACAAACTGCAAATTTTTAAAGGCATAAAACTTGGCCAAGTCTGGGCATGTTTTCACAGGGATAGAAAAAGTCATATCCACACAGCCTGCCTCCTACCAAATTTTACATTCCTGCTCCAAAGCCTGGGAATGCTGGAGCATTTCAAAGAACAAAAAAAGAATTTTCTAACATGGGGGAAATGAATACAAACAACAAAACTATAACAACAGGCTGGATTTTGATGTGTATCCAAGTTCTTTTCCATATAGGAAAATGCATATGTATGGGGCCAAGGCAATTCGTTACAGACCTGGTCATTGCTTTTGTCATCATCTGGGTTGCAGGATGGTGCTCCTAGTGCTGTCATAAGCTAGCAGAGACTAGAGACTGCTCTAAGTTACAACACATATGATCCACATTATGCCAGTGAAGAATCAATGGAAAACAACTCTGTCATGCCTCCTCTCTGCCTTTCCCCATCCTCTATACCAGAAGTGAGTGGAGGAGAGGGTAGTCGGCCCAGTCCCATTTTATACTTTGTTTAAAAGCAAGAGTCCCCATTCCTATCTACAGTTTCAAAGTGCTAGATTGTTTCCCAGACCACAGGCAAAATTATATAGCACTCTCTCCTTATTGCTCTGCATGGGCAACCCAACTTTCAGATGTTGACAAGTTGACATACAAAGCTAGCGGACATTTACAGGAGTAAATTGGAATATGTTAGCTTTAGCTATGTTCCCCTTCCCTCCCTCCAACACACCCCCACACCCCTAAACTAAAACCAGATACCCCAGCAATAATACACTATCCTTCCTCCAGCTGTTTAACATCTATAAGAACCTTGTTCTTGAACTGTATAAAGGACCAGTGGGAAGTGCTGCCACCAGAGTGCCACTGAAGCAAATATTTTAGATGAGCTTGAGAAGAGAGAGAGAAAATTTTATGGGATAGGGACAGAAAGTACACAAACTAGTATAAATTATTTGAAATGATTCAAATCTGCACAACAGAAGTTCAGTGAACATAAATCGCTTTCAAAATAGCTGAAACCAGCTTAAAATAAACCTAGATAAATATAGTATCAGACTTAACTGATTTAGGTTAAAGCAGTTTGTTGAACTTCTGTCCCAGATCCCCTCCCGATTCAAGTTAACTCATAGTCTCCCAGCATCCCAGGATGCTTTGCACCTCCCCAGCAAGCTCCCCTCACAGGGTGGGTGGGCTAGCCCTGGCTCAAGCTGTCTGTTCCAGCAGAGCAAGGAGACATGCTCTAGCATCCCCTGGCTTCTGGCCTGAGCCACCGCAGGCATGTGGCTGCAGTTCTGTAATCAAAAGCAAATGTCCATTCACTTGGTTATCAGTTCAATCTATGCAGCTTATATTAAACCTGTGAATACTGAATGTATTCAGCTTCAGGCTTTGACTGTTTGATGCCAAATGTGTAGCCACAGAAGAAAGCGTTATGTGTTATCGAGCCACGTGGCTCAAGGAGTATTTGATCACATTCATGGGGTCAGGAAAGAATGTTCTGCCTTTATTTAAATCCTGTAACTTAGCATAAATGGTGAGAAGATAAAGAGTTGATTTTTTGGTCCATGGGCTTATTTATTTGCTTTTCTTTAAAATGTCGGGATCTAGGCACTGTCAGGGACAGACTGTTACAGACAGACCAGATGGATCAGTGATCTGAAGTACTACAGCAAAACTGAAGTTTCAGGAATCGCAATAAATAAATAAATAAATAAATAAATCACTGAACAAAACCTATGTAAGTGGGCTTTTGGATAAACGTATGGATAACTGGTTTTTCAGTTCATAGGCAATTCTGAATGTTCTTTTCAAAATTGTTTTAGTTTCTCACAAAATAATTTTTAAAGTATTTTGGCAAACTGAAAGTAAAAAAAAAATTAAACAAACATGGGGGGGGCTGCAGTTTTTACCCATTTTTAACATTTTCATATATTTTCTAATAAAATTGAAGACCATGTCAAAATGTGATTTTAACCAGAAGCATCTTAATGGTTTGTTCCAAAAATGTCAAAATAAAATTTTTTTTCTGATTTTTTTTTCACCAAAACCATTGGCAATGCTGACAGAAGTCAATTTTGGTCAAACTGAACCTACATTTTTTCAGGGGAAAATGTTTGAAACAAAAAAATTCACCCAGCTTTAGTTTATGGTTTTGGACAGATCCCGCCTCATGATAGTAGGGGGATGCACTTGCGTTTCCCTTCCATGAAGCATTGTACCAATTTAGGAACAGCAGATGTGCTTCTATTTTTGTTCTCCATTTTCACTCTACCTTCCCTGCACTTCGGCCTATTTTCCCTGGATTTTTAATTTTTTTTAAGGCATTTTCCTCATTTTTTTCCATGTCCTCTCTCATAATTTTTCCCGATTTCCCCTAATTGATCCATGTCCTCTTCACCCATAGCTCAGCAGCCTCCCAGTTAATGGTTCCATCCTGTCATCCTACATGCTCTCACAGCCAAACTAAGACACAGAGTTGGACTAGGAGGTTGTTTCCCCAGCCTGTCATCATCTGGGTTGCAGTATAGTGCTCCTGGCATTGTCATGAGCTAGCACAGGCTAGAGACCACTCTCAGTTACACCATATGTGATATGTACGTATAAAGATGTGTTAAATGTGGTTCCAGGAGCAGGAAAAACAGAGTAGGGTTTGGAAAGTCTATCGCCATTGCCCACTTGCAATGGGGAGTCAGCAGATTTCCCCATCCCCTTGCTCTTAACATAGCCGGTATATGTGTCCTGCTCCCCTTACCGAATTTCCTCAGGAATGCTTCCCCTTCAGTTTGGGGAATGTTGAAATCACCTGTAAAAGGAAATATTTTCACCACTCCCACATGTCACTAACTGGGGCAATACCCATGTCTCCTTTATGTTGAACAGGAAGTAACTGTCACATAAGCCCATTGCTATAACCTTTATTCCACCCTGCTCACTCCCCTCGATCCTGTTTTTCATTTCTACTCAACGAGACATGCCAAAAGCATCAATCATAAGCCCCTGCAACATAGACCATGCCACAAGATCCCAGGCACATATTTGGGCTTCTGTAAAGCAATATGCAACAGCAACTGCTAGTAAATGCTGACTTCGTAACAGCCAGTGGACGCAAGAAAAAAATGTGTTCAGCAGCGAGAGAGGCTGCTGAGGGGCTCCCTATTAGCTGGCACAAGCAATGCATCAATAAAGTCCAGCTTAAACAGTTCTTTTGTCAGTCCCATAAAACAAAAGCATTCAGTCCCAGAAATCAAAAGGAATTGCACAACTTCTCTTTCACTCAAGCTGGTAATAAGAACCTCCTCTCTCTTTGTGCTAGGGCCAAACATGGCAAACCACCCAGAAGGAGGGACAAAAAGTGTTCATTTCCCTTCTGCCCTTCTGTATTTGGGTTTTAATCGATTCTTAGTAGATTCCCTCATCACTGGATCCCCTCGACAAGCCTCATGTACTAGCATTTGTCTTCATTCCTAATGCCTCCATTCCTGGAAGATTAAGCAATATGTTCTGTTTCCCTCCTTCTACCACAGGATTTCACTCCTTCCTCTATCCTGTTCAGGTTTCCAGTCTTCTATCACACTCATGAATTTGGTTTTGATTTAAAATAGTGAACTAGCCTGTTTATTCTCTAAGAAATTTGTTTGTGTTATGGACAGTTTTCTTTGATTTTAACTGAACGATAAACAAATTATTCAAAATAACTTGAAAAGACCCCAGTATCATTAGATAAATCTTTTCCATTCATCAGCCGAAATGGTTGATTTGTTTGGACATAACTCAACTGTGCTCTTTTTATATGATGGAATTCCTGCCTCCTCCTTCCTGCATGCAATTTCTTTTTCATAATGTTTGCTTTTAAACAGGTTAATTGTTTTCCTCTACACACATTGAGTCTGTCAAAGGTAAATGCATAGCTAACCTTAGCATACATTTTCCCAAGGAAGAAAGTAATTTGTCATAGTAAGAGCCATAGCAGATCTAAAACCTGTTAATAGTATGCCAGCCAAGAGACCTATATATGGCAGGGTAAGACTACAATCAACACAGATGATTTTACAAACATACAGCAAATGTGACTTCATCCGTTTCAAATTGCCACTTTGATCCTCCCCTCCTTGTACCGAACGGTTTGCCTACTTCCTTGTCCATATACTTTTTATACTGGGTCCTAACAATAGGTTGATTGTATGCCATTGACTGCACCCATACACAGCTTGATTGCATGACATTTGGAAGGGCTGAGAAGTCACTAGAAATATATAAGTATCAATAAATTAGTTTCCTCTTCCTCAGGTCATATACATCACGAAGAAATGATGTGAATGCAGTGAATTGCACAAGCATATGAGCAGACACATGCAATATCTGTGGTATACCATTCATTATATATTGTGCTTTATGTCCTCTTCTATAATTGTAGGCATGCACAAAAAAACTATTGGAAGACAAGGCAGCACGAGGTGGTACTGTTTATATAGTCTTTCCCATTCTTTTTTCCAGTGTGTGAGATGTTCAGTTCTGGGAAGACTTGTTGTTATTGTTAACCTATTTTACAAAGTTCTGTGTAGAGGGAGTTGTGTAAGTAATAGAATCGTTTACTCGATGCTTTGACATCTGATTGGAAACAATTAATGAGAAAGTTGTTCCTTGGAACTGAGCTTGTACATGGATTCCTGAAAGAAGGGATCACTTGCATGCTGTTTGTGATCACTTCTGTGCCAGGACTGAGGGGGGTGTGTGTGTGTGTAACAAAACAAGTTGTCTTTAGAATATACACAGGCTTCCTCTACATGTGCAGGTAAAGGTGTGACTGGATCTAATGCGTGATCCACACCTTCACACCACCTGCCATGCCATATGTGCATGGCAGGAGGCGCTATTGTTGGATCACACATTAGGTCCAATTGTGCCTTATTGTCGGTGCAGGAGGATCCCAATTCTGGGCTGCTCCCGCATCAGCAAAAAGCAGGCTCCTAGAGCTGAGAGATTGATAGCAACCAGTTATGAAGTTAGTACATATATTCAAGGTTTAACTTTATAGCTGGTTGGAGCTTGTTATCATGATAGCTACTTTGCAGGTGCACCTGGTCTTAAGGGGTGCGTATACACATGTTCTGACGCATTCTTATTCGAACATGCCAGAGCAGACTCGATCCTGGTGGAGCGCTCTAATTGGAATGCCACTGTTTGGGAGCCACTCTAATTAAGACTCCCACCCCACACACCCAGAGTATGTGTATAGACACCCAAGGTGACTGCACAATTAACCAGTTAATTGTACAATACCTGTAATGTGTAGAATAGGTCACACTAACTCCATTTCTCTTTGTTCAAAATACTGCCAGTGAGAATTCATGCCAGTTTTGTGCATAACCACTCTAGCATAGTATGTCAATATTATGCAGCTATAGCCACTATAGCAGGGGTGGGCAATTATTCCAGGTGGAGAACTATTTAATGAGGTTTTTGTAAGATTTTGAGGGCCACATGGGTAACCCCACCCCCTGACAGTTGCCCTGCCCCTGGTCATCTTGGGACATCCTGTTCCTAACCCCCAACTTCTGTCGGGAAGTCTGGCCACATGCCCTGCCCAACCCCCCAAAATACTCCTTTAGGGAGAGGATGGTTGCCGTCTTAGAACCAGAAAAAACACAACTCATATACTGAAACTCAAACATCTGACTCCCCAGGTATACCCTCCAATTTTTACCAGCTATTCTCATTCCCTTCCCCACAAACCCTCTCTCTCATTTATTGACTACAACTACATTCATTCCCCCCACTTCCCCCCCCACAATTTGTCTCCCACTTACTGACCACCTCAATTTACATTTACAGTTTTCTTGAATATGTAGTGGCCTTCGGCTGCTTTACTACTCCATCCAGCAAGAGCACAGACCATCTGCAGACGCTTCCTCAGCCTGATGAAGGGTATTTGTACCCAAAAGCTTGCAAAAAGACTATGAAACTATGAAAGAACAATTTTTCCAACTATTTGAGATGGTCTAATAAAAAATATTGGATTTACCCAAAGAAACTTCTCTGTCTAAACACCTACTATGATGTATTTTAATTTTATTGTATTAAAATATTTTTGTCATGATTTGTGTTTGCATACTGTATATAGAGGTGCTTGCATAATAATTATAAATAATTATAATCATTCAAAAATAAATTCTTAGTCTTGTATATTGTGTGGGAGGATGTGGTTGGGGGTGTGTGTGCTGGGGTATGGGGTATATGTATGTTTGTGGTGGGTATGTATAGTGTGTTGAGGTGGATGTGTGTATGGTGGGGTGGGGGGGGAGTTGTCAGAGGGTGTGGCTGTATGTGTGTGGAGGTTTGTAAGGAGGTGTGGCTGTGGGGGGGCATACAGTATGTTGGGGGGTTGTGTATATTTGGGGCTGTGAGGGCAGGGTGTGGGTGTGTGATGTTTATAGGGTATCAGGGATACAAGGGTGTGAGGATACCCCCACACACCCCCATGATACAGCAGCAGCAGCAGGTGGGGACACTTGGGGTGCTCATGCCTGGTGCACGTGCTGCCACCTGGCGGCACACAGCTCCAACCAGCACTGCACATCATGGAAAGGTGCACAGCACCTGTAGAACCACCTCTATCGCTGGCACTACCCCCTGCACACCCACAGACCCCACATTCACAGACCACAGGAGGGAAGCTTCACATGCTGGAGCTGGCTGATTTTCCCACCCCTGGACTCTGCAGGGAAGCAGGGGCCAGGGTTCCCCTCTTTTGCCTGTGGAGGCCCGGGACCTGCACAGCAGTGAGTAGCATAACCAGCCAGGTCTAGCATGTGGAACTTCCCTCCCATGGCACGTGGGAGTACCAGCACTAGAAGTGGCCTAGTGGGGGTTGCGCGTCTCACCATGATGTGCAGCACTGGCTGGAGCTGTGTCTACCAGTGCCTATGCTGGGCATGAGCACCCCAAGTACCCCAGGCTGCTGCTGCTTGCAGGACTGTGCACCATGGGGGAAGTGTGGAGGAGGTCCCCACACACCCTTAACCGACACTCCCTCACACCCACACCTTGTCCACTGAAGCTCCACACTGCCAGCCCCAACCCCACATTCTGTGCACCTGCCCAGCTACAGCTCAGCCGCATCTGGAAGTTGTGTGCTGGCTGGGCTGGGCCCCTCCACCCATGAGGGTGGGAACGAGGCACAAAAGGTATGTTGGTGGAATGTATATAGTGGGTGGAAAGGCTGGGAGGCATACAATTAGTTGGTTGGCACCACAGACCAGATGAAAGGGCCTGTGGGCTGTATTTTGTCTGCCCCGCACTGTAGCATGGCTAAGATGACCCAGGTTTTGGAAACCTCGCCCAATAAGCAAGGTGCAGATGGTTTAAACTGCTCGAACAACATCAAATAATCTCTGCTGATGTTACTGTGTTGGATGTAATAAAACAGATCGCAGTAGAAGGTTAATATAATGGTGCCAGTGCAATTTGTACAGCAGTGCAACAACAGGTAGCACTGAACCATCCTCTGCTCATGGGGAGGCAATTAACTGTGCAACACAGAATCAAACATGCTCCATGAAAATGCAAAGCTGAGGAGTGTGCATGAGCAAGGCATTATCTTCTCACATACAGGAAGCATAAGGTATGCAGCAGTCATTGTTAAAAAAATTAGCATTTTCCAACAGTTTAACCTCAGTGCTAACTACTGGAATGCTTCTCTGTTTTAAAATAAGGGTAAGTTAATTATGTCAAAATTGCATGCATCAGTTCCTGGTTAGATGAAAATTTCAATCTCTAAGCCTAAGAGCATGGGTGCAACTGTTGTGTGCTAGATCCCCTAGGTTTCTCTGCAAGCTAGACTCTTTAAAAGAGCGCTGTTCTTTAGGGCTGTGTGAAATTGCGCCTGCTGTTTTGATTTGAAACTTTTGACTCATTTCAAGCTCGAAACAGTGAAATCAAATAAAAATGAAGGGCATCAAAACAGCCTTGACACAAAACAAGGCTAGTCATAATGTTCTGAAAGTTTCAAAACTTTTCAAGTTTTGAAGCAGCCAGCAGCCAGGCCATGGGAGATGGGCGAGGATCAGGGATGCACTCTGAGTGGCTCCACAGCCCCATGTGGATCAGCCAGGAGCACAGCCCTGGCTCTCCCTGCCTCCCAAGGCCAGGCTGCAGGAAGCCAATCACAGCACAGGGGAAGGGAACTGAGCCCAGCTGAGATGAGTTCCCCTTCCCAGTGCTAGGATCAGGCTGGGCAAAGGAACTCAGCCCAGCTGAGCTGAGGTCCCACCCCTAGTGCTACCATCGGGCTACTGCCATGCAAGCTCCAGCCTCAATGTCCTACGTGAGAGAGGAAGAGCTCCTGCAGCTTAGATACTAACTCCTCAATCCCCTCCACCCATGCAGTTGCCAAACTTGGTGTTGCCAAACTCAGCCCAGCTGAGCCAAGTTCCTTTCCTCAGCCCAATGGTAGCGCTGGGGAGGGGAACTGAGCTATTGGGCTCAGTTCCCTTCCCCAGTTCCCAGGTCCCAGGTGGCAGCACCCAGCTTCCCTCCCTCATCTGGCAGGCAGATCGGGGGTCTGCAGCCCCGGGAGGACTGGCACAGCCCCCACAGTCCTCCTGGGGTTGCAGCCCCCCATCTGTCTGCCAGGTGAGAGAGGCTGTTTCGAGCTTCCCCATTATAGCATATGGGCAAAACGTCAAAACAGCTGTTCCATTTAATTTTGTCAAAACAGTGATGCTGTTTTGAATTGAAATAAAATTCAAAATGAAACGCTGTTCCATCAAAACCTCGAAAGTCAAGTCAAAATGGAACAGTGCCGTTTCACACAGCCCTACTGTCCTTTAAAATTTAGTCATACATGAAGCAATAGGATACAGCATCTGTATAGTACTTCATACAGGAAAGGGGCCCATATTTGTCCTCAAGTTAGCGAAGACTGCAAATGATTCCTTTGGTGCTGTACCTTTGATTTTACCCCTTTTTCTACCCCTCCAAAGGAGACCTGCTTTCTCATTTGACTAGCATTTCAATAATAGCTCAAGTGCTCTAGACATGGAAGAGTTGCACTTTCCTGGGACTTGCTAGTTTCATTATGGGTTTTTGTTTTACAGATCAGGTGTTAATGATGAAAACTCACCTGTAAGAATCATAAACAAAACAAAATGGCATTAGTTGCATGCAAGTCTGCCTGCTATCTTACAACCTAAGTTATGTCAGGCTGGTCAGTGCTTGCATGAGAGACCCTCAAAGGAAATCTACAGTTCTTCAGAAAACAGTAATTCAAGTCCAGTCTAAACCAGTGTCCCAAACTGGCTTTCTAATAAGCTATAGGAGACTCTTCTGTTACCTTTTGAACCAAACTGTATAAACACCTTAAACAGTCTTCATCAGTGCTGAAAGGAGTTGCAAGTGATATGCTTGGTCTATAGTTGATGGTCAGAGACAACAGAAAGAATGATTATGCAGGTGTTTGCTTTGCTTCTCTGTTGTGTCAAAATCTTTTCTAAAATACACTTCTGAGGCTGGTGCTTTTATTCTCAAACTTGAGGTGTTTAGAGCTTGTACAATTTCCCAAGTCACTGCAATAAAAAATAAGCATTTATGTGGCATATACTGCAACAGTGTTGCATTACACTGGGTTCAATACTGCTTAGAGTCAATGATTGTTCTATACTGTTAACCCTAATGATTTGTGTTGTGAGCGAGAGTGAGTCTGGTACTCCTGAAACAGGCTGGACTGACAGCGTGCCAAACCATATTTTCCCTCTGTTGAGACAACAGGAACAGTGCACACACCCTGCCTGCTACAAACATGCCCCACACTGACCTGGAGGGTGACTAGTACAACCTCCATGTACCATTCAGTCCTTGACCTCTATTCCAAGACTGTCATCACAGGTGGCAATCAGTGGTGAAGTGGTTGTGTTGGTGGTTTTGTAGGTGACCTAAACGTGAAAGGCTCTGTATCCCATTACCAATCCCCTGTGAGCTAGCTCTCTCTCCAGCCCTCCTTTGATGTACTACAGAGATTTAATCATTTCAACTGGCCTTTGTGAGTGTAACAGGGTGACAGGTTCCTCTCTGTATTACTGACCTGCTCTTTTCTCTACAATCTTGGAAAACAGTACACTGATGAGGTTCAACACCTCTGCAACCTACTTATCAATAAGAGGGATGTTTGTTAAAGTAGTCCAACACGTTTCAATTGACAAGCTAGTTACCACAAACTTAGTATAAAGTAGTTTGTTTTGTTTTTTATATATAGTTATATTCAGTAATGCTGAGATTCAACCTCAAACCCATCACCCACTTGAATGGAACTGCCCATTCAGATTCACTGAACAAGATGAATTAAGCCTCCAAAAAAATGGCAGAGTTTTCTCTTCCTGTCTGAGCTGGCCTTTCATCTGGTACAACCTCCTGCCAATGCTTCTCCTTCAACAAGCCACAGGAAGCCTCTTAAGACACCCAAAGGGGGGGGAGGGTGTAAATATTTTTTCACAGAGAGAATATATATACACGCATTTCTCACATAGAGAATACACACACACACACACACAGGTTTCCTTTGCTTTATGCGGGATCTGTATGTGCAAATTCGCCCTTATGCAATGACCCTTTTTATACCAAAAATTCTTTTCTTTTTTTTTTTCCCCGCCCCCCCTTTTTCAAGGCTGGAAGGGGCCTTGGGAGGTCATCCAGTCCAGCCCCCTGCCCAAAGGGCAGGAAGTCAGCTGGGGTCATAGGATCCCAGCAAGATAAGCATCAATTTACTCTTG
>NW_017728922.1:2675588-2703686 GCF_001723895.1 Crocodylus porosus
CCTGTGCAAACTCCGCGGTAACTCGAGCGCCTGTTTACACAGCCTGTTCAGGCGGCTCCGGTCGCGGGGCTCCCTGGGGGGCTGGGCCAAGTAGGGGCCTGGGCGGGGGCTTGACCTGGCCCTGCTCCAGGCAGCAGCCCCCTCCCAGGGAGTGAGGAGTTAACCCCTTCCCACCACGAGCCCGCTTACCTCCGGCTGTGCTCGGGGTCGGCAGGGGGCTCTGCGGCTGCTGAGGGGGTGTCTGGGGGGCTTTGGGGGAGGTAAATTCTCTCTTATGTCATCAGTGTGGTGAAAACACACAGCTGCTTTGTACAGTGCATCGTGGGAGTGACACGCACAAAAATATAGTCTCCTGTGTGGATCTGTGCTCCTCACCTGTTGTCTACGACGTGTTTCTGCCGTTGCCATCCCCATTGTGGCTTCTAAGCCTCCTGCTAGCTCATCTCCTACCCCTCTCCCTAGCCCATCAATAAAGCCTTCACCACCCTCTCTTCACACTAACAAAACATTCACCACCACCCTGTGCTTGTGTGCACTGTCTGCTGTTGGTGAGTACCAAAACTGTCTTGTAAAAGTGGCAGTAATGGGTCTGGGTGTCAGTACAGTTGAGGTCTTGGAACATCTCCCTATTTGTTACATTGTAAAGGGGGATCCTTCTATGGAAATTTGAGTTATACACTGTTTTCCAGGAATGCAGGTACAGCATAAAGGGAGGGAAACCTATAGCTATAGACTTCTCTGTGTGTGTATATATCTATTGTGTGTGAGAAAATGGAAGTGGGAGTGGGAAACAGGAATAATGCAACTGGGGGAGGAGCAGTGGCATGGAAGAGGGAAGGAATAAGAAAAGGCACACTATGGTCAAACATGGGTGGAGAGAGAAGGGGTAGAGGCAACTGTGGCAGGCACCCTGTCCCTCCAAGCAAACCTGAAGGTATTGCAGCGTTCTTTTCACATCCTCAAACCAAATCTTGCAGGGGCAATACAAACCGTATGCCTGTACCAACAGAATATCCCTACTGAATTGGTATGTACCCATGCACCTTTACTGTACCTCATCGACATTTTCTTCCAGGAAACACTTTTGTCAGAACATTGTCAACCAGCTCTGTTCAGGATGATGCACATTATAGCAGCCTTTATATTACATCCTGCCATGGACAACAATTAACAATGATGTTTAATTACCCTAAGAAAAGCTGCTGGACTCAGGGTGGAAAGGTAGAGAGACCTTACTGATATTTTCATTTAAAACAAAGTTTGTAGACTTCCCCTATACTCCCTCCCAACTTTTTTTTCCTCCACTCACATTAGCTCAGTATTTGCAATGAAAAATCTCCCAGAAGCACCCACCACATAATAGAGCTCTGTGTGCTCAGCCAGTCAAGCAGGATGTAGGTTTCAGCATTTCTAAATAGTAAAAGATCTCTTGGTAATGTGCTAACAGAATTTATTTTCTAGATATTACCCAGCTTTCCAGAGATGCCCAAAGTGCTCCATAATTACATGCTAAAAAATCAGAGTCTGTTTTGTTTGTGTACATGGAAATTGGCCAGAGACAAGGTCTGAAGTGATTCATTTCATACCTCAAATATTTTATGAAGTGAAGAATCTTCTGTTTCTGAAAAAGATTAAAACCTTATTTCCCTCTAGGTCTTTCTGCTCATGCTGTTGCATGCCTGGGAGGCAATTAAGATGGATGGATGGGATAACAGATACCCCCTTATGAAGAAGCAGCACACTTTTACTGTACTCAAAAAAAGAAAGTATATTATTCCCATATATTTCAGCTGCATTTGGAGGAGTTTCTCCTTATGCATCTTGAAGGTGACATGAGCACTTATCACAAGGTGCTGCAATGCTGTATTAAAGCAATTTTATTATTTCACTGTGGTTTTCAGCAATTATTTCCAATACACACACATTGCCACAGTAATTCCCTTTGGTGTACTCTGTGCCAAACATTTTCTCACCCAAGCCCACAACCCCCTGCATACTAATGCAATTATCCAGTTGCCCTCATTAGCAGGTAATCTGCAGACAAGATTGTATGCCCAAAATATCTGTAGCTCAAAATATCAGTTCAGAAAGAAAACTCTAGCTGCCATTATTTTATTTTCATCCAAGTATCATTTTCATAGGCTTGAACTGGGAGCTATTATGGTTTTAACTGACATCAAAAGCAATCATTTAAAAATCAATCCCCTCTCCCACTGTAAAAAGTCCTTGAATCCCTACCCCAGAGAGCTGTTGGCTATGCTGCAACCAACGGGTGCTCACATCAAATGAAAGAAAGGATGGTCATATGGCCGAAGCATGAGACCAGGCGGTAGGAGACGTGGGTTCTGTACCCAGCTTTGATTCTACCATTCACCCAACGTGGAGGGACACAGCTTGACTACATTTAATTAATACTGAGAAACAATGCCTGCAAAAATATGTAAGCTTGGCAATCACTGACACTTAACCAAAAAAATCGCCAGTTCAGTTAACCACACCAGTGAGCCAAAAAGAAAACCTGACTAGTTATGATTCTAAGAAGGAGATTTTAATGATGCTGTCCAACAGCATGCTTTGCCAGAATTCAGCCATACCAACATCTTTTATTGTAGGAAGTGCCATGAATGGGCCATAGATTCACAGACCACCTCCTACCCCCAAAATGCATTAGTTTTATTTCAGATTGGAATAAAGAAGCTACAGAATTTTCAGCCTGATAAGAATCGAAAACCTACCACAACATTCAGGAATTTCACAGGCAATAACAACCCTTTCCTTTTTTGCTGTGTGAACATAGTTTAAAACATGGCCGAGTTTAAACATTAGACGGGCAGAGCAGCACACTAGGTGATTCTACAGTGTAGCAGCTGAGCAATACCACAATACATTTGTTCGAGTTTGCTGTTAAAGCCGTTTGTGAATCCCAAGGCACCGGCTACAGCATGAAGCTATTTGCAGCTGGCAGCTTTCTTTTGCTTTGCTGGTCAGACATTGTTTCTGTTCTACTTCTCTGTGGGTGTATGAAAGCTTAGGGGTAGCTTGCCTCAGCAATACCCACCCAAATAATTTTGTTAATACCACAAAAGAACCCACGTTTGCAAGTGAAATAAAATGAAGGTTTAAGCTCACAGGTTGCTGGATTAGACTCCATTTTTGCACTGAAAATACATGAACATAAATAATTACAGATTAATCTCACACCACAACTGCTAGCAAGAGTGATTACAGTTATCGGATGTATAATTATCTTATTTGTGGATGCAGTCAATGATTTCAGCATACAAATGACTTTATTGATGCCAAAAAGAACAAACAAACCTGAAGGGCATGAACTGTCAGCAATATCCTCAAAATACAGATACAGCAAATACATTCTAGTTTAACCTAGGCTGAATAGTGTGATCCTAAAAAACAGTTTGGGTTTACATGGAAAATAAAGAATTTAAGAGTTGAGGCTTTCAGGAGACATCTCATCCTTGATCACCACAGATAAGAAAAAAGTTGTTTTTCATTTAATTTAATGAAGGACAATACCAAAAAGGGTAGGATCTTCATGCATGAGAAAAAAACCCCAGAAAAATCATGGAAACAAGAAGGAGAACGATGAAGTAAGGTCACTGACAAGCACTAGAAGCACTGGGCAGAGATGAGGAAAGGTGATTTGCATGCTATGAAATCATTGAATGGAAAGCTCAAGGGCACTTTATTGTTGGAATTTACATTTTCCAGGATTGTCTATTTCATACTCTTCTTTCCTTCATTTTCAACCATTAACTTCAATGTCTACGGGCAAAGAAGCAGAGGCAAATCCAGCAGCATCCAGCTTGAATAGTTGGCCTGGGTGCTGGGACAATTCACTGAACTGATAGGAGAGGGGAAGTGATTCCTACTGCAGCCTTGGGCATTTGGTACACGGCCACATTTGAAGTGGAGTATGCTACAGAGGGCTCTGCCCACTCCTGGTCAATTAAAGGTCCTCTGATCTCTCTCTCAAAACTCATGGCATGCCAACCAAGAATAAGACCATAACCCAGATCAGGGAATTACAGTCAACCTAGGAACTGCCTTTTACTGTGGCCAAGTACAGACATTTGTTTGGGGTGGGGGGGAGGGAGGAGGGAGCTGGGAAAGGTTAGAAATGGGAACCCAATCTAATTTAGTTCACCCAGGTGTGGACCTTACACTTGGATCCCTAGTTAGATGGATCTAAGTGTGAACTGTACAGAAGTTTGGCACACACAGACCTGTCTAAAAATGGTGGAACCTGGTCTAAGGCAGACCTGGATCAATATGCACGCAAATCAGACTGATCTAGATTTGAGCACCGAATCAAACTTCTATACAGTTCCCAGCACAGCTCCAGGACTGGAAAAAACCAGCTGCTGGCCCCAGCCCTAGGGCTGTGCTTTTCCTACCCACCCCCCCGGCACTGAGCTATATTTAACCCTCTGGCCCCTCACTCCCCTCCTTTCAGACCAGCCAGTCCCCCCACTCCAACCCCCCCATCCCCTCATCTTTCGAGCCACTCCCAGGGCCAGTTTTATCAGCATTTGCCAAGGCCAGGAGCTGAGGAAATACATCCTGGTGGGGGAAGGGGTGAGAGTTTAGGTTTGTCAGGGTGATTAGGGGGCTAAAAATAGCTCCCCAGTGCCGCAAAACCATTCCTGTGAACCCCACAGGCCCCCTCAATACTGCCAAACTCTTCCAGACCCCACCAACCCTCTGAGGACCCCACCTGCTCCCCACTAATCCCCTGCTGATCCTGCTTGCTCCCCAATCACTCCTGCATATCCTAAATGCCCCCATATCCCACCTCCCATAGACTCTGCCTGCCTACCCAATCCCCCCAGGAACCACCCAATGCCCCCCAAGGCTTCTTTCCCCCCAAACCCTCCTGCTAGCCCCACCCATCCTAACTTACCTTGGATCACATGGCTATTTTTAACTTGATCTATCCCCCCCAAATGTCTGCACTTAGCCAATATGAATTTAATATATTGTACTCTTCCTAGGCTGTGATGTTGACAGACAATTGCAGTCTTTCTCCTAAGACAGCTGCATTACAGTAGTGAATAAAGTGAGCTCTGTTGATAGACATAGCAAACAGTTTTAAAAGTTGACATTTAATATACAGTTAGTATACAGTGCTGTTAGAAATAATCTAACAGTGCCTAATATTTATAATAGGACCTATTCATAGTACCCTGATACCACTGGGAGCATCCACGTGTACAATTAATGTGAAGCAAACTCACAGGTAGATTTATAGAAGTAGGGTTGGAAGGGACCTTGTAGATCATCAAGTCCAACCCCCTGCCCTGAGAAAATCAGGCTCAAATGACCCCAGACAGGTAGATGTCAAGCCTCCTCTTAAAGACCCCCGGGGTAGGAGCCAGCACCACTTCCCTTGGAAGTTGGCTGCATATCAGGAAACCCAATCCCGGATTAAATGCATGTGTAGATGCTCCTGGTTATGCTTTACTCTGCATTAATTAGTCTACTCCGCAGCTAAGCAAACGTGTAGACATGACTACTGTGTGATAACTGTTGACAAAAGTTGATTTTCTGATGGTGGGCTCTGCCTATCATTCTAAATTAGATGGTATAAAGGGATCCTTCAGAAGGAGAAGGGATATAAAGATAAATGATGTAATCATTAGATTTATTCAGTAAGATTAAAAAGAGTGAGCTATCCCTTTTCCATAACTGTGCTCTAGATTCATGGCTTGTAGCATATAAACACCCCTGAGGGTCTGCCACAGGGCCTATACGTCTGAGAAAAAAGTTCAGCAATCTACGTACCACGACATGCTGAACATACACTAACTTTCACATTATTTCCAAATGCTTTTCACATCTATTTTTAGCTTTTTAAGAGTTTTCTTCATTTTTTTAGCCTGTAATTTGCTGTGAAATTTAATTGTTATTTTTTTTCTTTGTGTTCCAAAAAAAAAAAATGTACTGGTCTATAGCAGAGCTGCATTCACAAAGTCTGACAAGGAGCTCTTTAAACAAAAGACATGGTGAGGGCAGTTACCTAAAACAATTTTTCTCCTGTGTGTTGACATGAATTACTATGAGCAAAACACTTCATTCTCCACAAGATAAATTCAAGCCCAAGCCCAATTCATCTCTCAGCATTTGGAGGTGACCAGTGACCCGAAAGTAACCAATATTAGTTCGGTCTTTTAAAGAGTTCACATCATTGGTGGTGAACATTAAAAAGGTTACAACCTGCATATCAGATGAGAACAAGTGCAACAAAGAACATAAAAGTTAGTTCTGTCATATATGTCAGTTGTACATAGTTTACCATTTAATTAAATTGGGAGCTGCAGCAATTAATTCTACCACTGCTCCCTGGCAAACAAGGTTATTTGGGTAGATGTAATATCTTTCATCAGACCAACTGAATAGTTGGAAAAATTGTTCTTTCCAAGCTTTCGGGCCCATGCACCCTTCCTCAGGCTTAGGGAGAGTCCTTATCTCTCTTCCTATGTTATTTTCCCTTTCTTCGTGTGGGTGAGACAGGCCAGGCAAACAAACTGAAAGTCAAGGATTTTTTTTTTTTTTTTAAACTTCCTCTTACTCCCTTCAGCTACTTCAGCTCTTTACCCGATAAGTTTAAAATATAAAATATAATTTTATATCCCATGGTACTACATATACATGTAATAACAATATTGGCCCCTCATGCCACCAGATGAATCAGCTGGCATTGCTGTCTGGAGAACAAGGCACATACACTCTTCTTAGACATTTCTTAGAAGAGAGTATGTTATGCTACAGCTATTGAACTAAATGGGGCCTGGGGGAAACCCAAGACCACAGGTGGATCTAGAATTCTGAAAAACAGGGTGCACATCACATAACACAACATATTTTTCCATTAAAATGTAACTAGAAGTTGTACTAAGAAGATAGGACCCCAGAGTTATATTATTCATTTAAAAAAATGAAGTAAAAATTAATATAACTTTATTACAATGTGCATTAATTTGCGATATTATATTATGTATAAAAACATAACAAAGTAGGCAAAAAAACAAACAAAATGTGTTGTTTCATTAGTCCTGTAGTGATTAGGACTGAACGTATATCTCTTTTTTCAGATTTATGTGATACAACCTAGCCTTCTTGAGCATCTTGACAATGCACCCAATACTTCACTGAAAGTTAATGTTTTTAGCTATAGCTAAAAACAGCCTGTAGGGTTGTAAAATAGGAACTATATAGCCAGGAGTAGCTAACAGACAGCAGAAGTAAGGATAGCTTTAAGTGGAACATCAAGGCCATTAAAAAGGATGTGGGCTGGTTAACACCGGTGGAATGAAGAGTTTAGAAGGAATCAGGTGCCACGAAGTCAGTTGACTTGTTCACTGCCGCCTGAATGGGAATATTGCTGCCACTGCCAGGCGGTTGATTTTAAACTATGGGTGGACCAAGAATCAGTGGGGGATGCAGCTGCACCCCTCTCCCCTTCCTCCACCTCCAGATCTGCTCCTGACCAAGACCCTTAAATCAAAGCAAGCATAGCACTGTTTTCTGCCATGAACAGAGTAGAATAATCTCAACTGATGGCTGAATTCACTAAGGTATCAAGGTGAGTACGGGATTCAACGGCTTGAAAGAACAATGTATGCAAATATTTCATAGGCTGATGAACCTAAGGGCCTGATTCTCTCTTCAGAATAGCTCCCAATAAAGTCAATGGAGGATAAATCCTGGGGTAATTAAACGTACATAGAAATTGCTGTACCAGATGCGGAAAGGCAAGCTAATACCACCGAAGTCTGCATCTGTATGAATTACTTATATTAAGGAGCTCTCTCTCATGTTTCCACCTGTTGGAAATGCTAGCTGCTTCCCAGTGTTTCACAAACACTGTTTGTTGTGAATTCATAATCTGCATGTCTTTACCCCAAAAAATCCACTTCTGAAATCCATCAGTCCACCCAGTAGTATAACTAGGGGTCACTGAAAGGGGCACACACCCCAAGTGCCAAGTTAGGAGGGGTGCCAGAATTGCCCCCAGCCCAGCAGTATTGCCATACCAGGAACTTCAAAACAGTCCCCAGCTGCTGCTGCTTCAACAACAACTGCCAGGGCAGGGAGAAAAGTTCCTGGCATGGATAAGACGGCAGCCCACCACCCCACTCCCGCTCTAGCAACTGCATGGCTCTAGTTCCTCCCCCCACCCATTGGACCCCACTCTCTCTACCACATCCATCCCCACATCACTGAGCCAGGGTGGCATGGCCCTCCCAGTGAACCCAGAAGTGGATCAGAAGTGCTTCTGGTCCATTTCCGGGTCTGCTGCTGAGCACTTTGGGGATCCCCCCGTGCTTCTGTGCCCCAGCATCGCAGTGTTCACAATCCCCCTGCTACCTAGAGGTATGTAGAAAAAACATTTAAAGCTGTATCTATGTCTGAATTGCCAAATCTTTCTAAATCTCTTCAAATCAATTTGGAGGGTTCTGATTTGATTCCTAAAGATTAAAGGGTCCTCTGATTTGATTCAGAGATGCAGCCACCAAAATCAGGCCAAATCTCTGCTGAATCAAATTAGGGACCAAAGCTTTGCACAGCCCTACTAATCATCTTTACAAATTGCACATCCCCAAACAATTCTTGCTCAGAAGTTGACAAGTATTTGTTTTATGAACTCAAAAGATATAGTCTTTACCCCAAGTAGAAAATGCAGTCTGAAAGCTAAATGCAGACCTGCATCTTCCTAAATAGTGAACTGGATCCTTGCCACAGGCTATGACATTTTCAATATAAAGCAAGAAAGCCATGCTTTCCAGTTCTTGCTAATGATGCTAAGTGCACTTTATGCTGGCATAAAGAGTCCAAAGAATGCCTGGTATTCCATTTATACTTTGCTTTAGTTTGGGTTTAAGTATCTCTTGAGTCCTTATACAGCTTCTCTACATTGAGGTGAATCACATTTCCAGCAGCTATATCCTTTCTACTGTTTCAGTACCAGGGAAGTCAACCAGAAAATAATTCTTATTTGTCTATCAATCCAAAAAGCTTTCCATGTGCCAGTAAGTATGATGGATTTGTAAGACTTAAAACAATTGTTTGAGGTAGATTCAAGTTACAAAAATTGTCAATCAGATCATTTCTATACCTTACAGTTCATGGGCTTTGGAACAAGAGGAGGCTAGTATAAAGGCCAGTTGCAAAACTGTTCTTTGGCTATGCACCAAGTGTGGATTTTAAACACCAGCAAGGCTCAGTAGTAATCCAGTCCAGAACCACATTCAAGATACGTGTGCAAATCAAAGGCGGGCATGTACCTTTGGCACATGGCCAATGTAAAACATTCTGGATATTCCTATTTCATGCAACACATTAAACACAGAATACTTGGGAAAGTCTCTGTGCCTTGAGTCACAACTGCTGTTGACAAAAAAAAAAAAAAAAAAAAAATGAACACTGAATTTGATTTCAGTGGCTTTTTAAGGAAAATAAGAACAGCAGGAAGAAAACAAGTCAAACTGCAACCTAAGCTTAAATTGCTTTATAAAAAAATAGAGCAAAGCTTCAGTTGGGAGTTTAAGGGTACACTCATCTTTGACCACAGCTGTTCCAAGCCTGATGCACAGAACACAGCCCAAACTGATAAGACAGTATTATCCAGAGGCCAAAGTGCTCGTGCAGTACCTGCCAGATCGTTTCTCCTAAACATAAACATTTTATACCAAAGAAGTCTGAGACCATCATAAAAAGTCAAGTTTAGAGCAAACTAATGAAGCTTAGCAGACCAAGAAAGTTAGTGTCTGAATTTTACATTAATTTTGATGATGTTCTTGTTCTTAAATGTGAAGGGAACATCTCTTGACAGTAGGCAATATTAATTGGAAACATATAATCTGCTCACATGAAACAGATTTCCAAATTAACAGCAGGTTGTCTGCAGACAGTAAAAATATTTCCTAAGGTTTACGAAAGGAGAATTTTGGATCCGAATTTCAGTTCGCTCCGAGTGGAGCTGGCCGATCTTCCAAGAATACTGAAACATTCTGTGAAAGACTTCCCATGGAAGGGGAACAATTATTTGAATATCTTCCCCACCCCACCCCACACACACACACACACACACTTTATAATGTTATATATAAATATAGGCAGACAACATTATATTGTATATGTATATAGAAACATTACCCATAGTTATTTAGGTAAATTCAATTTCTTTTATTACACCAACCAAGTAGATGGAAAAAAATTTTCAAGCAAGGTAAGAATTCCCCCTCCCCCCAACTATTTAGTTGGTCTAATAAAAGATAGGTTATTTGGTTAAATCTGATATGCCCTTAGACCAACATGGCTACAACCTACACCCCTGTTAAATATAGACACACAAAGCAAACAAAACAATTCCCAATTTCTATTGTTCCAATTATACATCAACCTGCATAAAGTGACTCCATATTTTGAGATTCAATTTTACGAAAAACAGCTTTTCCCTCCTGGACCAAGTTGATAACTACAGATAAAGCTCTAGACATACTGTACACCAAAACAGATTGAAATAATATAGGCTTTGGCAACAATTGTTATACTTAAGCCATGTCTATATTGGGGTCAAAGTTGTGACAAGCTACCCAGCTCAACTACTAGCACAGAATTCAGCACTGGCTGAAAACCCACCCAAGAGGCTGGATAAATATTCACGGGTTGGCCCATGCTATACACTCTGCTGATGTTGCTACACAGTGCCACCCAATCTAGCTAAAGTCAGCTTGAATAGGTTTACATGAGCTTTAGTCACACCTCTGACTGCAATGCAGACATGTTCTTGCTCACGCCGCATAGCAACCTGCGCTCTACAGGCACTACCTAAAGTCACTGAGACAACTTATAAAGCAGCCGTTCTCAATGTTTTGAGACACAAGGCACCCTGGAGAGGCCTAACACACTCCTTGCAAAATTCTGGCTCCTAGTTTGCATTCATTTTTGACTACAGAAAAGTAATAGAGTAATTCTTATTTTGTGAAGAGCTCAGGAAGATCACAGCAGAATATTTTTAACACTAGGATTCCCGTTTTAAATCTTTGGGAATCGTGTTTGCACTCCCAACAGCACTAACATTGCATGGCACCCTGCAACAACCTTAAAAGGATCTCAAGGCACCCCAGGGTGCTGTGGCACCCTGGTTAAGAGTTATAACTTTCACTGTTATAGAGTGAAAGGTGAACATTTGTATGAGTTATGGAATCAGGTTCTGGCACCTTAATATTAGTAACAGAGCTAGGTGAACAGGTATAATCAAGGCAGAAAATCTGTTTTACAATACAAATTAAGAAGATGTGGAGAATAAATGAGTGATACAAGAAAGCTGTTGAAGGCATCCAGGGCTGCAATGGAGAAGGTTCTTGCATGTAAAGTAGCAAGGGTGCATAATAGAGGAGAAGAGAAGGTGGGGCTACTGCAGAGGAAAGGGCAGAAACTAGACTGGCAGAATCCCTGAAGCTTGCTGAAGTAAGTCTTTGGAGAATTAGCAAATAAGGAGTGCAGTTTTGAATTAAACTAAAATTATCTTTCCTGTCCATCTCTCCCCCCACCCACCACCTATATTGGTGTTATCAGACTGAAATGTTGGTTTGCAGCTTAACTCACAGTAGATTAAATCCCTAGAATGGAATAATGCACAAACCTTTTCATGCTTTGATTTTTTTTTGTTTTTTTGTTTTTTTTAAAAGATAAAAACCTCACTCCGGTCACCTCCATAAATGCTATGGAAACTTATTGCCTAAACAAGGTCTGCTTACAGTGCCACAAATTACTTCCTTGGCTGAAAACTTTCCTGTTACTGCTAAATTAGATTACGAAGAGTTTACATTGTTTCTCTTTTTTTCCAGAGTGACACTTAATGAATAATGCCTTATTGTTTTTCAGTGAAACATCAGAACAAAAGCTATCAACATAGTAAATTTAACAAACTGTATCCCTGAGAACAAACTGTTAATTAGAGTACCAGCTGCATCCAGCCCTATCCTTCGAGTGTAATGAGGGAATCAGTTAGGCATTTAAAAATCTATTTAAACTTGATTTAACTGTTTTGATGGAAAGAAGTGAAGTGTGAATTCCAAAATGTTAATTTTGTTAAACACTTGGCTAAAACTTGAAAAGAATCATAGACCATTGTGTAATAGCAAACATCTGAGCGTGCAGGGTGGTAGTGAGGGAAATAGCTATGTTCAAGGGAATATGAGGTAGCAAGAACAATTAATGGCCAAAAGCCAAGTTTGACCAAAAGTCAACTTGGATTTATTTATTTATTCATTTCTTAAAGAGCTTCTCTCCTCACATCAGCAGGAATAATGTATGTGGCTTGTGTTTGTTCTCATCTAACCTCAGAGACCTGGTCCCACGGTTGTCTTCGAAAAAGAAGTGTTGTAGATTGTTGGAACCAGTAAAATATTATCTGTGTTTTCTTTGGGCCTTTATAGACGATGAAAATAAGACATGTTGCTAGCATCTGCAAAAGTAAGTGTTCAAAATACATGCGGGCCATTTGCTTCCTGGGGTGGTGTAAACATCAGACCTGAAAATAAAGCAAGCCCTGTTGTGTTTGGTGAATTCCAAAAGCCACTGTCTGGGTGCCCGAATGGCCGAGAGGAATTAATTTATTTTTGTGTTAAAAGTTCAGCTGCCTACATCCCCTCTTTTCTGTGCATCTTCAGACAATTTGTTCAGCGTGGAATAATTAAAAACTCAGTAGCTTGCTAAATTCTGAATCTAAGCAATATACAAATGTCCCAGAAAGTCATCTTCTGACAGCAGCTAGTAGCAAACTTGTTAGTTAATGGTCAGAAGCAACCTCAGAAGGAAGAAGCTATTGTACTAAGAAGCCTGCCATTAGCTTCAGTTATGTCCAAGTCTGTGATTATTGCAGTAATAAAGCACAATCAGCACTTTTCCATTAGTGATATATCAGAAAGCTAAACCCTGTTTGGTGGCTGGATACAGAGCTCCACAACATTTCAGTTGACATCATACAGGTAATGACCTATTTTTCTCTCGAGGCAAAAAGGGATTTTTTTCTGCCTTTAATAATTTACACACAGCTGGGTTAAAGTTGCCATCTACTATATATCTACAATTAGACTGGATATATTTTCAGAGGCTAAAACTGAGAAAGCACATTTAAAAAAAAAAACCAACAAAGGAAAGAACTGCATTTCAATTCACTTCCAATTATCAGCGATTCTTTCAGTTTGCCTTTGTTAAATGAACAGATTCTAAAAATTCACAGTAGTCATCTGATCTTTTGATGCACTGGAGTTAAAAAAAAAAAAAAAAACCACCATGAAAACTGTTCTATTGGACAAGAAAGGTGGGGTTATCCAAAGTCCTAGAAGGATTTGTGGCATTTTACTCAAAATTGGACGTCCCAATTTCTAGTCAGTTCTGTAAACTCTAGTCCTTACTGTAAATTCTGACTCCTGATTTCCACTGAAGCTAAAAAGAGTCCAGACAGATGTCTGGAATCATATCTGCAACAACACGTCAAATTTAGAGCTAAAATATATATCAGATAACATAAAATATGTTTAGAGGACTAATATATTAGAGGTAACATATCAAGGCTTTCTGCCCACTTTTCTATTTATCTAGCTTCTTTAGGGACTATGCATTATCATATTTATATATGTTGTTTTTAATCTTAGTAACAAAAATGTTGTCAGCAGCTTCGATTCTCTATCAGTTCAGCACTTTTTCCCCATCCGTCAGCAAAAAGCAGCGCAGTAAACAGAGGCACAGCGGCATAACTTAGCTATGGGTAATTTATTTTGTTATATTTTCATACCAATATAAGTTAAATTGTTATGGCTAGCAATACCAATGACATACATTAGGCAGCTGCTAGACTTGACTTGAACAACAGATCTTCCTTAGCAGTGTGAATGTAGCATGTCTCAGTCCCTGGAGTTCATATGTGATAGTACGATATGTCTATAACAACCTTCTATCTTTGTTAATCCAATTTAGGAACAGTGGTGGGGTAAACACCACCAGTAGCTGCCTGTTCAGCAATATAGAGACAGCTTAAGGACATAGGTCTACATTTTTGACTACCCCTGGGAACAGCAGAGGGAAAAAAGCAAGCAAAAGGAATCCTGTTATGTTTTCTGTCTCAGCCAGGCATAGGTTAGAACAGCCTGGGGGCTTCTCCAAATGGTATGATAGTGTCTAATTCAAACTCCAGAAGGAGCCATCTACCAGCTTCTCAAGGAATTTCGGCTTGGGCACCACAAGAGTTGATTGTATTGGGAATATCTTTATGTTGGCAGACTCCTGAGATGAGAAAACTGACCAATCTCCAGTGCTTGAAGACAAGCAAGAAAGATGGGATCAAGCCAAAGATACCTTGATTTATTTTCTCTTATTCAGGGAGGTAAGTCTGGGGGTTAAAACAGGGTCCTGGAAATCAAGGCCCCTGGACCCTGGTCCCACCTGTGAAAGTTGTGCATGAGCTAGAGTGACCTTCAGGACTAGGTCCACAAGGGGATTCATGTAGCAGTTGGGCACTTAAATGAGACTCCAGGTATCCAAGTCCAAAATTTAGATACTCAAACTCCCTGCTCAGCTGCTGCTTAACCTGGAAATAGATCCCAGGTCCCCTAAATGCCGAGTTCTAACAACTGAACTATTGGATAAAAGGAGGGGTACCACCACTCCACTGGGTCTGGACATATTTTTGAAAGAAAAGGCTGATCATACCTCAGTTTAGGAGGGGTTGAGGAGGGCTGGCATGGAGGGAATCATCTTCTTTGCTTCAGAGTAAAGTGTGCATGTCTTAAGAGGGACACGATTTATGACACAGCCCTATTAGCAATTTGGGCATTTCTTATTAGCTTCCTTGGGCAGCTCCCTGCTCAGCAGTCTGGCTTTTGTAGATCCCATTCTTCCAGCTCCACCCAGGCGTTGCTTAGACAGTCCTGGTCCCTAACCTGGATGTTGTGAATTCTAGTAGGCAGACTAACATTTCAGCTGCAATACTCGGGGCTCTTCACCTGTTTGTGCCTTTCTAGTAGTCATTGTAAAAGGAGGATACCATACAAGGGAACCTTTGATGCTTATTAATTTAATGTTTAGAACATCAAGCTTTCCCTCCCCCACCCCATCTACTTCCTCATATTTTCTCTCTTTCTCCATCTCTGTCATTCCCTCCCCCCCATAAATACACACACTTCCCTTCAACCTCCTTTTTATCACTGCCATTCTCTGTGGTTTGTTCAGTGTATCCTCTCTGCCTTCCCCAAGATGAGACTCTAACATCTCCAGTCCATCTTTGGAAGGTTTCACAACCAAGCAAAATGAGTTCTTTAGTGCCTCTAGCAGTGTCCTATTTGTAAGAGGTTGAAAAAATTAATGCAGAAAAAAGAATTGGGGCGGGAGGGGAGGAAGGGAGGGAAATCATTAAACACCACACATATAGGAGAGATATGGAAAAATTAATAGCCTCCTGAAACCTTAGTGCTTGGGCTACAAAAGGACCCTTCCCTTGTTAAAATATTTAGACAGCTTATTTCTCCGACTACCAGTTGATCAAAACCAAATGTCTTCCAAAAACTGTAAATATTCAACACATTTCATTTAAAAACAATTGTTTGACATGAAACCAGAGTCAGGGGCAGATTGGCAAATGGATATGGTAAAGATTTGCCTCTTGTAAACTTTCCCCCGACTGGACTTTAGCTAATGAGCCTTGCCTTCATGTGGGTTGTGTGGTTTGGTTTTTAGGAGCCAAGGTTTAGAGCCCAGAGAAGTTTTAAACCCTGTAGGTGGGGAATGATTTTAAGAGTTAACACCGCCTGGTTTTCATTGGCTTCAAATTTGCAAAACACAAGTCACTGCTAGTTTCAGCAGGAGGAGGAGGGAGGTGGAAAGTGATCTCAGAATAGGACTATAGAAAACTTCACCATAGAAAAGTAATAATGCCTTCTATTTTACAGAGCACCCATTTGCAACGTCCTGCATCAGAGGCAACTTACAATAAAAAACAATACAAAGAGACAAAACTGAAGATGTAGTTCAGACTCCAGAAACTGAAGTCAGTATCGTCCTAGAAATAAGAGAAGAGAATATCTTCCATTGAAATATCTATTCCTTTATGACACAAAAAGCCTCTCATCTTGCTCAATGTTGCAAGGTATTAAGCAACCTTAGGCTCCCAGTGGAATCCAGGGGAGGCAAGGGTATAATAGCACCTTGCAGGATGAGTCATTAGGTAGATACTTAGTATTTATGAACTTTTTAATACAATCAAGTCACCCAAACAGATAAATCACAACAAGTTTCTGCCTAAAGTGCACAAAATATAATAATAAAGTCTGATCCAAAACATGCTGAAGTCTGTAAAATGAATCCCATTGACTTTTCTGGACTTGTTTTTAAAAGAGAACAGACTGACAGACCTCAAGACTGTGAGCTCTGTTTATCCACATAGCAAGCACAGTGCAGGCAGCAGCATGCATGCTTAACCCACCCCAAGATCCCTGCCAGCAGGCCTCAGCCCTTAACAGGAAGAGCAGCCTTATGAGGCGAAATGGGACTTCAGTCTGGATAGCCTATTCATCGCTTGGGCCCTCTGCTGCAACTGTCAGTAGAGCAAAATGTTGGCACCAGTGGTGTTTTTTGCTTAAACTATTGTCCCCTCATGTGGTGCAGATTCATTTGAAACAGTTCTGCAGCAAGATAAAAAGAGGATGTGTAACTTAGTCCAGCCACATTTACAGCTAACTAGGCCACCTGGCTTTGCACATTTATTCACGATGTTATCCTATCATATCAACCAGAAGTGAGAACAATTCTGGAGACAGGCTTGATCCCACAAAGACCATGCCGATCACCTTTCCTTATACTTCTTGGCATATCCAGTACCTGAATGAAAATGATCGCCAAGAGCTCCAGTTTGGGATAAAATTGAACCTTATGCAAAACGTAGCACCCATTCCACTTAAGCCTTCAAAATAGAGCAGGATTTGACCCATTGTGAATTATTTTTAAACAGACATGCAGTGGATAAGACATTTTGAGGGACCCTACATAAGCTGCAGTCCCTGCTCATTGCCTCTTTTTTCCAACTTCCTCTTATCTAACCCCCCCACCATTTCCCACCCTGTAAAATGTGGGCTTTGATCAAGCATTCTCAAATGGAAAAATCCTGTATAATGTAATAGAAACTAAACCAATAGGACTGCACAGGAATTTAACAAGATTCTACAGAAATTATTCTAAAAAACTTTAGAATTAGATTCTTCTGTAGGTGCTTCCTCTTTAAAAAATAAATACAGTCCTATAGAATTTCCTATCATGCATAAAAAATTTTAATTAAATTCTACAGGGTGTCTCAAAAGGATTATAGAAAGAATACAATTTTTATGTAATTCTCCAACTTTCCCGTAAGGGTTTCAATTAAGACCCCATTGTGCAAAAACAGGTCTTTCCTGTTTTTTCCCCCCTTCATTCACTCGCTTCTTCCCCACCCCATTTTCACCTGCCTCATCCCTTGCAGCTGCAGAGGTGAAGAATGTAGGCCTTGTATATACAACCCACAATGGAGTGAACAGAGCTCAAGCAAGTTGCATGGAAGTCGTGTTCTTTGGCTTTGGGAGAGGTTTTTGGGCAACTGACAGAAAAGCTGGACTAAATAGGTTCAGAAAAGGGTCTCTGGTAATTTTCAAGATGTCAGCTAGATTTTTAAACACTTACCTCATGCCGTCCAGCTTTTTACCACCTACCCCTGACAAAGCGTACAAATGCAGAACAAGCAACGCAGTAAAAGAGATTGTTCAGAGCATACAGACAAGCTAACCAGCCTTCCTTCACATACGCTGGGCCAAATTAACCCCTTCTCTTGTAAAAACCAGAGGGAAAAGTATCCTCTTGAACCCTCAGGGATAGAGTTCAACATTTCAACTATATCCTCCCCTCGAAAGAAAGATGGTACAAAACTTCTCAGAAAAATTAAGCCCAGGAGCAATTTCAAACCACTAGGCAGGCAGGAAATAAAGCATCCAGGAGTAGCTATGATGCATTGGTGCACTCTCTTCCTTTGCTACACACTCTTTGCACTTTCTCCCTTTACTCCACACCCACTTGGCCAAAGCAACAGAGGGTAACTTCCCACTCTTCTAAATAATACTGACTCCTTAGCTGATTTCTATTGGAGGCATCTCCAGGATATAGAAAACCACTCTGTAGAGCAGGGGTGGCCAACCTGCAGCACATGCCATAAGTGGCACACTAAGCCTCTGGGTGCTGACAGAAATGACATTTTGTCATGGACTGGAGAGCATTTTATTGGCTAGTCACACCTAACTTGACATTCCAGTGCAGACTGGGCAAACCCCATAATGGACCTCCCTCTTCCTCCCATCCCGAGTCCTGAGACAGCACCAGAGTTTTGTTTTGGTTTTTTTGTTTTGGTTTTTTGGGGAGGGGGAAGGGGCAGACTACAGGAAATGGCTGAAGACATGTAGGCTTTCATGCTGGACCAGTAATCCACCTATCTAACAACAAACATCTGTTGAGTCAGGAGGGTCAGTCTAACTCATGGCACTTTCTGTAAAGTGCCATTAGTTAGACCAGGGAGATACACATCTGTCAGCTCCCTGTGTGTCGCACACAGTAGATCAGGGAGGGGACAGGCAGCAGTGGCAGATAGGGCAAGGAGCAGTAATTAGAGCAGCAGATCAGGCTGACAGCACAGGGCAGGGAGCAGAAAGCAGAGCAGCAGATTGAGCAAGGGAAGGTGAGCAGGGTGGCACTCAGGGAAAGCAAAGGGATAATTTGTGGCACACCTGCCAAGAAGTTTGAGCCCCACTGCTATAACAGAATGCCTGCTCCCCTGTCTCTACCCACTTTTCTATATCCTAAATACGTTGCAGGGTACTAGGCTAGATGATCCCAAAGACCTGCCTGGACTTTTAAGCCAAGTGCAGACATTACACTTTTACTGGTATAAGTGACTGGAAACTGATCTATACCTGTAACAGAACAGAAGTTCAGCACACACAGACCAGTTTAAAAATGGTGAAACCCAGTCTAAGGTTTGCCACCAAAGGGCAAATGTGTGTTCTGTTCACTATCAATCTAAACTGCACATCTTACAGAGAGCTGCATAACTAGATCAGTTCTGTCTCAGGCTTTTTGAATGTCTGTACCTAGCCTCTGTCTATGAAAAGACTCCTATGTTTGTAGTACCTTAGTGCCTTACAACCTTTTATGTATAAAAATTCTTGCACTACCCCTCTGTCCTGTAGTACAGCAATATAACGGCTCCCTCTCACACTTGGGGTGTGAGACTAAGAGACTTGTACTTGGGCAAGACACTAAGGCCAGATCCTCTAAATTATTTAGGGTAACAAGCTCCCATTACAATGAATGGCACCTAAATGTCTTTGGGGATCTGGGCATAAAAGTCACATGTTCAAAGGATCAAATTCATTATTAACTTGTACTTAGCTTGGGTAGTGGCTACTTGTTTCCCAGACCACCATAGCCACCCTGCCATCATCACACCCAAAGTCACACAGAAAGCATGTAACAGAGCAGGGGATGACCCAGGTCTCCAACATTGCAAGCTGGCACTATAAGCATATCCTCTCCACTTCTGCAACTTTGAACACTGTCTGATGTCTCACAGAAATGGGGTTGAATAAACTTCACTGGTTGGGAAGCAGGCGGTACCATGTCATTTGGGGCAGTTTCTACTCAAGCTGCACTTGCTTTTGCTGCTTTTCTCTGGCAGATCAGGAAGGGAGCGCTGGCTCAGCCATTGTTATGAAAAATGTGTGATATTAAATGCTTGCAACTATGTACATGTACATATGTGCGCCTGTGTTTGTGTATGTGCACATGTATGCAAAGTAAATTTCCAAGCTGACACATCATCTTCAGAAAGCCAGTCTTACAAACAGTTACTGGAATGAAAACTGCATTCACTTTGCTTTTGAAACTGTTTTGAAACCCCTCTGAAACTACTTCTGCACTGCAGGAGTGCCCACGTATAATCCAAATAGGTTCCCATTCTCCCTCCAGGATACTCAGATTTTCCAGCATCCCTGACTAATTTAAAGCTTAACAGATCTTTGGGATCTGCGCCCAGCATTGAGAAGCAGCCCAGCACCCAAGCCAGGCACAGCCGCCGTTTGTGAGTCAGAATGGAGTAGGGGAGAAATTGTATCTGGCATGCCTCACAGCTGATTGCTTGTGGCTGCTGCTAGGGAACCATAATTAGGACCCAAGGGGCTAGGGAAGGAGCATTACACCATCCTCTGTCTACATCACTTTGACCTGGGGGAAGGACAGAGGCATAGGAACATCACAGCCAACTGGTTGTTACAGCAGAGAAACCAGAGTAGTGAAGGCAGAAGAGCAATATGAACACAGGATGGTCCTTTGTCCTTACACTGCCATGCTGATCAGTCTGTAAAAAGGGAAGAAGGACAGGCTGCGATAGCCAGGTGATGGACTTCCAGCTAAATTGGCACACTGAGCTCACCCCGCCTCACTTCGACCTCACACAGATGCAACCGAGGCATGACATCAGGATCAGTGCAGTTATACCAACCTAAAGGCAACATACAATGGCCAGGTCAGAATCAGGCCGTTACTTTGAGGAAGCTGAGCGAGTACAGGCTGGTGGAAATCCAAGCAAACAGTGCTGAGCAGGACAAACATGCCTCTGGCATCATACTGGTGCAAGGCATCCACAGTTTGATGCAGATGGTTAGTGAGGAAAGGGATGCCTATTATGATACAAACTTCATAGCTGCAGACTGGTTGGGTCGGAAGAAAGTCAAAGGAAACATATATAGCAGTGTGCTGTTGATGAAGAGGTGATCAACTGTGGGTGTAACTGGAGAGTCCCAAAATGTTGGTGGACTTGGATCCCATTTTGTTGTAGTCCACACTGCTTTTTGTAATGGGGTCACAAAGTCCTTTTTCCATCTCGGTCCCATTATACCTCTGACCATATCTCACATCACGTGCAACTTCACTGATCATCAGTTAGCCCAGGGATGTCCAACAGGAGGCCTGCAGGACACATGCAGCCCACAGAGCGTTGATCTACAACCCCAGTCTCCCAGCTTCACCCTCACTTCCACATGGGGGAGCTTGCAGCCAGAGGAGGTAAAAAGGGGAGAGGGGGGCTTTGTCCCTACTCATACCCATGCCTGACTGCTAAGAAGTTGTACAGCCCTGATTTAAGCTAAGCTCTCAAAATCATGTGCATATGTTATATGTAAGCAAAATGAACATTTGCACACGCGCTCAGGAACCAGGGCCTTTGTGGACAGACACCTACACATACACACTTTGAGCAGGTGAGAAGCTTGTTGCTTGCCGAAACAAGGTACCTCACAATGACTCCTCCAAATCCTCACGCAGGCCTTCAGCAACTCTCACCTTGACTCCTGCCCCTCTGCTGGGTGGCTTTCTATCACTTTCTCACCGTGGAGAAACCATCTACCATTTACCAGAATGCAACACCCAAGTGGCCTGAGGAACACAATACATGGCCCCCTGGTGCAGTAAAACCCCTGTGCAATTCTTTTAAAATCTCAATTAGTCCAGCCGGCAGAAGGGATTTATATTAATTTGCACAGAACTGACATCTTCCGCCCACCAGAGACGCACAAATGTACACACTAGTCAATACGCTGCAGTAACATGGTAGCCTTGGCACGCCAGTGCTTTCTAAACATCTCTGCACTGCCTCAAGAACAGCTCCATTAATATTCTGTCATTGTCCTTCTGTTTTCTGGCAAACAGTCATTTCCCTTCCTGATGCCAATAGCCTCTGCTTCTAAAGCTGCAGCAAGTCCTACTGCATAAGCCTGGCCATTCTTTGTAACAGCAAATGAAATCACAAAGGGTGAAGTCTGCCATTTATTTCAGAAAGCACTTTTGGACTGCATTTGAAGCCAAGCTCATGGGACTTGCCTAAATAAATGATCTTCATATATGCAAGTCAGTGATAAGCATGAGCAAAACACAAAGCAAATCACAAAGCTCCCCCATTCCCCAGTAGGAGGTTTAATATCCAGAATGCATCCTCAGTGTGTGACATGCCTCGACCCTGCATTTTGAAGTCCTGCTTTCATTTCTTTCTCCAGCAGTGCTTTCTACAGTAAATAGAGTGCTCCATGTGGAGTAAGTGTCAAATAATTTAGAGCAGCAGCTCTCTGGATGCCAATGGCATTTTGATTATCTGGAATCTCTATTGATTTTTCCAATGCAAAGGCAGAGTGCGTGTGCTCAGCACAGCAAGTAGACTCAGGATCCTGGGCACCTGATTTTGAGTAAACTGTCAGCACGAGCTGTTTTTGCTCCCGGATCTGACCTCATCTTCAGTGGAACCCATCCACTGATGCTCTACGAACTTTGCCTGTGGCTCAGCAGGACGGTGCTGCCTCTGAACGCTTGTGTTTTCATTCACTCTCAACTCGGCACACCTGCGAGGAACTTCTGCAACAACAGTTCCCAAACGACAGTCTACGGAAAGTTGGTTTGTCACATATGTCTGGTTCTTCCTCTTCTCTACAGAAAAGCCTGAGCTTGTAAAAACTACCATGAAGAAGAAAGCGGGACCAGGAGACCTGCATCCACATCATAGGAGGAGAAAAGGACACCAGAAGCTTCCTCGAGAGACTGAAGCCAACAGAAGGACTGGAACCGCTGCCCACCTGCTAGATGACTGAAGGAGGAAAGAAGGAAAAAAAAAAAACTTTTACAAGGAGAAGGGATCAAGGCAGATGCTGGTGTGCATGTACGTGCAGAAGTGGGTGGAGAGACCAGGTAGGAGGGAACTGAAATAATGAAGGACACAACAAGGTCAAGTTTGCCTCATTTCCCCCCACAAAGGACAAAACAGTTACCGCATTAAAAGACAAAATACAGCGTCTCCATGGCAGGGCTCTCAGAAGTGGCCGCCAGCCGGTTACATAACAATGAAAGGGGAGGAGGTGCCCACAAACCCCTCTCCATTGAGAAATGCTCCACACCATTAAAAGCTCTGAGAACTTGACAGTTTTCTCAGTTCACAAATCACTTGCACAGTGGGCATCTGAGAGCCATGCTGTCTGCTCTCTTTGCATCTTATCCCAACACCTAGCCCGTTCGGCTCAGTGACTTGCTCCCAGTTCAGTCAGAAAAGCAGAAGCAACAGAGGCAGGACCTGCACCACAGGAGTGAAGAGGAGCAGAACCAGGACAGGGGTGAAGTCAAGTAGGTTAAGCACTGCCCTAACCATCTTGCTCCTGCCATTTTTAACACTGGTTCATTGTGGACTCCCAGAATTATGAAAGAGCCGCTGCATGAAACTGCAGGCCCAGTACAAAGGTTTTTATTCTGCCCAGTTGGGAATGGTACCAATGACCGGAAAATACTGCATCTATACTTAAGCAAGGAAAAAAAAAAAAAAAAAAGTGTTCTGGGCAACTTTAGCCCTGTCAGTCTGACCTAAATAGCATGCAAGGCTTTAGAACAACTTTTGAAGGAAGGAATTAAATTAAAAGGATGGCTAAAGAATTAAATTAGTTAAAAGACATGGAAAATTGGGTAGAATGCAACACAGGCTTATTAAAAGTAGGTCAGACCAGACAAACCTAATTCTTATTTTGATAAGAAAATTGATTTCCTAGGGCCCTGGTACAAGTTACATTTAGGACGCGATTCCAAACCACACATTAAAGCCATTTTACAATGTGATAATATAGCAAACGTGCCACAAAGATACTCCACGTATAATGTGTAACATCTTGTGGCTCATCTGTATCTCTCCTTAAATCAAACATGTGGCATGTCAGAGCTGACCCATGACAGTTCCTGATGCTCAGCTGAGCATAGAAATACGGGATGAGGCAGCCCCAGTGGGATCAGGCTAGGAGCAGCACCCACCCAATCCCTGGAAGCAGATGAGGGGGAAGGCACTGCGACTCCAGTATCAGGCTGCTCCCCACTGCCCAGGCTCCCCACTGCGAGGCACAGGAAGCTGGAGCTCAGAGGTCCCTGTACCCCACGTCATGAGTCCCACCATACAGGAAGCTTTACAGAGCACACCTACAGCTGGGTTGCAGCTGCTTTTTAAAATTCCCTGGGTGATCAGACCCAGACAGCAGGCAGATTCTGCCCAGTCTCTGGCTATGGGGAACTTTTAAAAGAGGACCGAGGCATATTCCCCACCAGGGACTTTAAAACCCATGCATGGTAGCTCTGGCCAGGGTGCAGGGGATCAGAGGCTCCCAGCAGGCTAAGTCCTACAGCTCGCCCCCTTCCCTGCCAGGATCCTCCGATTCCCCATGCTTGGCAACCTGGCCAAAGCTGCTGGGCATGGGGCTTTGACAATCAGCTGATTGTCTGTCTGGTCCAGAGAGCTCCAGCCTTGAATCAGACCCAGGGCTGTCCCAGCTGGGGCCAGCAGTCAGCTAATTGTTAGGTCACTGCACTGGGAGCTCAAACCAACTCTGGTGTGGCCTGGGGCCAGTGCTGACAATTTTGCATAATCATAATCTCCCAGCACTGGCAAGTAGTAATAGCATTTTGGGATCTGATCCCTGATACCAACAATCATGCCTCCTGCCATGCACGTGTGGCACAATTGTTAGGATCAGAGATCAGATCCCACTGCACCATTAACAAGAGTGTATTCTGGGGCTCCAGATGACAAAAATGGGGTATACCACATCTCGCTGGACATTGGGTAAAGTATTCAATATGATGGCACTTAAGAAATAATTATTTAAGCTACAGAAGATGCTAATTGTGCCAGAACTGTAAGGTATGTAAGAATTGTGAGTTGTGCTGGAAGCAGAATCGTGGACTGGAAGGAGGTTATTAATAGGTTGCTTGAGGATTGGCTTTAAGATCAATTTTACTTAATATTTTCATTACCAAAAGTGATATGAGATTTAAGAGAGTATTTAATGAAATCTGCTAGTCACACAAAGTTAGATGGCACTGTCAATACAGAAGATGATCAGACCATCACACAGGAAGCATTTGGTAACCCTGAGGACTGAAGTAATAGGAAAGAATTACATTTACTAGTATAAAGCCCAAGATCCTGCTTTTAGGGACTGGCACAAAGAATGTCTGTTACAAGTTAGGAGCTCATCAGCTGAAAATGACAGAGGAGAAGAAAGACCTGAGCTTATCAGTTGATCCTTGGTGGCTCATTTACCCTATGTGATGTGGCATTAAATCAGCACATTTGATCCTATGGAGGTATTTCAAGCAGAGACAGTTGAGGGTGCAGACAAATGCAGCTCCCAGCCGTAACTCAGAACATTTTCTGCAATTGTTCTGTGTTATAGTGTTACCCCAGACCAAACAGCAGTTCATTGTTGGTACCAGGGGGAAGGAGAATCTAGCCGCAGGCTGGGAGCCTGCAGCCAGACTTCCATAGCAAAGGCCAGGGCTCCCTGCCAGTGCTCACTGTTTTCAGAATGGTAGTGGGGAAAGGCAGCACATGGAACTGGTTCTTCCAGCCCCCAGCTGGTGGGGTGGATGACTTGGAGCTCCCCCACCTTGGGAGGTCTCCAGTACACCTGCCCCACCTTCTAGGGGGGCTGAAAAAACCCAGACTGAACTTCCTCTCCTCCCTTCCCCTCCTCCCATTCTGAAAATAGCAACAGGCTGGGAGGCCCTGCAAACACAAGTTACAAAAGATGCTACTTTTTGAAACATCTTTCTCCAATACCTTATGCAATGAGGGGTCAGATTTTTACCCAGTCAGCCATTTTTTAAGCTGTTTGCAGCTGTGCACTTGTGTTTTGTCACAGCTATAAACTGCTTTCTGTAGCCAGATTGGGCAAAAATTGTCACTTCTGTCTGCACCCTTATTATGTTAATAGAGAAGGCCCTAGAGATAGCTCATCTAGAGGACAATTCTGTTAACCCACGTTCATAAATGATTACTTCATACTGGCACAGAAAAATCAGGAGAATGGAGAGCATTCCTTCTGAATGCATTAAAACAGTTTGGCTTGTTTAGCCTAGTAAAACAAATGCTAAGAGGGAATATGATTGCCTCTAATAAATATATCAGGGTAATAAGTGTCAGAGAGAAAAAAAAGAGAGAAACAAAAAAAACTATGAGCTAAATATCAGTGTTGGCAGAAAAACAAATGGGCATAAACTGGCCACAAATAAAATTTAGCTTGTAAATTAAACGCAGGAAATAAGAAGGTATATTACCCCAGACAAAGCACGATCCTAATGTGACTATACTATATTATATCTACATTGCACTATAGTTTGCCACGTAGACATGATATGACTGTCTGGAACAGCAAGAGCCAAGACTTGATGACCCAGAAAGTCCATTTCAGGTCAAACAAGATACTCAGTGGGTGCGTCTACACGAGAGACTAACTGCACAGTGGCCTAATAACACTAGTAGCACACCAGGCAAAACCCATGCTAATACACTACTGCACAGTAGTATCAGGCTACTGTGCAGTTACCATGTGTAAAAACCCGTGTGCCGCTACTACCGCAGAGTAGCGCCACTTAGGACTGTGCGAAGCTTCGGGTGCTGATTCAATTCGGAGGAGATTCAGCTGAATTTGATGGCTGAATCTCCAAATCTGTATTGAATCAGGAGACCAATAAAAAAGTCCCTGCCCATGCCCCCAACCCCCTCCATGACTGCCCCACCCACCGAAGCTCCAGCCCTTTAAGAAAAAAAGACCCAAGACAGACCCCAGGACTCACTGGCTCCTGCAATGACCTTGGGAGGCTCATGGAAGAGCCCCCCAATATGGCAAGGGGCAGTGGGGGGGCAACAGGGATTGCCCCCACCAGCAGGAACTGGTGTGTGTCGGGGGGGGGGGGGTGGTTTTTCCCTTAAAGGGCCGGATTTGGGGGGGGGGGGGCAGCCATGGAGAGGGGAACTCATGCAGAGCATCGTGGGACAGTGGGGGCAGTGGGGATTGCTCTCCTACCTGGCAGCACACAGTGAGTCAGGGCTTTTTTTTTCCCCCCACAAAGTGCTGGGAGCTGGGGTGGGTGGATTCAGCCGCAGCAGCCAAGTCTCCAAATCAGATTTGGCATTAGCAACCAAATCTCCAAATCGGATTCGGCTGAATCTATTCGGGACAGTGATTCGAATCACCGAATTGAACTGCTGTCCCCCGAATCAGCTGAATCCAAATTTGAAGTGATTACTAGCCACTTAACATAGGCCTAGAGCCAATTACTGCATACTGATTTAGTACTTGGTTATTAGGCCTGTGCGAAGCTTCGAGTACCGATTCCATTGGGAGGAGATTCAGCCCGATTCACTGGCCAAATCTCTAAATTCGCATTGAATCCGGGGACCAATTAAAAGGTTGGAATCAAGTCAAAGCTTTCTGAATCTTTGGAAAACATTTTGAGAGCTTTGATGATTTGGACAGTCCCCACCCGCTGCAGCAGGGAGCTGCAGCCGAACTTGAAGCTGGCAAGTAGGGACAGGGGAGGGGGGTCTGAAGGAGGAGGGGAAGGGACCCTGGGGGGAGCCCTGCCAGGCCCCATTTCCCATCTGCTCCCCAGCCCCTCCCCCCTGCCATGGCTGCCCTGCATGCCCCAGCTCCCAGTGCTTTAAAAAAAAAGCTCCCACTCACAGGGTGCTGCTGGATAAGGGGTCAATTCCCACTAACCCATGCTGCATGGGGGGGCTCTGCCACGAGTCCCCCTCAGTCCCCAGATGGCTGCCCTGCCCACCCCAGTCCCAGCCCTTTAAGAACACCCCTCCCTCCCCCAAGAAAAGCCCCAGACTCACCACTCCTGCAGCAGCCTCATGGCTTCGGGGGCTCATGGAAAGCCCCACCATGTGGTGTGGGCCATCACAGGGCAGTGGGGATTGCCCCCTGCTGGGCAGGAATGACGAGTCCAGGGGATTTCAGGTTTGTTTGTTTTTTCTTATGGAGTCAGGGCTGGGGCAGGTGGGGCAGTGAAGGCAGGGACTGGAAGGGTGGGGAGGGATCAGGGGGCTCATGCAGCATGAGGCAGTGGGGAATTGCCCCCCGCCTGGCAGCACCTGTTGAGTTGGGGCTTTTTTTTTTCCCCCCTCAAGTGCCAGCAGCT
>NW_017728922.1:2703786-2717153 GCF_001723895.1 Crocodylus porosus
ATGGACCCATGTAAGATTTGGAAGCAGCTGAATCTCTGAATCAGATTGGGCCAAATAGATTCAGGACAGTGATTCAAATCACCAAATCGAATCACTGTCCTTGAATCATCCGAATCCGAAGTGAATACTAGCTGCTTTGTACAGGCCTATTGGTTATCCAAGTACTAAACTTAATACACAGTAACTATGGCACATCAATGAACATGTCACTTCTAAGAATCCAGCAGTTTTGATAACTAATTTTAAAATTTGCCTTGTTTTCACTATCAGGGCTCTTTACATAAATTCAGATTTGCAGCGTGTGTAACAAAAGCCGTACCATGTGTGTATTTCCCAGCTTTAGGCTGTCTCTTTCCTTTCTCTCGACCTGGCTAAGCTGTTTGAAGGCTTCTCCAATGCCCTTATATTGCTCTTCCCTATTTTCCTTGAAAATTTATGTTTATAGCAGATACTGATTATCTGGTCAGCAATTTATGTTACCCTAACAATAGCCCATCTTTCTACTTGTGCTCCCCCAGGTAATTTTTCTAAAGCTGATTAATCTGGTCTGGGACTAAGCATTATGAAAGCTGACATGCGGGACCTTCACGAAAGGCAGGCCAGGCTCTTGAAGGCTTTATTATCTCAGTCATATTCAATCAGGTTTTAAAAGTAAGTTTCTCACCTCTTTTTCATATCAAACAATGAAAAATAATTGGAGCAGTTTTCTGAGGCTTCTGTAGCAGCTCAATACAGAACCACTCTGTTTAAGCCTAGTGACAAATGTTAAGTTTTAACCACTTTAGAAGGGAAGGAAGCACTGCCCATGAGGAGCATGCACCTGCTGTTATGATATAACTGTTACATCTGCACCCTCCTGTAGTGATATAAGCTAGCTAAATTAACCCTATTTCCTTTCTTAGAAGTGGGGTGAAGTTGCAGTATTTTTACCATATTGGCATCACAACAGAAATATGCACACCCAATAGTTGCATTATAACAGCTAATATCAAACAATACTTCATTCAGTACTATTACTCTCTCTTTATACCCGTCTTCTGGTGTGTGACAGAGAATGCTCCAAAACAGCACGGGACTACCTTTTTAGCAGCCATGGTCCACATGTTAGCCCCAGACGCTCCCTGAGTGCCAGTCCAATTGCCTTGTCCAAGTTGCTACTCTGCTTTCTGCTCCCTGCCCTCTCTCCTGCTGTACTGACTTCCCCCGTCCTGATCTGTCACATACCATGGCACAGAACCTTCCTGTGGTATGTGTACCACAAGTGACATACGTTGCATAACCCTGCTCCAAAAAACACACAGCTAGTCTGACAGGGCAAACCAGCACAAGAAAACTCAAGGCCTGATTCAACAACACTGACTCAGCATGAGGAAGATTTACAGCAGCAGATCCCAAAAGCCTCTAAGTCAAGACTCAGACCAAATCCATTTCTGGAGAAAGGATCTGGGCTTCAGAGTGGAGTTCTACTAGGCATGGACTTTGTCTAGTACATATTAGATATGAATTCATCTGTCCTTGAAGACCCAGCTAAAAGAATGATTCTGCATAATGTAATTTTAATTATGTATTTTTTTCCACTTCTGAATTGTCTGCTTCAGCTTGGTCTTCAGCAAGTTAGGCATTCAAGCAGTATGACTGGCCACCTAAGTCAGATGGTATTACTTCTGCTTTCTAGCTGAACACTTTTCTTTAAAAAAAAAAAAAAAAAAAAAAATCAACGTTTTGATTAAATCTTTACATGCACGGAAAAGATTTACTTCCCATTAGCACTAGGAACAAAATTGAACGTATACATGTTCAAAAAGCTAAATTTAAAGTTATGAATTCAATGTACTGTGCGTCTTCTGAGTGATTTGATTCATCTCTACAACACAAAAAATGCCCTCAGAAGAAAATTGCTTCATTATCTACATTGCTAAGACAAATCTGAACTTAACGTTTGACCAAGAAACATTTTCCTAGCCACTACTGTGTCCACACACAAGCTGAGAAGACTTGCATGCTATCTGAATATGTTTAATGTCACCTGTTCATTAGGCTTACACTTGCCTCTTGTTTAGAGGATACACGATGCAAACAACACCACTGTGTGCATGCGTGCGTGCATTTAAAATCAGGCTTGAATGATAGCTGAACAAATCAAGAGCTCAACTGTAGCTTTACATTACTGGCTTGCATTGCCGAGAACAAGGACTGCTGTTGTGACGGTTCCTAGACACAAGACACAATGAGGAAAGGGGTTCTTTCTGGGCCAGTCACAATCAGCCTCAAGACATTTCAGTTTGAGTCCTGCCAGGAATGCCATACAAAGTTAGTCTCTGCAACAGCTTCTCAGAGAAATATCAGGATAAACTGGAGAGATTAAACAAAATGACCTTTTACAGAGTGTAATAAAAAATAATTTCAGCCACAAATCTGCATCCACACTCCTTCAAATTCAGGGAGACAAAGCAATGCTTGACCTGAGCCTTCAAGAGGCCGAGAAGCAAGATACAACTGATGCGTCAAAACTGAAACGCGTTTCTTAAATATTGAATCTTCCCAATTAATTCACTGTGTGAAATAGTCAGAAAGATGAATCACTGAATAAATTCAAATAAGGGTGACATTTGGGGCAGTGGTGATCTGCAATATTCGATTAATAAAGAATGACCTGTTTTCTTACGATACTTAATAAACTGAGGATCTTTTAAATCCCTAATATGGTCCCTAAAGAAGCCTGGTTTGTTTTCAAATATTCTTCCTGCAAGTTTCCATCTCTGGAGGACAGAGTGGGTATCTTCTCCCTGATGCTAGTGTGAATTTAGCCTTGTGTCTTTGTGTCTCCATGGAGACAGTGTAAACACATCTGTTTCCTTTTGCACGGTGATGAAAGCATTCTACATAGACTTCATCATCACGGGGAATGAAAACATTATTTCATCCTAGAAAATTTCCAGGGGCAGAAATCACAGAGAGGGAATTCTTCTCTACAACGAGTGGACCTGGTTCAGCTCAGCTCCCTTCAGTAATCCCTGTCAGGAGAAGAAAAAGACACACAAGTGCAAAGTCAGACTTTAATACTCCTGGCTTTTCTCTTTACGGGCTCCTATGTGAATTTAGTGTTTGGCACAGAACCCCAGACATTCAGCTGGTCTCAGGACAGGAGAGAGACAGACGCGCACGCGCACGCACGCACACATACAGAAAATTAAAAACCGATCAGGTGCACCATACTGCAAAGCACCGAAACACTAATAAACATTTATAATTTTCCCCATAATTGCCAGACAGTTGCTCCTTTGTGAAATTTCAGTTGAATACATTTCAGGATGTATTAGGAGTTCCACGCTGGTATACTACATCAACATTTTTATTTTTAAACTTCTTTTATGCATTTCTTTCCCACAGTGAGTCACCTACAATTATTTCAGCCACTGAGTTCTGGGGTACTGTTGCCATGTCAAGTTTATTTGTTCATCTCATTATATCACACCATTTTTTTCAATTCAAATATTGGTGAAAGGAAGCAATTAAGAAGTTATCCCACAAAAGCTTACACCTACAGCCCAGAGCCACGTTAATTCAAAGCTCAGACTTAGCTGCATTCAATCCTCTAAAGAGTGACGATTCTTAGCAGTGTTGCAGATCTACTGTACCGAGCAGGCAACAGTCCCGGGACTGGGAGCCCCTGGTTCTATTCCCAACTCTGTTACTGGTAAGCTGTATGACCTTGGACAAGTCACCAGTTTCTCCATGCATGCGTTTAGGGTCTGTAAAATGGAGATAAAAATACTCAACCCTGCAAAGCACTGTGTTCTTCACATATTAGTTGCTTTGTGAGGGGCAAGTATAACATCTGGAAAACAGAGGAGCCGATACAGTTTGCATCTCACTATATTTTAGGCTCTTAAATGTGCATGATAGAGAACAACAGTCTATAGGAATAAAGATAAGTGTTACACCAAATATCAGGCACTTCATTACATTTCTCTTCCTCCTTAATTTCCCTCATTTATTATGTTGATCCCCATTTTCCAGAAAAACTCACTCACAGTTCCTTTTGCTGCTAAATGGCTCCTGCATTGCATCCTTTTGAGAGGAAGGAGGTACATATGTGCAACCTCTGAGTTTATCTTTATAGCCATTTGTATGGTACCGGGAATCCCTTTCATCCAAAGGCACATTTTGAATGCAATGTTACATTCATTTTTCTTTAGCCAAGTAGTTAATAAAACACAAGTAACAAAACACAGTACAGTTGTCATTCTACTCTCTGTGCAAGCTTCCAGAGGAACAACCACGTTTCTTAATGCTCACCATTCCAGTACTCTCCTGTTTTCCAACTTACTACAGAATCCCATACATTCATGAATGCAGATATGATGATGCAAAATTTCTTTGGTAGCCTTCAGAAGAAAGGAATCATCCCCATACCTTGTCAGTTTTTGCTCTACAAGAGAGAGGAGCTGCAAAATCGGACAAAAGGAAACAAAAACCACTCAGACCTGTAAAATCCTCTATTTCCCAGCCCCAAACTCCTTTCTTGCTTGTAATAAAACTTGCTATGTGGCATAGCTGAAAAAGTTAAATATTATTGAAGTAGCAAACTTCAGACAACATAGTGCTACTCTAGAGAGCAAATGATGGTAGTAAGGTTCTAGACCAGAGGTTTCCAAACTTTTTCTTATTGCACAGCCCCTTCCAGATTTACTGGTTACCTGTGCACCCCCACCAGCTTACATTGTATAATTTAACCCCTTAATTGCCATTTATTAGTATAAACAAAAATTAAATCCATCATTACACCATTTCTTCCATGTAGCCTCCTCCCCCAGAGATCTCTTGCGTACCACAGTTTGGGAACCCCAGTCCTAGAGAGGTTTTTTTTTCCCTAGAGGAAGCATCTGTCCCAGAAGACGCCATTCACACATTTGTGAGACATGTAAGTCTCATACTGTGCCTCATCAAGGAAGTTACAACCAAATATACATGGAGAAGTGCCTTTGGATACTGCTGGGTAGATCTTTAGGTGTTTCTTGCACTGGCCTTCTCTTGCAAAGAGCAGACAAGGAGTTGATGAATTTCTGCCTCTTCAAGACAAATCCTCAGTGGGTAGATATGGGCCTCCAACAAATTTTCTGCAAAGGGGTGATACTGTTTTGCATCTGCTGAAAGTCTGGCCCTATAAAGAGGAAGCCCCTGTGAAAGACATTTGTCATTGCACACCTTACCCTATAAGTAGTTGACACCTGTGTGCTTGGGAACTGATCAAAGCCCTACAGAGCATGTCCCCACATGCAGGGGTGTGTGGTTGCTGAGACAAAAATTGCAGCGGCACAAATTTGTACTGCAGCTTTTTGCCACTGAGCATTCCCCTGCATGTGAGGTTGGGGCAAGGTAACTTGTCCTGGGTGAGGTAGAGGAGGCGGGGGGCCAGCAAATTTGCTGGGCCCAATAGCCTTACCTGGGGGGTCCTGGTGGCCTCCTGCAACAGCAGCAGTGGCAATCTAGTCGCTCAGAGCCTGACTGGCAGCCAGAGCATGGCTTTGGCTGGCCAGGCTCATTTCTGGTGGCACACACTGCTGCCACACCACATTTTTTAGTGGTGGTTTGCTGGGGCTTTTTTACGCCACGATCTCCTGGTGTCAAAAAAACCCAACACTCTGCAAATTAGCAGTGCGGCAAATGCTTTCACATGCACCGTGTGCAGTTTGCAGCCCCTCAAACTGCTTTGAGGCACCAACAAACCCCACGTGCGTGCTCGTGGGGATGCACCCACAGAGGTCAGAGGGAATCTTTCCATTAGCTTATGTGAATTTTGGATCAAGTTGTGACATACTAGCATTAAGCATCTCCAAACCAATAGATTCACTGACTTTCAGTAGATAAAACACCTACATACAATGACATTCAAGTATTGCTGAAACTAATGATTTAGCTCACCCTTTATCCTGTCCTCTTTTCCCTATGTTCCATCTGCTTCATTATGTTGTTCAAAACATTTTCTCTCCTTCAGGTGACAGTTTTTATTAAATGATCTATTCTGATTTATTTCCAGCTCCATTTCCTACTAATTTGGTTTACATGCTTCGTTCAATTTGTTAGATAGTCAGCTCCCTACGAATAAACTGATGTTTACTACCAAGATGTCATCTTAATAGATTTAAATACATCTGAGAGGGATATGAAGAGACGCTCAAGGAAAATAAATCAATCCCCAGTTTAGTTCAATCTCAATATTTAAAAGTGCCTAGGAAAGCAACAAAGGATGGTGGTGTGTGTGAAATAGCCCTTTCTATACCAGGCACACACTAAAAATCACCAAAAATGCTAACCACACATGGAGTTTTGGAAAGGATCATGCCATCGTGGGAAAAGCAAGATGATCAGCAGGAATTAAAATAAGCCAAATATCTAGGAAAAAGCTCAAGAAGAAAAAACTCTTTGGCAGAAACATTTGTGATATATACATACACCCCTCCCCCTCCCCACATATATATATATATGTGCATGCACGCACACACGCACATAGAGAAAATAATTAGAACGAACCCACTAGATGCATACAATTGGAAGTTGCATAAAAAGACCATGATTTCTAACTTGGGCCCTGATCCCCCAAAGCTCTAAATCACACCCTTTCAATGAATCCCCAGTAACCCAAGCACATGCTTAAATCACACAAAAGGGGATTCAGAAACTGGAAAAAAATTAGCAATATTTAAACAGCAATGCAAAGTAGCTGTAGCCACGCATTTCAGAAGGAGAGCTATGTAACTCCTCTTTTACCACTTTTCAAAAGGAGAGCTAGAAACCTTCAGTTCTCCATGCCATTTTAAATAAAGAAATATTTCAATGAATGGATATCATCATACCCTCTCCCAAGTGCCAACAGTTAGTCCAGTATATGGTACTCTAAGACAACGAATATAGAGGATATTCTATATCGAACTTGCTGGATACAGATGGGGAACATAAATGCAACCTGAAGCACTTCAGTTATCCCTGTTTGAACCAGGGATCATCATTTGATATGGCTTGAGCCACTTGTATCTCTGCAGTGCTGTGTGTATCATCTGTCTGCTCGCATTTTTATTGCTCTTGGAAGCCACTTAAAGTGAGATAAATCTCTCTCCATATCCAGACACACCCAGTGGTTCATTTCATTTCTGGCCTAAACAATCTGGGCTAGGAAGACTCTGAAAGTAACGGCTATGACCAAGCTGTCATGGGCAAGGGTCCTGACTACACAATACAGCCATTATCCTTTATAAGGAACTTCCATGGCTGTTCTCCCGTTAGATAAATGAATTAACAGAGGAATTGTTCTTCCTTAGACTCTTCCATTGAATATTCAACTGAACATCAGCACAAGGAGTCCTCAGAATTGCTTGGCTTGAGCCACCACATCCTGTCTCACCCCATCACTTATGCTGAGGTGAAAGAGGTCTTTGGGTCAAATGTCCTGAATTTACCCCAACCCGAGTTGAACAGACCGTCCTTTACCCTAGCAATGCCACCTAGTGCTGTGCTAAAGCATTCATTTTTGGGGAAGGGAGATTTTCCAAACAGTGCTATATTACAAGGTTTAAGCACTTTCACTCTTACAGAACGCCTGCTAGCGATTAACCAAAAATCAGAGGGAGTCGTGTCTGCCAAGCTGTCAAAGAACAGGACTTGGAGCAAGTAGAACTGAGTTCTAGTCTCTACTCAGATTTTCACTGTGTGACCTAAAACGAGACATTTCCCCTCTCTGTGCCTCAGATTCCTAGCTGTAAAATGACGATTGTGTATACTGAACTACCTCAAAAGAGTATTGTAAGATACATCCCCTGGATTATACCCAAGGCACTAGCAATCCCCAGCTGGGAGATTCTATACAAGTGCAGAGCTTCTGGAGCCCGATTTCCTCCTGGAGACATTTACAACCTGTGTGAAATGAGTAGAAAGGCTAACAGAGCGAACTTTTCCAATCATACTGGTACTAGCACATTTTAGAGACCCTGATGACAAGCTTTATTTTAGGCAGGAGTTTTCCAAAAGATCAAATGCCCAAATCCAATTTATTGAAAAGAATATAAGAACCAGGAATACAAGGTCAAGAACAGATAAGAACACTTATCTCCAAAGCTATGGATTATTTTACTCACCTAGTCATGCTATCCCAAAGACCTTTTTTTTTTTGTTTGTTTTTTTTGTTTTTTGTTTTGTTTTTGTTTTACCACTTAAGTTGCAAACTCACATTTCAAGATGAGCCAAACAACCATCAGACAGTCTGCTGTGCTTTAAAAAGATGCCAGGATCAGAACTCCCTAACAGGCTACTTCTAAAAGCCAGGGTTTCCAGAAGTGATTAATTTTTAATATAGGACTCTCACAACAGATCGTACCATTTAAGAACCCACCCCTTCAGACATAACTCCAAGAAAAACTTTCATTGACTTTGATGCCAATATTCTTTGGAGAGTCTCTACCTCGGAAGAGCTTGGCCTAATTCTGTCATTTCTAGCAGCGCCGCTTTTACTTTTTCAGGAGGAGGGAATGGAAGAGAGTCTGTTACCGCTGAGAAGGGAGAGGTTAATTTGATGATGTAAAGTACACTTCCTAGCCATAGGCTTTTACGCAAAATGCCTGAAGTTCATCAAAACCAGTAATTTGGCATTTCTAGCATAAATCCCTCCATACCTCCACCCCACCCATAAGCCAGTCTCTCATTCATACATCTAAATCTGTCATTTTCTTCCATGAGTCACAGGTAGAGTCCACACCCGTGATTTCTGTGCTGCAAGGGGAGGAAAAAAAAATACCTAGAATCATGCAAATACAAGTTTTTAATGAACAGCTTCTCACACTTCATTTCAAATCTGAACCAAATCCCATTGGCATTCGTAGGAAGACTCTAGACTTCAGCAGGCTTTGAATCAGCCCCCAAGTTTTCAAAACTGTGAACCCAGCATGCAGGTGATAGGAAAGCAGAATGATGTTCCTTAAATCTAGAGACATACACAATGAGACAGGCAAATGTCTAGAATTAGACAGCATAGGAGCTAACGAGGAGAACCCCTTCTGTTCACATAAAAAGAAAGCATCCAATTTCTTACTTGCCGGCTTTCTGCTACTCAGACAGGGCTTTAAAAAGGAAGATGCTGCTTGAACTTTCCTTTCTAAAGCATCTTATACCACATTATAAAGGTTTGAAAATAAGGTTCTGTGAGCAACGAAAGCCTGAACAGCATCCAGCTTCTTTCTAATTAGCCTTAAAAAAAAAACTGGAAGGTGAGTTTTGTTAGTCCAACTTCTGCACATAAAAGCCTCTTCTTTTCCAGGACAATAAAAGGCACCTTCTGAAGAATTCGTACTTCTGTCTGAATGCTGAGTTTACTATTAAATGCAAAACATTTAAATGAGTATTTCATTTGCAGCTGCCACTCTTTTAGACCTTGTTATAATAAATATTGAAAGTGGAGATATTTAAAAACATACCAACACAATAGGAGCTTCCTAATCAAGGAATCATTCAAAGATGTTAATATTCAACTGGTATGGTTTCAACTCTTAATTGCTAGCTGGTACGCATGATGTCTCATATACTCCCAGACACATGGTCACAGAAATGATGCACATTGAGTACTGGTCCTTCAAAAGGACAGGGCAAACGATTAAAGCTGATGCTGTTAGTCATTTCACAGCTTGTTTGGGTCGGCCGTGGCATTTTCTGCCTCTCAGAATATTTAGTTCAAGAATTTCATGACATGGCAATACCTAAAGTGAAAAGGGCACAGTAATTAGTTCAAGGCATGGAAGGGATTTGATTTTATAATGTCAGCTTTTTGACTGCATAATGCATAATAAAAGGCGCTTGTAAGCTTTTGTCTGACAAAAGACACAGAATTATCCTTGGGGAAAAATACTATGAGTTGCTTTGTTTCTTCAGAATAATATAGAAATTACAGCCCCTCAGCAATCTTTTGGCAAGAATCAATTTTGGATTCACATGCCCATGATGGGAGGTGATTTGTTGGTATTTGCTGACTAGGCTGATTTTTCCTGCCTTGGAGTCAGAACTGACCAGTCTAGGCCTAGAGGAGCCTGACTTCTGGGCATTCACCCAGCTGGCATTCTTGGATCACAGTGACTGTTATCCCTTGTTCAACTTTGCTGGCAAAGCATCAACAAAGATCTTAGAGAGGAATTAATCTACTGTATAAATATACATACAGTGGAATCCTCCCTTGGGAAAAGTCTCTATTTCCAAATAGGAGCTGAAAGGCTCATTGGATCCAGAAGTAGAATTATGCTCACAGTTTAGCAAATTCACTCTAACAGAAGTGGGGTTTTACTATAGTCAAGTCTGCTACAAATGGATTCCCAGTTTTAGGAAATGGGAATTAACAGTATGTAATGTGTCTCATAGTAATATTTCAGGTATGGCTGGTCAAGGCATTTTTATTTTCAAGGAATTTCTTCAATATAAAAGTTGCAGAATGAATCAAAAGAATCAAGAAAAGTTTCAGGAAAAAAATTCAGACACTTTTTTTTCTTCCGTGTTTTTCAGTTGATTATGCATCTTACGCAGATTACAACATTGCAAGTTTTAAATTGCAACACTTTAGAGTAAACAGTTTCCCACTTTTTCTATTATACTTGCTCTAATTTTCAAAGGTTACTTAACAATTTAGTCAATGAATGAATATGTCTATATGCAACTTATGAATGCCGGTTGATTTTTTTTTTTTTTAATTTCCTGTATTAAATGTCTCAAAATACATGAAATCATCAATTCAAGAACCAAAAAAGTATATTAAACCCTGATAGCTTGTCTTCAGATATGAACACTTTGGCCAAGCACATTTGGGGGTGTTAAGGGAAAGTTAAATTACTTCAAAATGGGGGTGTTAGGGGGAAGTTAAATTGATTCAAAATGGGTTGCCAGTAAATCAGGATGGGAGGGGCTAGCCAGGGGAATGGGGGTCCAGAAGGCTGGAGGGGATTAGGGGTTCACCGGTGGATAGAGGGGAGGCACAACCCACAAGGGGTAGGAGGAGCAGGCACAACCCACAAGGGGTAGGAGGAGCAGGCACATCACACAGGTGAGGTAGGGGGACAGCAGATGAGACCCACAGGTAGGTTGCAGGGAGGACAAGCATGACCCAGGCAGGGTAGGGAAAGCAGGCATGACCCATGGGGTGGGGTGGGGGTGCAAATGCAACCCACAAGGTGTGGGGACCCTCCTCCCCAAGGAGCCTGCACCCCCATCCCTCCCACCTGTTCCTTCACCAGACCTTACTTGCTTGTCTCTGGCAGCAGTGGACACTAATAAAAGCGGCTGCACCCAGAGTGGTTTGTGGGATGGGGTTGAGAGCACTGGCTGGGCTGGGGAGCAAGGGGCTGAGGGGGCGAATAGACACGCTGTGATGCAAAGAAGTCACAGAGTTGTTAAAGTACTCTGACCTAACAGCAAAGGACACATAAGAGTAGTAAGGAAAAGAAAGCAAGGAAATTACTACCTTTGGTTATCTAAACCAGTATCTTTGTCTTGTGATTACTGAAAGACAAGAGGGATAGGTTTCTTGGGAACCCCCAAAAATCTGCAGATCTGTTTATTTTGATTGGCACAAGCCATTGTAGGTATGGGGCCTAGAACACCCACAAAACTGGAGCTTTGGAGAAATCTATAGTCAACACTAATCCTGGGAGCTAGAAGGTTTCACTTCCATGAAGAAACCCTAGATGTTCTGTACCAAAAGCAAAAGAAGATGGAGCCAAAGGCACTGAATGGAGCCTACTGAGATCCAAGGAACCTGAAAGTACAGAGGCCTAGTATAAGAAGCTGGTAAATTCTACCGGAGCTATGAAGCAGCAAATCACACACAGATCATGGGAAAGTAGGGTGGAAAAGACCTTGCAAGGTCATCTAGTCCCGCTCCCTGCTCAAGGCAGGATAATCCCTGCTATGTTTCTGTTTAACCTGCTCTTGAAGATTTCCAAGATTCCACTATTTCTCTAAGTAGCCTGTTCAGTGACTTCCTTCATTGTCAGAAAATTCCTCCTAATCTCCAACCTCCCGTTGCTTCTAGTTCCGTTTCCAATCACCATCCTCTCTCTAATTGCCCTTAAGGTATTTGAAAACTGTTATCAAATACCTCCATCTTCTCTTCTCCAGACTAAGTAACCCTCATTTTTTCCATTTGTCCTCGCAGGCCATGATCCCCATGTCTCTGATCATTTTTGTTGCTGTCCACTGGACTCTCGCCAATCTGTCCACATCCTTTTTGAAGTGTGGGGCCCAAAACTCCAGGTGAGGCCTTATCAGTGCTGAGAAGAGTGGAAGAATCACTTCCTTTGATTTGCAAGGGACACTCCTGGTGATGCAACCCAGTATATTGTTGGCTATTCTTTTATTTTTTGCAACAAGAGCACATGGTTGACTTATATTCAGTGCATGATCCAATGCAACCCCAAGACCTTTTTTGCAGCACTGCAGCCTTTCCAGTTGTTCCATAGTCTGTACTTATGCATATAGTTATTTCATCCCAAGCGTTGGACTTTGTACTTGTCCTTGTTAAATTCCATCTAGTTGATTGTGGGTCATTTCTCCAGTCTATCCAGGTCATTCTGGAATTTACCCCTACTGTCCAGTGTCTGCAACTCCACTCAATTTGGTGTTACCCACAAATTTGCTAAGCATGCACTCAATCCCATCATTAATGAAGCATGCACTCAATCCCACTCATCCAAAAATCACTAATGAAGATGTTAAACAATACCAAACTGAGGACAGACCTCTGGGGAACCCTACTTGATACCCCTTCCCAACTAGACATTGAGCCACTGATGACTACTCATTGAGCATGATGATCCAACCAGCTATGCATCCACCTCAAAAGTACTTCATCTAGTTTGTATTTCCTTAGCTCGTCAATGAGAATGTCATGACAGAGTGTTAAAACCTTGCTCAAGTCAAAGTATATCACATCCACTACTCTCTCCCTATTCACAGAGCTGTCATCTCATCACAGAAGGAAACCAGATTGGTCAGCCATGATTTGCTTTTCATGAATCAGTGCTGGCTCCTTCTGATCACCTTGTTCTCCTCTAAGTGCTTCACGCTTTACAATAGCTTCCTTGAGGACCTGCTCCATGATCTTTCCAAATATTGAGGTCAGACTAACTGATCTAAAATTTCCTGGATCCTCATTCTTCTCTTTGCTAATGATGAGAACTATATTTGCTTTTTTCCAGCGATTCAGAACCTTCCCTGACCTCAACAATTTCTCAGAGAAGATAGCCAGTGGCTCCAAATTACCTCAGCCAATTCCTTCAGTACCCCAGGAGACATGCCATCCAGCCCTCCCAAATTGAAAGCAGTTAGCTTCTCTAGGTAAT
>NW_017728922.1:2717383-2720714 GCF_001723895.1 Crocodylus porosus
ATCTATAGAATCCCTTTTATTCTTTTATATGCCTTGCAAACTGCATCTCAAATCATGTCTGGGGCTTCCTAATTTTTCCCTGCATGCCTATGTGATGCTTTTATACTCTTCCCTAGTAATATGACCAAGTTTCCAGTTCTTGTAGGATTCCTTTCTAAGTTCCAGCTCATTGAAAAGCTTGCTGACTAGTCAGGCTAGTTTCCTATTGTACTCCTACTCTTCCATTGCATTGGACTAGCTTGCTCCCATGCCCGTAGGAGGGTCTCCTTAAGAAGTACAGACAGTTTTCCTGGATTCCTGTTCCCCTCACACTTGCCTCCCGAGGGAATCCTGCCTACAACTTCCCCAAGTTTGCTAAAACATATCGTTTCTGACACACTGTATCTTTATTCTGCTGCTCTTCTTCCTTCCTCCCCTTAGGATCTTGAACTCCATCATTTTGTGGTCACTGCTGTCCAGGTTACCTTCCACCTTCACGTTCTCAACCAATTCCTCCCTGTTTGTAAGCAGCAAATCAAGAAGAATTCCCAACCCCCAAGTTGGTCTCTCAGAAGATGTCCCTGTAACTAAAGTCCCCCATGAGAACCAGGTCCTGCAATTTGGAAACTTTTGTCAGTTGTTTAAAAAAAGGCCTCATCCCTTCTTCTATCTGGTTTGGTGGTCTATAGCAGACATCCATCATAATAACCCTCTTGCTGCTCTCCCCTCTGATTTACCCAGGATTTTTCAACAGGACTGCCTTCCACTTCACACTGGATTTCAGAACACATGTACATCTTTATAAGTAGGACAAGATCTCTTCCTTTCCCCCCCCTGCCTGACCTTCCTGAACAAGCTATACCCATCCACAACAGTACTCCACTCACATGGACTATCCCACTATTTCTCCATAATCCCGTTACACCATAATTCTGTTATTATACTAGGACTTTCCTTCCAATGCTTACTGTTATTTTTCCATACTCCTCACATTAGTATATAAACATCTCAGGTATCTAAATGATTGTCCCATTTTCTCCACAAGAACATTGCTGAGGTTTCTGCTGTTGCTTCTCCTTACTAAGTTTTTATCCAGCTCCCCTGGCTCTATCCTTACCTCTGGACATTTGTCTCCAGTAAAACTAGTTTAAAGACCTCTTCACAAGATTAGCAGCGTTGTATGTGAAGATGCTCTTCCAACTCTTCAATAGGCAGACCCAGTCTTTTCCCAGAAGTACTTCTTGGAACGCCACTTAAAATGCAGAGCTCTGGGCTGATCAGGAAATTGAACCCAATCCGTCACACCCAAAATGACTCATACCCTGAGACCAACAAGCAACACCCACTAAACAAATAAGCTAGCCATGCAGATATTTTTGTACGTCTAATTTAAAAAATTAACTGATTAAGACAAAGAAGTAAAATTCCAGCCCTACTGAAGTCATCAGGAATATTTTATAACTTCACCTCTTTGCTGTGGTGTGAACTGGGGTATTTTGGCCTTTCATGCAACACACTCTAAATTCATATAATTTCTGATTGTTTTCTCCCTTTCCACAATTGTTGAAACCATCTAGGTAGAATAGTATCATCATCATGACCTGCTATGTGTGGTGACACCCAAGATGTTTCAAAAAGGCAGACCCCACCCCAAAGATCACATACTACAGAAAACAGAATATAACTGAATTTGTTTCATAGTTTCAAGGGTCGGAAGGGACCTGAGCAGATCATCTAGTCCGACCCCCTGCCATGGCAGGAAAGAGTACTGGGGTCAAATGACCCCAGCAAGATGTTCATCCAACCTCCTCTTAAACACCCCCAGGGTAGGAGCCTGCACCATCTCTTGGAAGCTGGTTCCAGACCCTAGCCGCCCTGACCGTGAAGTAGTGCCTCCTGATATCTAGCCTAAACCTACCCTCTGCCAGCTTGTAGGTTTAGACCGTTATTCCTGGTCACTCCTGGCAGTGCTCGGGGAAACAGTGACTTCCCCAATGCCTGCTGATCCCCCCTGAGATGAGCACGCAGGCAGGAAAACCCTGCAGGGTTTCAAAAAAAGATCCCAGGTGTCCTAGATACCGACAACACAAGGCAGAAGGAGACATCTTTTCAGCAAGTGAATGCCCATAATGTAGGAATACCTGGCAGGTCTTTGCTGAGCTATAAATAGCTTTGGAGCTCCTTCCTTGCTGATGAACTATAAAAGCAACCAACTCTCTAACTTACATGTGGAGCATCTTGTACATTATAAGTATCCAGTAAATAAAATATTATGGATCAATATGGAGCCACAATACCTTGATTCTGATCCAGTGACTGGTGATGCAGCAAGAGCTGAATGTTGCGAGTGCCCTTCCACAGAGGTGATCTAACAGCTGCATCTCGCCAGCTGCTGTCTGTGTAGGTCTTTCCCAGTGTGGCTTTCTAGCCACTGTTCTGGGAGGTGGTATCCATCTGGCAGCCTGCATTGTATTATAATAATGTCTTTCTCGTGTGAAAGGCAGTCACCTATTCAACTTCAGAACTGCTGCAGTGGTGATAATTTCAAATCAGCATGTAGCTTCACACCAGCTATGGATCTCACCAATAGGTTTCTATTTTATACCAAGTACAGCTCTGGAGGATCAGTGTTACTCAAAATTTAAGCAAAGAACTGCAAGCCTAAAGATGATATGCAGTTATTGTGAACAATTATGCACACACTTGTACACACAACTATGATAGCTTTTCAAATATTTTCCTAAAGGATTTGAAAAGCTGGTCCGGGATTTCTGTAGTACTAATATTGTAGACCTACTTGCTAGCCATTTAGGTAAGAATTAAGAACTAATAATACATAACTCGCATATCACAGCATTGTCTACCTCACATGTCACAAGTGAAGTTCTTCAAACAAAATACATCAGATTGGTGTTATTTATATTTCAACCTTTGGGGTTCACATTTCAGGCTCTCTTATCATAGGAGCTAGAAACTTGTTTTGCTAATAAGTTGTTTTGCTAGTAAGTCTGTGCCTTTGCTTGTTCCCAGCAGTTTGGGCTTTAAGTTAAACTCAAGGCATCATGAGAGCCGGAGAGAGGCAGGGGCAGAGTGTCCATTCTTTCAGCGTGTTGATTAAAGCAAACAAGTAGGAGTTAAGATTCTTGGTTTCTATGCTTGTCCATGCCCTTGGCTCTCCATGCAACCACATACCCTCTCTATGTCATAGTAGCTTCATCTATAAAACCGATAGACTAGTAATAGCCACCTGTGATACCTCACAGATTTCATAGTTTTCATAGATATTAGGGCTGGAAGGGACCTCAGATCATCGAGTCCAGCCCCCTGCCCAAAGGGCAGGAAGTCAGCTGGG
>NW_017728922.1:2721094-2727822 GCF_001723895.1 Crocodylus porosus
AGAGGAACCATTACTTTCTGGTGAAAAGAAAATTTAGGAAAGCAGAGCATCACAAATAAAAATCAGCATAAAATACTGATTTCTTTTTTAATCAAACCACTGTGGGGTTGGGCTTAAATTCTATTATATTCAAATATACACCTCCAGACAATATTGTAAGCAGGACTCCTCCTGTTTGCGCCCTCAATATCCATCAAATTGACAGGGATCATAAGCCAGATTTTCAGACAAACATTTTTTGTTTTTAATTCCTCATGCAACTGTTGTCCCAGTGAATGTGTATTGTGCCACACATTACAATTAAAAAAAAAAAAAAATCAGGAAACTGCATGCACAACTATTTAACTGGATAAACACTAACCTGACTGACACATGCCATCAGTATAGGTATGCATGCAGACTGGGAATATAACTCCATACAACTGTGTTCCTAACTATTTGGAAATCTGATGCTATACCTGAAATCATTTATCAAAAGTATTATTGATGTTTTCTGGACATATGGTGGTTACATGCTTTTAGCTTTCTACAGAAACTGCAGAAGTAATAAAACTTAGTTCCTAATCAGTATAATTTTTATAAAAAAAATTTTCAAACTGATTTTTTTCAAATGTGAAGTTATCTGTTGTCATGCTTCATTGCAAATGAGTTGATACCACTCATTCTAACAGGCTACCCTCTGCAAAAGGTAATTACAACAGCATACTTGCTGTGATGGCCAGATGACACAAAGCAAGCACTCTACTGTTAGCTGGTCTTTTTAATGGAGTTTACTTAAATTCCATTTAATCAGTAAATTACATTTATTCATTAAAACGAATGTGCACTGAACAATAACTTACTTGATTGCATTCATTTCTTCTTACACAGAAGTGCAAGATCCCAAGGAAGGGGAATAGAATACAGAAACTACCACAGAGTAAAGTAATACTCCTAGAACAAGAAATGTGAGAACCAATGCTAGGATATGCCATGAAAAGCTTGCTTAAAGGAAGTTTCATTTATAAGGTAAAAGATACATTATCTAAGAATGAACAATAAAATGGAACGAGTAATTTATCCTAAAGAAACTGGAGTGAGGTCATGTATCATTTGCTGGTTGTATTCACCTTAATCTCTACAGGCCCCAACTCAAATTAGGCTCCCGTTTACACAGCAAAACACATACTCTTTCCCAAAGAGCCTGTACTCTAATGATTACAGGGGTGTAGGTTGTAGCTGTGTTGGTCCAAGGACATAGGCAGATCAGGTTCTTTGGGTAAATCTGATATCTTTTATTAGACTGACTTAAATAGTTGGAAAAATTTCTTAGCAAGCTTTGGGGTTTAAAAAACACTTCATCAGGCTGAGGAAGCCTCTGCACTTGATGTGTGCAGTTGATGTGTGGAGCAATACCCTCCTAGCCACCATGGATGTTATCAGCTTATACACCAACATCCCACACCATACTTAAGCGAGCAAGATTTCAACTCCAAGTACAGACCCAAAGATATTACTGACCTTATACACTCCATCCTCAGACACAACTATTTCACTTATAATAACCAACACTTCCTCTAGACCATGGGCCAAGCTATGGGCACACAAATGGCCCCACAGTATGCCAACCTTTTTGAGCCACCTGGAAGAATTCCTCAAGTACTGCACCATCAAACCCTTGCTATACGTAAGATATATTGATGACATCTTCATCATCTGGACTTAAAACCTGCAATCTCCGATTGAGTTCCATCGGAAATTCAACAATCATCATCCCTCCATCTGACTATCTCTTGAATACTCCCGCACCAACATCTCCTTTTTAGACACGATGATCAGTATCCAGAATGGTAAAATACAGACCACGTTATACAAGAAACCCACAAACCAACACGCATATCTGCACAGAACCAGCAATCACTCTAAACCAGGGGCGGGCAATTATTTCAGGTGGAGGGCTGCTTACTGAGTTTTGGCAAGCCATTGAGGGCCGCATGACAGGTAGCCTAGAGCAGATAGATCTTAATTTTCTAAATTTTTTAGGGACCCTGCAGGCCAGATAGAATGGTCTGGTGGGCCACATTTGGCCCACAGGCCACATTTTGCCCACCCCTGCCCTAAACACACTTATTTAGTCTATACACAGCCCAAAAAGCTGTGATATACAGCCAAGCCCCCAGATACCACCAAATTTGCACTGTGGAGAACACCCAGGATTGCCACCTCACTAACCTGAAAAAGGCTTTCACTCAACAAGGACACTCCTCCAGAGAGATAGATTGCACATTTGAAAGAGCCACGCAGATACCACACAAAGAATTGCATTGGTGCCCCCCCCCATGAGCGTCAGCCAGGGAGTGGGAGTGCCAAGGCCACTTCGTGATCAGCTGTGGGGGGACTCCCTCCCCCTGTCCGTGAGATTGGCCATGAGGACCTCCCCACCCCCGGTTACTGACTGGTCACTGGGAGGGCACATGCAGCCCCTGACTAAGCCCCAGTCACCCATGTCTGCATCAGTATCCAGAACGTGTATTTCTGCAACTTTGCTTGGTCTGCTGTTGCTTTTGTGATATTTTCATTGCTTGTCATTGATCACATCTGGCTACAGTGCCCTGCTTACACACTACGTATCCTACACTTCATCTAGACACAGGGGCATGGCTGAAAGCAAAATGCACTCCCCATTTTATACCAGTTAATGGGAGCTTCTAAGCAATATGACTATATTGGAGCAATAGAAGGGGGAAGGGAGAAATAAAAAAAGGAATATATGTACATGAAAAGAATACACAGAAACAGTTTACTTGTGTTAAAGTATTACAAGGAAATCTGTAGAGGAAAGTTTCCTCCATTCCCTGCCTTTTCAGTTCTTTCAAGGTCCACAAGCAACACTGTAAAACATTGCTCTCCTTTGAAGAATCGCATTATTATTGCCACAAAAATAATACAGCAAGACAACACAACAGCATAAAATTCAGGCTTCACCCTTGAAAGGATGATGTCAGGGCTGCTAAGCTGTGGCAGAAGTGCCAGTCTGGAAGATAAGCTTAAGAAACAGATAGGTCTGTGCACTGACTAAGCAACCTTTCCAAAGGGATCCCAGCTGCAGCACACGTAAAGTGAGCCATGAACCAGCATCTGTGCTGCACATTACTGAGGCTGGTAAAAGAACCAATTTGAAATTGGAGGTGCGAACTTGGGGGAGGATGCTAATTCTCCCAAACTGCCCCAATCTTTTTCTGTCCAAATTAGTGTTGACTGTCAACATGTGGGTGGTTACCAGAGATGATTTTGTACCAGAAAGTCATTCCAGTCAAAACAAGTTGATGTCTTGCAATCTATAAGTAGCTGCAGGTTCAGAGTTCAGGTGATAGGTATGTTCTATGACTCTGGAGGTCAGATACTGAAGGTGGCAATGGAGAGCTGGCGACAAAGCCACAAAAACAATGGGAATTGTCTCCTCAAAGCAGTACTAAAGATAGATTGACCATTAACTCAAAGAGAATTATTCCCTTATTTAACTCTCCTGGATTCTATGCAGTTAAATCAAAAGTAGAGCTGGATCGGAAAGGTTTTCCTGCTGTATGGAAAATTGAGATTTCAAAAATTGCTCTTTGGAAGTGAAAAGCCAGAAAGAGAGAGATCCCAGAACATAGCATAGTTTATGACATTCACCTGGGGATGGCAGAAGACAAGGTTTAAGCCCCACCTACAATAAATATTTAAATATTCGAGTATTTATTGTATGAAGTTGGAACAGCTTCAACTATCAACTGAAACACCCACCCCAGAGCATCTTGCAGCCTGCTGATCAAGGCAGGTACCTGGGGTGTGGGAGATTGAAGTTCACGTTTCTAGTCTGAATTTAACACAGCAGAGTTCAAATCTGGGCCTGCCTCATGCCAAGAGAGTATCCTAATCCCTAGGTTATTGGCTATTCTGACTATCGTCTCCCATTTTGATCAGAAAGTCCCAGCCTTGCTTAAATTCCAGAAATTTCTGCAAAAAATATTGGTTTTGCCAAGTCAACATTTCCAAACAGAAAGCTAGTTCATTAGAAAACTCCCTACCAGTTCTAATCAAGGATGAACAGGACCCACAGTCAAAGGACTCTTTCTTGTTCAGAGATGAGATTGAAAATAGAGAACTATGAAAGAGCTACTGTTTGATGCATAGATATTAAAGGATGGAGGAAAATGGATTTGTTTGATAGCTCACTTGAAGATTGGCCCTATTATATAAGACTGGAACAGTATATAAATGCTAATGGTATAAATTAAAATGAAAAGTTTGTGAAAGGCAAAGATTTTTGTGGGTGGTATCATTTCTTGGACCACCTGCCTGGTTAGAATAAAGTTAGACAAGCCTTCAAATGGGAAGCGTTTTGAATGGGAGGTCTGAGAGAAGAAGGAGCCACAGTGATAATTAAAAACAGTGTCCCTGTGTCCCAGCTGTCCTAAAAGCTACAGGGCATGATGACTCTCTTCTGCTTTGATGGGGTTTGATTTCCCATTAATTAAGCTTCTTTTTTTTTTTCCCCTGTTAATTGGTCATCTTGCACCCCTGGAAATTTCTCTTTCATCCAATTTCCCAGCTCTTCATGGCTCTGTGTAGTTCATGAGCTCCTCTCAAACTTGCAAAGCATTTGTTGAGATTCTGCAAAAGTATTTAATCCAGATCTACTGGGGGAACAGAGGATACTCTTTAATACTTTATAAACAGAAACAAAAATAAAATGAAATTATTTTTGAACATGTGGCTGAATTAAGGAAACTAACTTGGCACTGACAATTTGGCGAGAGTTTAAATGATACATTAATGGAGCAGTTGATGTATGATATGCAAAATGTAGTCAATAGCCATTTCCAGTTGGCTTTGCCTGATTTGACCTTAGTACACTATGTACCTTAGAAGTTCCTGTGTCAAATCAGGACACAGACTAAAGTTTACATAATACTGTTGCAGCTCCATAACACAAATGTAACAATTAAACTGGGAGGCAGGCAGAGTACTTTCATTGTGAGGAATAGACACAAAACACAACCAATTGTGGGTTTAAGGAGAAGTTACAACATAATGGGCACATCTACATGAGACTTTTACTGCCAACCTAATTGGCTCCACAGTAAAATATCATCATCTACACATGTGGTGCTATTAGGACGGAATAAACTGCCAGACACGCTGAAGCACCCTTATAAGCTGTCCCCTCTGCAGCATGTTGAGCTGGGTCAGAGCAGCCCCAGGCTGGCAGGCTGACCCCTGGGCCCCTGCCACCTGGGGCTGCTCTGCCATGACTCGGTGTGCTGTGATCCCAGGCACACATGAAAACACACAGTGCCCAGGAGCGTCAAACGTGCCAGAGCTCATTCAACCACATTAATTGCACATATAGATGAGCCCAGTGGGGCAAGAAGAAAGTGCGCCTCAATGACTTGTGCAATTACCACCTCAAGAGGCTTGCAGATGACAGCATGGAAGGCGCCAATAACATTACAGCATCTCGGCAACTCATGGGGCCTCTACATAATTGACCAATGTGTAAGAGCCTGAGAGCCAGGGCTGCTGCAGAGACACTGGGCTGCATGCAGAAAGGGCAAGGCACTGTGTGAGGAACATTTTGCTCTGCCAGGCACCTTTGCAAAAGCAGCTTCTCCCTGGTGGCCATGGGAGCTCAGTTGCACAGGGCTTTCCAGCGCTGAATCAACGGCATGCTCTGGAGCTCCAAATCTGCCTGATGCCACCGTCCATGCAAGGGTCCATCCCATCCACCCAGGATGGCAGCATGGGCTGCACAGGGAGCAGGGCTGCAGATAGGAGCTGTCGGCAAGGAAGCAAGGTGGTCACCACCTTCCTCATCAAGGGCCGGAACAGGCAGGAGGCATGTGTATGCATGTTATAAATGCAAAACTAACAAACAAAAAAGGTTCATTTATGTCAGTAGTTTAAAATGCCTTGCAGCATTACTATACATAGGTTATCAGATTGGCATCAGGCAATATGGTTGGTTAATCATCAGCTAAGAAAATCCCTCTCAGTGCACCTCTACTTTTTACTAAATACACACAGTGCACAAGGCCTGGTCAAACACACACACATTTGCCTCTCTAAATATACGGCAGGTTTCTAAACATAATCCAGTGAGAGCCACTAGAGAGCTCACAAACTATTTACAAGCTATACTACCCAAATCCTATTTCTCCTTTTATTACTTAGAATCATAGAAATCATAGTTGTTCTACCTCTTCTTTAGAAACCTCAATGAATTCTGTTCTCCTTCCACAAACAGACTCAGTTATATTATTTGTTCAGTAGTTATCTTTGTTTTCCTTTAATTTCTGTTTCAACTATTTTATTTGGCAGATTGAACAGTGGTATGGTCAAGAAATGAAAGAGCTCATACTTCCTTAGCTAAATCCTTTACTTGTAATCATGACTAGCATTGAAGGCCCCTGTATTATGTACAGAGGAAGTTATATATTGATATGAAATTCTTGGAAGCAGAAAAAAAAATAAATGATTTCTGTTCCACTGCAAGTAGATTATTAATCTTCCTTGGAGCATGCAATACCCAAACAATGACTTAAAAAAAAAGAAAAAAGAAAGAAAATCTTGCTATGAAGATGTTTCTTTATGACCATTTAAACTCCTGATAAAAAAAAAAAAAAAGTATTGTACTTCATCACAAGGATCCTGAATTGAGCTGTTCCTTTGCAACAGCTCAATATCCAGAAACAAATTCCTCTAAG
>NW_017728922.1:2728117-2732556 GCF_001723895.1 Crocodylus porosus
GCCCCTTCCCTCTGCTCCCTGGCTGCAGCCCTGACAGATTTGCAGGCACAGCAGTGCCTGCCTGGCTTCTTCCTGCTAAGCAGCAATTATTCCCTACTCCTCTCAGCCTTATGCAGACACCTCAGCATTAGTTAATGGACCACATGCTGGCTACAGTCTCTGCTATGGGAGATGGGACAAAGGCAGGCAGGACAGTGTCAGGTTAGGGCTTTTTGGAGCTAGTCAACAGGTAGCTTAATGTCCTTCCTTGGAAAAGTTGTTTAATAAGAGCTGTTTGCTTCCCCCTCACCACTCCCTGCTAAGCAGGAATTCTCACATCCTCTCTGCCATGTGGAAAGCTGTCTGTGTATTAGCTAGCAGATCACATGCTATCTATGGTCTCTGCTGAATCAACAGGCAGAATCAACAGGTAGTAGGTAATGTCCTTCTGTTGTTTTCTTAATGGGGTGATAAACACTTATCAGTTCCCTGCTGAGCTAATCAGAGCATCCTGCCAGCCATGCCCCCCACCCCTCAGCAAGTGCTTATTCAGCAAGCTCAATACTGTGCAAGGTACTGCACTAGAGGGCTGCTCTAGCGCCGCCCTCCCCCCGCCCAGCTTCTAGCCTGAGCCACCGCAGGCATGTGCTGGCATTTCTGGAATGTCTGTACAGTTACAAAGTGATTTAACCTAGCCAGGTTGGACTATCCTGCAAAGATTGAATCAGTTTAGGCTCCGGCTTTTTGAATGTCGGTCCCTAGCCAAGACCCCAACCCCCAAAAATATATCAATGGATTAGGTGCAAATAGCAGCAAGCAGACAAGTCACAGTGCCAGGTCCTCTGCTGCCACAAACCTGTTCCACAAACCTGTTCATCACTGGGGGTGAGCTTTGCATCTAGCCCTAAGATCATAATATTTGGGCCTGCTCCGAAGCCCTCTAAAGCAAAGGAATCTTTCACTTACCTCAGGCCCATTGAGCCTATTTATCTTTTCCTCCCAGGACACTGAGGTGCTTTACAGTCAACTTTAGTGAACACAAACATAGCTGCTAGTGATTCTCCCAAGGCTAGCAAGCATAATTTCCATGGAGACTGCACCCCCAAATTTTAAATTTTGTTGGACCGTTCATAGCATAATACTTACTTCAGGACAAATGCTAGGTTCCTAAAAAGATTTAGTATTTTCTCTCCTCTGCCAGCTGAAGGATTGTTATTCCTAGAAGAATTCACTTCTGTAAGATAAGCGTTAATATGTTATTTCTGCAAGTCTCCAGAGCCTGAAGTTTGAATTTAATGTGAACTGAATAAAATCATTTGCTTTTTATCAGCATGGTCCATGAACCATGGTTTGAGGCCAATATGTGACTCCAGCGAAAATGAGTTTAACTCCAACTGCCTAATCCCTACGCAAGATCATAAAATCATCACATATCATTCAGTGCTGTTTAGCAAGAAATGCCTGTTTCTGTAGTAATAATAAAAAACTGAATTACAGTTACTGTCTCCTCAAAACAGGATGGCTCCTGCAGGTTTGAGTGAGGGAAGCAATTAAAGGGTAGATATGGCAGCCACTATAGAAGAGTAACCTGCTTGGCACTACTAACACTTAATTTTTCCATTGACAAAGCTTATTCTGAAAAGCAAAAAACGGAGACACGTTTTTCTGACTAATCATTCTGGGTCAAACTCGTGCTCAGTCACTGGTATAATTCCAGCATAAACAGGGGAGTAACCCTGGATATAGACTGATTATTACACAACAAATTTAGCCATTATTTATACACTTTGTTCATACACAATCTTGTACTCTCAACTGTAGAAAAAGCCGCTCAGATGGTTCATGCTTTCTATAAAATCCATGGAATTATAGAAGCTAAAGATGGAAAAGTACCATAAAATTATTGAAAACATGTTTCTATGAATCCTAGTTTATTCAGTTGCTTCAGTGATAATTGCTCATCCCTTTGTGTTCACTTTCCATTTGCGTGCATGTTCACGCACACACACATGCACGCATAACAATTTTGTTGATTCAATTAAAGCATTTTTAAAACATTCACTCAAATCCCACAAAAAGCAAATGTTCACAGCAGAATCCTGGTAGTTGCATTCTTCCGGTCAAGCAGCACAAACAGAACCATGCAGCAAATCACAACCAATCTCAGACTTTGCAGGGAATGAAATACCAGGGTGGCATTCAGTACAAATGTTATTCAAAATCTTGCATGACAAATCTTTGTGACGAGATCTGCCAACTGTTCTCTTACACCCTGCAAAGTGAAGTGGCATTTTCTGAAGACCGTCTCCCTCATGAATAATTCACCCAGCTCTCTAAATGTCCAACTATCTTATGTACCTCATCAAGGGAAAATTTTGCAGAACATTCTCCATTTATTATTCTGGTGTAATCGTAAATACTGCAAATTGTATGGATACCATTACCTTCCTTGAGTTGCAGTTGCATGATCTGAGCTTTTGAGGAAATTTTCAGTTGATTACAAAGGGCTTTTGACCACTTCCTAGATGTTATGATAATGAGACTTAAAGAAAACCCTCAAGTAAATAGGCCAAGCAACTAACCAACCCATTACTGTCAGAATATTTTTACTATTATTTGGCTGGAGACTACAAGCTCAATTCTGCTCTTGACTTCAGTACAATTACTAATCAGACTTGACTAAGAGTACTTGAGATTTATACCAGCACAATAAGGAAATTTTTGCTCTGTTTACAGTAGATTACAAGTTGAGAATACAGAAAAGTAGGACTGGAAGAGACCTCAGGAGGTCATCTACTCCAACTTCTGCTCAAGTCAAGATCATCCCTGTCTAAACGATCCTAGACAAATGTTTATCTCACTTGTTCTTAAAAAACTTCCCAGGATGGAGATTTTACAAACTTTCTAGGTCTGTTTCAGTGCTTAACCACCCTTGTAGTAAAAATGTTCTTCCTCATATCCAATCTAAATGTCTCTTTTTGAAGTTAAAGGGAACTGTTCCTCTCTGGCCACAGAGACTCATCTATAACTACACTTCAGGTTTGTGTTTGTCAATCTGCATTGGTTTAATTTATGATAATATTTTAAATTAATTTCGTTAAGCCAGGACAAATTCTTTGTGGTTCAAACTAGTCTCATCTTAAGTTTATTGTGCGCAGGGTTAAATCAAACATGTGAAATAAGTTCACATGCAGACTAGGCCTAATAAATTCTATCAGCAGGCAGAACCTGGTTCCATCTCTCATTTACAAATCCCACACACCTAATTTTTCACTGAACTTCTTTCTGGCTGTGGTGCCAATTCCTGATAAAGACATGTTGAGGCCTTCTGCTCATGTGTATCTATTTTAAAAGTGCACTAAATAAAATATTAGCCTTCATTTTTTTTAATAAAAAGATGTGAGGTGATGTCCAAGAAGGAACAGCATGGAGTTCAGGCAGTGACATTGTGTAGAATGTTTTATTTAACACATTGGATTAAAATGAATTTATACTCATTTGAATGACGACAGTGCTCAATAATTTATCAATGAGTATGAATATATAATTACCATATTATGAAAATGAATTATTCAGTGAAGATATTATATTAATGTGCTGTGCTGGTATTTCTTCTAGAAAGAGTCACTCAGGCCTTAATCCAGATATTTCCATTATTATATTTTTAGATAGGTAGAAGAACATCATCACCATACCCATGTTGCGCCATGCCAAATCATCAGCCTCTTCTTTTCTCATTCTACTTTTTTTAGCTCATTCTCTCAACTCCCATCTCCCACCCTGGGGGTGGGGGGGGTGTTGTTTGTCTGGGGGTCCGTTTCGCCTCTGTCACCTGTCATTTCCATTACTTTTTGCTCCCCTCTATGGTGCATACAGATGTTCATGGAGGGCAGGGGGAGATTAGATCATGTTAAAAATGGCCACCTGATTTAACTTAGTTTGCCCAGGTGTGGCAACTTGGATCCCTAGTTAGATCTATCGAAGAGCAAACTGTACAGAAGTTCAGCAGGGTTAGATGGGTCTAAAAACAGCCAACATGATGCAAGTAAAATGTACCTCTGGTTCAGCGAGACTGATCTAACTGAATTTTTGTACGGTTCCCAGTGCAGCCCTAGGATTGGGAAAGTCCAGCCACTGGCCACAGCTCTGGGCTGCATTTTTCCTTCCCATCCCCTGGCACCAGGTTATTTTTAGCTTCCCAGCCACTTCCCCCCACTCCCAGATAAACAACACCCCCCCATCCACACAGAGACCAGCTAGCCCTCCTAAGCCCAGAAAACCCCTTGTCCTGTAAACTGCTCCTGGTGCCAGTTTTACTGGCATTTGCCAATGCTGGGAGGTGAAGTGAGTCGGGGTGGGGATTGTTCATCTGGGGGGTGGGAAGTGGGGCAAAAGAGCCCTCCCATTCCCCTGAATACCCTCCTGAGAACCCCGCAAGATCCCCCGATCAAACCCAACCC
>NW_017728922.1:2732656-2738343 GCF_001723895.1 Crocodylus porosus
AGCTCAATTCTGCTCTTGACTTCAGTACAATTACTAATCAGACTTGACTAAGAGTACTTGAGATTTATACCAGCACAATAAGGAAATTTTTGCTCTGTTTACAGTAGATTACAAGTTGAGAATACAGAAAAGTAGGACTGGAAGAGACCTCAGGAGGTCATCTACTCCAACTTCTGCTCAAGTCAAGATCATCCCTGTCTAAACGATCCTAGACAAATGTTTATCTCACTTGTTCTTAAAAAACTTCCCAGGATGGAGATTTTACAAACTTTCTAGGTCTGTTTCAGTGCTTAACCACCCTTGTAGTAAAAATGTTCTTCCTCATATCCAATCTAAATGTCTCTTTTTGAAGTTAAAGGGAACTGTTCCTCTCTGGCCACAGAGACTCATCTATAACTACACTTCAGGTTTGTGTTTGTCAATCTGCATTGGTTTAATTTATGATAATATTTTAAATTAATTTCGTTAAGCCAGGACAAATTCTTTGTGGTTCAAACTAGTCTCATCTTAAGTTTATTGTGCGCAGGGTTAAATCAAACATGTGAAATAAGTTCACATGCAGACTAGGCCTAATAAATTCTATCAGCAGGCAGAACCTGGTTCCATCTCTCATTTACAAATCCCACACACCTAATTTTTCACTGAACTTCTTTCTGGCTGTGGTGCCAATTCCTGATAAAGACATGTTGAGGCCTTCTGCTCATGTGTATCTATTTTAAAAGTGCACTAAATAAAATATTAGCCTTCATTTTTTTTAATAAAAAGATGTGAGGTGATGTCCAAGAAGGAACAGCATGGAGTTCAGGCAGTGACATTGTGTAGAATGTTTTATTTAACACATTGGATTAAAATGAATTTATACTCATTTGAATGACGACAGTGCTCAATAATTTATCAATGAGTATGAATATATAATTACCATATTATGAAAATGAATTATTCAGTGAAGATATTATATTAATGTGCTGTGCTGGTATTTCTTCTAGAAAGAGTCACTCAGGCCTTAATCCAGATATTTCCATTATTATATTTTTAGATAGGTAGAAGAACATCATCACCATACCCATGTTGCGCCATGCCAAATCATCAGCCTCTTCTTTTCTCATTCTACTTTTTTTAGCTCATTCTCTCAACTCCCATCTCCCACCCTGGGGGTGGGGGGGGTGTTGTTTGTCTGGGGGTCCGTTTCGCCTCTGTCACCTGTCATTTCCATTACTTTTTGCTCCCCTCTATGGTGCATACAGATGTTCATGGAGGGCAGGGGGAGATTAGATCATGTTAAAAATGGCCACCTGATTTAACTTAGTTTGCCCAGGTGTGGCAACTTGGATCCCTAGTTAGATCTATCGAAGAGCAAACTGTACAGAAGTTCAGCAGGGTTAGATGGGTCTAAAAACAGCCAACATGATGCAAGTAAAATGTACCTCTGGTTCAGCGAGACTGATCTAACTGAATTTTTGTACGGTTCCCAGTGCAGCCCTAGGATTGGGAAAGTCCAGCCACTGGCCACAGCTCTGGGCTGCATTTTTCCTTCCCATCCCCTGGCACCAGGTTATTTTTAGCTTCCCAGCCACTTCCCCCCACTCCCAGATAAACAACACCCCCCCATCCACACAGAGACCAGCTAGCCCTCCTAAGCCCAGAAAACCCCTTGTCCTGTAAACTGCTCCTGGTGCCAGTTTTACTGGCATTTGCCAATGCTGGGAGGTGAAGTGAGTCGGGGTGGGGATTGTTCATCTGGGGGGTGGGAAGTGGGGCAAAAGAGCCCTCCCATTCCCCTGAATACCCTCCTGAGAACCCCGCAAGATCCCCCGATCAAACCCAACCCCCTCTGACCCCACCAACCTCTCACAGACCACCTAATCCCCTCCTGAAGCCAAATTGTCCTCCTGATCCCCCTGAACCCTGCCCCCACTAGCTCCCCCAGTCCCAACTTGACTTGGATCAGGTGCCTATTTTAAATTCAGTCTAACCTCCCCAAACATTTGTACATATCCTTAATTTTCACCACCCCTTTCCCCCCTCCCCCTCTTGCTCATGGTTCAACCATCAGAAGGCTCCCAGTGAGAGCAGAAAGAGGTGCACACTGATACCTCTCCAGTGCAAGGACACATTTTCAGAGAGGAGAGGTTCTTGTAACATGTCGACCCAGTGCTTAACTCAGTGACTTGTTCCTTCAGTCTATAGCCCTGTATGCTTACCGGCCATGAAAAAGTCCCCTAAGGAAGAGGGAAGGTAGAAAAGCCTCTTGAAATCCATCGTAAACCAAACAATGAATAAACCTCTTGCCAGGATAAAATGCGCTGGCTCAATTAGATGTACATATTGGCAAGTGCTCTTGCTCAAGCAGGAGATAGGAGATGCCCAGAGCCAGACACAGGCAAAACCTCAGGGATGCATGAACCTGTCTGTGTATATGTTTGAAAATCCTGAGGTCATCATTTCAAAGTATACTAGAGCAGAAAGAGGCATTGATGCCCATGAACATAGCATAGTCCCTTACATATTTCAGCTTTTTAGATTGCAAGAGCCACGTTTACACTGTAAATTTCACCTCACTGAAATTAAACATACTGGGGATAAATTTGGACTCCAAAACTCATTAAACCTTAAAAACAGCAAGAGAAAATTCTTCCGTGTGTAGCCCAAATGTGGGAACAGATGACAAACCTGGAGGAATAAAGATTTTTTTTTTTTCTTTCAAATGCAAATCTATATGCAGCAGGTAGTATTTTGCCATCTGAAGGGAAAACATTCCTTTTGCATTCAGTGCACGTAGTTAGTAGTAAATAAGTAATTTTCTTGCCTTGCCTTTTGGGACAGTTTGGGTTTATATTCATAAAGATAAGCAGGGACGAGTTGCTGTTGATTAACGTGAGTGGAGAAGCAACACTACTGTTATTTTGCTGCTGTTTAAAAACCAAATCCAAGGCAAAAAAGGAAAAGCTGTCCAATAACAGCTTTTTTGTCAGTGGACATTACAGATCCATGGAGAACACTGGTATCACTACACTGATACACCTGATAAGATCTAACAGTTAGACACTATCTACAATAAAGACCCAAAGTGACAGAAGAGATTAAATGCAAGGAAAATGATTAGATAGGAAGCTTATTATAAGACACACTAGGATAGATATATCAAACCAGGCAGAACTGCAATGTGTATACTAGGCCTGTGTGAATCAGGAAGTATCGTCTTTGGGTTAAGATTTAGCCGATTTGGAGGACAGTGATTCGATTTGGAGATTCAAATCACTGCCCTGTTTTGATTCAGCTATATCAGATCTGAAAGATTTGGTGCCACTTCAGAGATTCAGCCATAGACTAAGCAGGCAGCTGACACAGCTGCCTCCAGCTGTTAAGTCTGTTGAGGTTGGGGCAAGGGAAGGGGCACGGGGGAGAGAGGGGTTGGGGCTGGGAAAAGCTGCCCAGCCAGGGTGGGGTGAGGCACATTACTTGGGGCATTACTGCACAGTAGCATCCTGGCATGGTTGCCTAGGTGATGCTTACTGCACAGTAGCATCATATCACGTTTAGTGCCCCGTGATGCTACTGCATAGTAGTAACAAGCTACTGCACAGTAAGCATCTTGTGTAGACGCACACCGAATGCCCTACTGCCAGGCCTCCTCTGCCACCCACAGCATGGCCAAAGCCCAGGTGTCTTGGATCCTAGCCACACACCTGCTCACCAGCCCTGTAGGGGCAAGTCAGAGCTGCACAAGCAAGATACAGTATTAACCCGTAGCATGCAACTGCTCACAGATCATTTTATTTTTAACACTATTGGCTGAATGAAGGGACATCAGCATCTTCCCCTCCCCCTGGATTTTGGTGTGGGTCTACTCTGGTAACCAATTTAGGGCTGTGAAAAATTTCACCAGATGTTTCATTTTGAGGCTGTTTTGACTCATTTCAAGTTCAAAATGAAGCAAAAGGCTTCAAAAGCCTTGAAATGAAACAAGGGCACCTCAAAACATTGAGTTTTGAAGCTGGGCTTGCCTGCAGGGAAACAGAAACTAAGGAGAGGGACAGGGAAGCAGGGGAAAGGACTGCTCTCATATTGACATGTGTAGCTGGCCACTGACTATCCTCCTTCCCTGAGGTCCTTTCCAATCCCAGTGCTCTGGGGGAGGAACGGAAAAACAGCCGCGCCTTAAACACACACAGTTACGAGTTCTGCATGTCAGCAGCCTGAGGTGCAGTTTCCCAGAAGCCCCTTCACCGAACTCCTTGAAGCTTGGCAGGCTTCACGGCCTCAGAAGGGGCTACCATCCCGGCAAGTTTCATCCTCATCAGGCAAGAAATGACAAAGTTTTAGGCAGTTTTGTGCTTCCACATTATAGCCTACGGGCAAAACGGTGAAACAGCATCAACGAAATGAAACAGAACAGAGGTTTCGAAGTGAAACGAAACTTGAAATGAAATACTGCCCCATCAAAATGGTGAAACAGAAGTCAAAACGAAACGGTGCTGCTGTTTTGCACCACCCTTGTAAGCATCCTCTGAAAATGGCTACCAGGTGGGGCACTGCAAGCAGAACAGGCAGAAGATAGCCTGGTTTTGAAATCCTGAGGGGTTGTAGCCATGAATTGGGCTACCACCTGCTTTGCACTCTCAGACCTGAGGAAGAATTCAAGGGAAGGTGGGTAGAGATAAGTGGATGATGCAGTGGTCTTTCAGCTCTGCTGTTTATGGTTCTATGCAAGAAAGAGGCCTCACAATTGGTTTTCTTTCTTTATTACTGCTAGCAGTTTACTGCAATTATTAGTGACCCTATCTAATCAGAGCTATGATGCAAGCGACCTACAGAAGGCATTTTTTCAGGTATCTGGCACTTGATTTACATACTTCAGGGAGAAAAGAAAGACTGGGATTCGATCTTGGCTTTTGAATTTTACAGTGCTGTTACTATAACCATTAAGCTATTCCTGGTTACAAAAACCAGACACTTGACTGTATCAACACACACACACAGCTTTATGGCCTTTTTAGGAAACAGACATTTTGGATTAAATCCAAACAATTAAAAAAAATAAAACAGTTCTGGATAAATCCAAATGGCACCTCATAAACCTTGCCCATCCTGGCAAAAATGTCTCTAACAAAACGCACAGTAATCCACAAGTTGGTGGATGCACTCGAGCCAAAAGTTTCTGAAAATGGCATTTTTCTGGCACATGGGAATACTTTTTTTTTTTTTTTTTTTAATTTTACTTGTTCTATGCTATTGACCTCGTCTCTGCCTGAAAGGCAAATTATGTTGTTCACAAATTTCTAAGAAAGCAAGTATTGAATGTTTTAGGTACTAGTATCCTAAACTGTTAAATGAGCAAGTGGCTTGGCTTTAGTGGTATGTCCACTGGAGTAGCAGCCAGGAATAGCCAAGCTAGTCATGGCTCTGATACAGAGTGATCATGTGGCCTTTGGCACAATACTTAATTTATGACTCAATTTTCTTAATTGCAAAATAAACTGGAGAATTATCTTCTTCACTGGAAGAGGGGGGAGAGAGAGATTGGTTGTATACAGTAGGCCTATGCAAAGCGGCTAGTATTTACTTCGTATTCGGCAATTCGAATCACCGTCTGGAATCCATTCTGCCAAATCTCTGAATCACCCAGGCCCATCCCCTGCCCGCTCTCCCAGCCCAGCAATGGCTGCCTGGCCCAGCCCCAGCTCCCA
>NW_017728922.1:2738468-2780641 GCF_001723895.1 Crocodylus porosus
CCCCCCCGTACTCACCAGTTCCTGCCCAGTGGGAAGCAATCCCCACTGCCCAGGCTGCATGGGGGGGACTCTGCATGAGCCCCCAGAAGCCCTGAAGCTGCTGTAGGAGCCAGTGAGTATGGGGGGGTTGTTTTTTTCTTGAAGGGGCCAGGCAGGGCAGCCATGGGGAGAGGCTGGAGGAGTCAGCAGGGGTCAGGGCCTGGCGGGGGTCCCCGCACGGTTCCCTCCCCCACCTCCTCTAGCCTCCCCTCCCTAAATTCCTACTTACCTGCTCTGAGTCCAGCTCCAGCTCCCTACTGAAGAGTTGGGAGTCAACTGCTTTCCCTCCCTATACTGGGAGCAGAAAAGTATACAGAGTGGGCCAAAAGTGAACAGTGGTATGGCCAGAGCATCCTGTGGTCAGAAATCCTTGGCTTACCAAAAATTAGTTGGGTGCCAGGTCTTAATTTGAAGAAGGCCTGGAAATGTTTCAAACTACAACCCCAGAATTGGAAAACCACAACCATCTCCACATGGCTACAACCATTTCCCAGCTTCTAAAATGGCAAAGTAGATAAATTAACCTAGTATTTCTAGTGAGCAATAAGTGAGGAAAAATGTTTCCTTCTCAACTGAATTCAAAGTAGTCAAGCTCATCTTCTATGGGTAAGTTAGCTTCCTTCAGGACTGCTGAATAGCTCAAGAGTACGAATAACAGGCCTGAATACAGCCTGTTATGCCACAGAAATCTACTTTTGCCTTCTCTAATGCATGTGTAAAGCAGGATAAATGCATACGCATACATGTAGGTGCATAAACCCAAAACGAAAACATCCGCCATTGCACATGCATCCCCATGTGAACAGTCAGAGAGAGAGAGAGAGCGCACAGTTTTAACTATACTGCTTTTAACATACTACTGGAAGGTACCCAGATGAATGTGATTTAAATTATACGGAACTGAATCATTTGAACTTGAGCATCAGGACCCAAATCTATTCAGCTAGAGACTGATCCAAAGTCCACTTCAAAAAGGGAAATATTGCTTACCCTAACAGCAGACAATGTTCCTTCATTTGCCACTGGGGATGAACTTTTGGGGCAGAGTGCAGATGAGACTTTCAAAAAATAACCTTAAGATTCGGTCGGCTGAAAATGCTTCAACTCCAACACCTTCCTCATTTCGCAGCTTGATAGTTTAAGCGTCTACTGTTATATAATAATGTGTTAAAACAAGCTGCCAGCTGGTACCATGGTGACAAATGTCTGCATGTTAGTAAATGTTACTATTTTGTGGAGAAAGAAAACACGCCTGCTTATATACAAACGTACTCCATGCTGGAAGCCTCAGAACTGCCACAGTATTGTTGGGTTTTAGATCTCCAAATTAGTCCATATTTTTGTCATGTCAGGGTTGTACATCTGTTTGAATGTGGCAAACATTTATGAATATTAATAACCATTTGTTCCAAAAGAGCTGTAAATCAGTTAATTACAAACCTGTCATCATGTTTATATTGTCTAAAGGAAAATCCAACAGCAGCACCAGCATCTGAAATTAAGCTAGCATTTAGTTCACAATCACCATTTATTAATAAATTACCTGGTCCATTCAAATTAGAGCTTTTGCATAACAGAAGGCGACCTATATTTTTCTCCTCAACTCCCATTTTAATTGAACAAATGATCACAAGAGCTGCAAGATGTACTGTGCATTATCTTCCATTAATAGTTATGTAAAACGTGGATTAACTCTGCCATCTCAGATACAGGGCTCAATCCTGCCAGAGGCTGACAACTTCTGAATGTGCTGAATATTGTCAGCTTCAGTAGGACAGAGCCTTAAAACATACTGACCACTCAAATATTTTACATTTTCACATTATGCATGAATAAATAATATATTGACAAATAAATCAGGGCTCAGGTGGCAAATATATGACACAGGAACACCCCCCCTTCCCTTTCTATATATCCTTTCCCAATATTTATTAAGTTATTCATTTCAATATTTTATAAATGCAAATTGCTCTTCCCCCCTCCCTCAACACTTAAATTTTTCTCTGAAAGCAATGACCAATTCATTTACATCAGCTCATTCATTCATATTAGTTACATTCTGGATTTTTTGAACATTTTAACCATTTGTATTTACAAGCCTCACAATAAAGGAAGAATAGATCCTAACTTGGGTGGCAAACTCCATGTGACAAATAGCCCTTTGAACTCCTTGGCCTATATTCTACCCACAAATCATCATTCCCAAGTCCTGTTGTAAAACCTCATATTCGGGTGCAGCCTGTAGGAACTGTCATTTTTAACAAAGCAGCAGCCATAGAATAATATCTTCTGTGCAATTTGAAATTCTCCCTAAAATGACCTTGGGGACCTAACACACAAATTATGAGTCTTGGGCTGGTGATAGATTGAAGGGCCGACATTTTAAAATTTACATGGGCACAAAAAGAAAATGCCTGACGATTGGAATGTCTCCCGATTTACTTCGTTATAACAGAAGAATGAGACTTAGGAATTATTATTGACAGTGGTAGTCTATTATGATTTCCAATGTGAACTCTGAAATTTTCTTCTAGGTTCACAAGATATCAGACACTGGTAACTAAGATACCTGGCTAACAGGACAAATGCAAAAATGGAGCTCATATATTGTTGCAGAAACAAATCTTGAACATTGGCAAAATAGATTATTGTGGCATATAAGAAATACAGTGCAGTGTAGTAAGAAGGCTTTTAGGTTCTCCTTTGGAAAACTTAGCTCACTCACGGTTTCTACACTCTGAAGATTGCTATGAGCCACTCACATTGATAAAGCTTTATTGTATCAACAGTTCCACATTCTCTGTATATGAGGGGCTTGATGAAACAACTCAACTTGATGGGAGATTTTCCATCAGTTCCAATGAGCTTCTGGATGAAGCCTGTACTACTTCTAGAAGCAGCAATAAGACACACGCACACTCCAAGGAGATGGCAAAGCTATATTCAAACAGTAGTCTAACCTGTTGTACATTCCAGAACTCCCATCTGCCTGCCTGGTATCCTAAGTTTTAAAGACATTTCTACTTTTGAATGACGATTTGCCCGTTAGTTTCTTGGCTAATTCAAACTTGCAATGAAGTCATACCAATACTACTTTATCAGTGCCAGTCTACGAACGTGGGAAGAACTGAGACATTACAAACCTGGCATTATGGTTTCAGCACAGGATAAACTAGCAAGGGAAGAGAGGTGGGTTGGAGGGACATCTGTGTTTAAGTGGAAATCTCTCTAATATTGAAAGGTTGGCAAAGACAGGGCAAGCCATCAAATGGAAACATTGACCCATTTTCCTCAAAGTTGGCTGAGCAGCAATTAGGTGTTCTTCTGGATTTTAAATGAAATTTGATTCAGCTTTGTTCACACCTGCTTGGTCCGTTTTCCATGCAAGTGTGAGCACGCTGGATTTTAATATTAAATACAGCAAGTAACACAAAACCATGAATGAATTCCAGAAGTTGATGCATTAATTTTGTGCCCAAATCCTGAATGAGGATTCCAATATTAAATACAACAAATACCAAAATCCTGAATGGATTCCCCTTCTACACACTTGAATGCAAAATCAAGTTCTAAGCATTAGCTCATGAAGAATTCCCTGTATGGAAGTTGTGACTCATCTTTCCACTCTAGTCCAGAGGGGAGAATGCAGATTATTTTATTATTGTTTTTATAAATGGATGAGAAAGGTAATAGTGAATTTAGTACAGGGTGTTTCCCCAGGAATTAATGACTGGTTGAGGCACGGGACTGCTGTGATTTGGACCATCAAGTCTCCTAACTGACCACCAAACCCCAGGAAATGGCTGATGCCTCAATCAGTATTGCTTACTTAATAGGACAAAAGCACAAAATGTACAGCCTAGTTGTAAAAGCGAGCACCATTCTCCAAGAACGTGGATACCAACTTCATATTACAGACATCTTTTCCCCGTGTCCACAATTAAGAACAACCTGGGAGGGTAAATAAATCCGAGGAGACAAAAAAGCTTCAGCAACAAACCAGCGGGTCATAAATAAACTCCCCCCTACAAATGCCAAGCACTTTTGTTTTCATTTTTTTTTTTTAATCATTGCTCACCCTGACATGAATCCTAATTAAAATTTTACACAGTGTGTCTTTTAATTAGCCATGGCTGGAGTGGTAAAAGCTATCAATATTTAGCAAGATAATTGTACGAAATGACTTTTCAAAAATGAACAGCAGGCATGAATCCACTCAACAGCAGGGGGTTATTCAGATGCACATTGTGCAAGATGGGGTGCCTCAGATAATGTGCAAAAGATAATAACGCACACAGGGAGTGACACATGCTGCCATATTTTGTGCTTCATTGGTTTTCTGCAAGCAGCATTTGGCTCTTGTTGCATTCAGGACATCAGGGTTCACATGAGCTACAAGGCAGCGATTTTTATCTTTATGTTGTTGATTTATTTTCTCTTAAATGGTGGGATGTGTTTAATAACAGTGCATACAAACAAAAGACTGAGAAACAGTTCCCTGCATGACCTAGTTGGCTTCCCCTACACACAGGGTAACAATGAACAGTTGAAGAGCACGGGCTTTTTCTCAGATCTCGCTGAACTGGCAGGAGAGAGAGCAATAAATGAACTTCTGTTTTCCAGAGCATGAAGTAAATGCACCCAGCTTTATTTTACAATCTATTCACAAATGTCTGCTTTTCACGTGGCCGCCTTTGCTCTTTTTCTTATTCTTTCACAGAAGAGCTAGGTGAGGCAAGTTAATATGCAAGAGTTTAGATAGTGTTAAGGTATAAATTATCACTGATGGGTTTATAATTGGGCATATTATGCCAGAGCTGCTTGTAAATATTTCCTCTGTGCACTGAAGAATTCAGCAAATCACGTCAAACAAAGTTCTGGGGCTGGTATATCTATGCAATGCTTTTACAGGCTGAAATCTTCAACAGTGTGCGCCCACAGAAGCTCCCTTAGGCACACTTCATATAATACAGCTCCATGCAAACAACAAGGAGCAGAGGATGAGCATTAATGTCAACTGCACAAAAAAGCGACTACAAATTTTTCCGTGCAGGTACTGGCATGGAGATGAGAAACCATTAAGCCAGTTATAGTTAAATTTCATTTTCAGGATAACATTCAAACAGGGCATGTCCAACCCACGTTTGGACTTCACAAGGAAGCACAACATCCCCGTCTACTTGTGCTATGGCTTGAAACAGATAACATGTAGTTGGCCTTCCAGCCCAACTCGGCATGTGCCATATAAACTCTGTTTCTGGTACCATGTGCCCAGTGGCAGCCATCACTCTCTGAATTAGCTCCTGACAGGATTGGTGAAAATGGATCTGTATAAGCCCTATCAACAGGGCAGCATTTCAAGAGGGGCATTAACGCCCCCTCTGCTAGAGTGCATAATGCATCACCAACTTCCAGGAGTCACACAAGGAGGGTATTATGGATCCAAACCCTCCCCATTTATCCTAATAGTCAGAATAAGTGATAAAACTCAAAGACCAAAAGACAGAGCCATGCTGCAGATCATCTCAACCTTCTGCAAAATGGTGTGAGGAAAACAGAAAACTGTTTATGTTGATGATGAAATTCGATCAATGGAAACACTGAGAATTCGCTAACATGGAGTACTTGGAAAGGGGCTACACACGAGTAGGCAGGCAGGGGTGCTCCATCATAGCAATCTCCTATAAAAAGGTTGAAAACCCCTGCGCTAACAGACAACTAGGAGAGAGCCATCTTTATACAACCTGAAAGAAGGGTAAAAATGCCACAGCTACTCTACTGGTGACTTATGACTACACAGGCTCTAGTCACAGGCCCCTTAAGTCATGAAAGTCATTCCATTAACTGCAAAGGACTTTAAACAAGGTTGTTGTTAGTTTGTACAGAAGCCTAAGTGTTCTCAATTCTGTCCCCAGGTCTAACCAATTTGTTATGTGACCTCAGAGTATTCCCTCTCACCTGCCTTTGCCTTAATTTCTCTCTTTAAAATGACAGTTAAGCTTCTTTCCTAAGGCAATCTAACCTGCAAAACAAAATTATCTAGATCTGTGGGCAATAAATCTACGTGCTTATCTAATCTTTTCTTATTGATTTTAAACAAATAATATTTTCACAATATTTTAACATGCTAAATTTAATGGCTGTATTATCTGGATGTATACCACAGCAGTCAGATACTATCATGATAGGTACCGTATATGATAAAAACATTATAATAGTTTTCCTTCTTGGCTTTCCATTCTTCAAGAATGGAAGAGATAAGAGGAAATAGCATACTAACTAAGCATGAACTGCAACATAGTTATTTCAGTTTTCACATAAATAAAATAGTACTGGAGTTTCATAGTCCAAAAAGGGAGGGAAAGAAAAAAAAAAAAAAAGACTGTGAAGGTAAAAGAGTAAGAGAAACTCTTTTCAATGAAGACAACAAATACCATGAATATGGTACACGAAAGATGGACACGACTGACAGCAGAGGGACGACTACAGGTAACAACACTGGCAATAGTGATACAGGTTATAGAAGGTTGAGCTTATATGGAGGACTTTAGTATCATCCTAATATTGTAGCAGATGGACTGACAGTTTTAGAAGACTGATAAGATACAGATAAGATGAAAGTTGTATGGGGGTAGGGTTGGCAGCAAGGCATAGCAACAAAACCAACAATTTATTTTATTTATGCAATTTATAGGGTGCCCTTTCCAACAAAGGCTTGGGGCAACTTACAGTGGGTGTATCAAAACATGCTATTAAGGCAGCGAAATAAACACCGGCATAGTTTGCACTGAAGTCAGCTGCTCCCAGACACAGCATCTTCACATGCGCCTGGGAGCAGAACACTGGCAGGGAGCCTGAGAGATCAGCCCTGGGCTCCAGGTGGTGACATCAGGTAGCAGAGGGGCTGGCTGGGGCACGAGGATGCTGAAATGTGGGGCTAGGCAGCAGGCATTCCCCACATTTTAGCACCCTCATGCCACACCTAGCCCGTTACTGTTTACACATGCATTTCAGCACACAATTACTCTGCCATAGGATAGTACTGTTCCTGACAGAACTAGCCTATAGCAGAGTAAATTTATTGCACACGAATACCAGCCCATGTGTAGACCATGATGCTTTACTGTGGAGTTAGTCAGTCAACTCTGCAATAAACTGCACATGTAGAGAGTAAGACAGAAGAACAAATTTAAAAAGCAACTAGAATATCAAAAAAATAAAACAGAGACCCACTAAACAATGTCTCAGTGGATGTACCTACAGGCGATGCTTTACTGCAGCACAGTAGTGTACTTTACTGCACAGTAAGCACATGCATGTGCGCATGCTTACTGTGCTATAAATAACACTGCTCATGACTAAATTTGCTACCTGCAAATGCAAGTAGCAAATGTACTTGGAATTAGTTCCTGCTCAGTAACTCATGCATAGACACTAACCAGCAGCACATTTGCTCCCAGTCAGCCCTGCCACTAGGCCAGCCCCAGGGCTCTAAGGCTGGGAGCCTCTCCTGCCCCAGGAATGGGTTGTTTCTATGGCAGCCCCACCCTCAGGCCCTTAAAAACCTGCAGGCATTTTGAGCCCTGGGGCATATGTGCAGGGAGCCTTAGGCCACTCCAGGCCCCGTGTCCCCCTGGGCAGGCCACAGACCAGCTACACCAGCCTGCCTGGATCCCAGGACCGCTGCCAGACCTGTGCCATGTAGGCCTGCAAGCTGCTCCAGGCTCCTGCCGGGCCTCTCAGTAGCCAGGCTCAGCTGCAGGCAGCTCCTGGCCACCAGGGCCAGCTCCAGCTGCTTGCAGCCCACCTCCACCAGCCTGCCCAGAGCCTGCAGGTGCTGCCTTGTCAAGCAGCTCCCAATCCCATTGTGCCCCTACACTGGGCACTGCAGGCAGCTGCCCAGGCCCAGCAGCACAGGGACAACTTCATGGAAACCCAAAAAGCTGGCACCATGAGCTGGGCTGACAGGAGCCCAGGGTGCTAGTCACTGCTGCCAGGGGCAGGGGTTGGAGCAGCCACAGCCACAACATGGAAAGGCAGGGGTGGCAGGGAGTGCAGTGCATGCTGCTCCCAGCCAGGGAGCAGAGAGTGGGGCGACCTTTTCAAGATGGCTGCTGGCAGCTGCAGCAGGAGCCTCGAGCTCTTTTTGGTGGTGGCAGGCAGGGGCCCATTGCATGGCTGCAGGAAGTGGCAGCAGTTTGGTGTTAAGAGCAGCAAATCTGCTCCCATATCCCGGCACGTGTATGCATCTGCCTGGGAGTGTTTACTTGCAAGGAACTGATCTCAGATCAAATGCACATGTAGATGTGCCCAGTGTAGCTTTGTTTGCTAAATGCCTGCCCACATAGGAAGGCCTTCCAAAAGACGTCCAGGTGCTGGTGGGTCTCAAGAGGGAGGAAGTTCCAGAGCTGAACAACCTCCCATGTGTTTTCACCAAGTACATTTGACATACTGATAGTGCTTGCATTAGCTGCTCTCAGCTGACCACAGGGATCATAATGGGGTGCAAGGAAGAAGGCAGTCTTGGGTAGGTAGGGCCACAGTGTTGTCATTTGTTCTGATAACAGGAAAGGAAAAAAAAGGAATAATCTTTAGAAGCACGTATTCATCCAGCGTTTTGAAGGTGAACAGTGGTCATTATCAGCTTATAGCCATACTCTGAACAATATGGCTATCAGGAAATTTGTTCCCTGAATTAACATTAATGAGTAATGGAATTAAATCTTCTTCTTCCCTGCTAGAGCCTGTCAGTATCTATAACATACCCTAAAAAGCAGAGTTTATATTCTACCACTGGCTACACATTCCTTCCCCTGCTCCAAGTTCCTGCCTTCCCCCCACCTTTGCTTTCCCAGCTTTCAAAAAAAATAAATAAATTAGAAAAATAATTACATACAATAATCTACCTAAAACCAGGAGTCACTGGCTTGGGTGAGTAACCCCAGAGATCTTGTTACACATCCACAACATTCACAACATATTAATCTTGCTGCCAGTAAAGCTAATTGCTTAAGAATTAGCTTGGGAATTTATAAAAGCACTTTAACCCTTCGTGTAAATGAAAAGAGCATAATTTAGCAAGTCCTATTGAAGACACAGTAACTGAAAGGACATGTGGATTAATGCTGAAAGTAACACTGGACCCTATAGAAATGAATCTTCCACACATAGGAAAGTGCTAAACACAAAGTGTTACTACTTAATATGCAACTACTTAATAAACTATGTAATATGCTGCATCTCACCAGTGTTAATGGGAAATGAGTGTTCCCATCTCATAAAAGTGTCTAAAATAATACAGGCTAAAATAATACAGCCTGCATTTTCAAACAAGTTCAGTGCAACTTCTGGCAGTTCATGGCCAGAGTTATTTGTTACTTTGTTTACACAAATTGCGAGTGCAAATTACTCGTGCAAATGGATCCTTAGTCTCCTGGAAGAGAAGGCTTATCACAGGGAAGCTCCTCAGTAACAAAAGAGATGGAAATAATAATTTCTGGGGGGGGAAAAAAAGTGTGCTCCTGCCATGTGATACCTTTTAACACAAAGAGCCATGTTGGCCAGTATGAGCATGACTAAAAGAATTTAAGCAGTATGCCTTGCATCACAGTGTTGGGCTTTTCATTCCATTTTGCCTGCCACTCAACTGATGAAAAGTCAATGATATTAATTAACCAAACACAGATCTGTTTGTTTTTTAAATACCAACATGCATTGTCATAGTACTTGTTAACAATCATGCGTCATACACATTTCTGCACAATACATTCTGTTCTCTCAGCCTCTAAATATGAAACAAATGTATTATAAAATATTCCAAGCACAATTTACAGACCTTTATATCAGGAAACAAGGGGGAGAGGGAAGTAAATTAACATGTATGTCAGCTCTCCCTTCTCATCTCTTTACATAAGTGCTGAGAGGCTAATGCAGGCCTGATTTCAAGGGGGGAGATGGTTGGGCAAGCAGGCAGTTGTCTGTGAAAACAGACAATCAGACTGGGGTGGGAAAACTGACCATGGGGAATAAAAAAGATGGAGTCACTGGTGTGTAAGTAATCTGGAGCACCCACTAGGGAATCACAAACTGGTGTGGGCAGGAGAAAAAACCATAAAGCACTGAAGAGTGCAGAGAATCTTAACTAGGAAGAAAGAAAAGCTCATGATACCTTGGGAACAGAAACCAGCTGGTCCCACTGTTGTAACCTAGCCTTTTGTTGCATGTATAAGTTCCTAAGCCTCTTTTCAGGTATTGATGGGGCAGTTTCAGACCATGAAAAAGGGGAGTTAGCTAGATGTAACCATGTTGTATGGTCCTTGCCAGGCTAAGGGGGGCAAAGAATATATTAAAATAGGCAAATGGATGGAGCTGCCTCTTGACTGCAAGGAGATCAAGCAGGTTGGGACTACCTAACACTGAGAAAATAACATATGCCATTTAGTTTAGTTACATACATAAGCACCATGACCAACCAGAGTGCTGACCAAGCTACCAAAACTAAGCAGTCCTGGCCATTGGAAAGCCTGAAATCTAGAGCCAAATCCTCATACAAGATTTGCAGCCTGAGCCCAGCTCTATTACAATCACTTTGGGACATCACAGATGGTTCAAGAGTGGCTGGGCAGCTGCTGCTCAATATAAAGCAAATAATTCAATAGGATTCTGATGACCTCAGGTTGGATTCTTTTGCCAATTACTTCAACAGACTTCTCAGAAATGGTCACTGAATTTGGAGTCCTTCCACTGAAATAAAAAGGTTACCAGGAGCTAGGACTGTTGGAAGAGTTACAGAAACCAAGCAGGATTCAGAAAGGAGACTGACCCCTACTTTAAAAAGCCCCAAAGCCTCAAATATTTGTGGACCCTTGCAGCCAAAGTCAGATGAAAGCACATCTCATTTGGTGGTGCCTCTTTTTAAATTTCACCAATAACCCTCACCTGAGAGATTGCTTTAAAAAGAGTTTGGTTTTTCTGTTCATCATGTTGTAAAGTGATACCTGTCTCACTGAAAGCAAGTTTTCCAGTTTCATAAGCTCTTTGTAATATATTCTTTCACTGTTCAGTAATAAACCGTCTCTGTTTTGATACTCTTATACTGTAAGGGTATAGTGAATGCTAAGAAATCCAGCCATTAAATAAAAGAGATGGAGAGATTCCTTTTAACCATAATTATGTGTGCACAGTCACAGTCAAATTGTATTTGCTGTCCTATATACACACACGTGCACATTTTTGCAAATATACCAAACAATAACTTGTCATTAAGATAAATGGGGGGAAAGGTCCAAAGTAAGAGAACAGGTAGGTATATACTAGGGCTGTGCGAAGCTTCAGGTGGTGATTTGATTTGGAGGAGATTCAGCCTGATTCGGTGGCTGAATCTCTGAATCCAAATCGAATCAGGGGACCAATTAAAAGGTCTGAACTGATTCAAAGCTCTCCGAATCTTTGGAAAAGATTCAGAGAGCTTCGATGATTTGGACAGTCCCCACCTGCTGCAGCTAGCAAGTACTAGGGGTGAGGGAGGGAGGGGACTATAGCAGGACCCCTGCCAGGCCCCCACCCACTCCCCCAGCCTTCCCATGGCTGCCCTGCCCAGCCCAGCTCCCAGTGCTTTAAATATAGCCAACAGGTACTCAGCTCTGGTATGGGAATCTAGGTTAAAGTTCCCTGTTCCAAGGCAGGCAGAGCAGATATTTAACCTTGTTACGATTCATTTCAGCATAATTCCCTCATCACCAAACTACTGATTCTTGCAGGAGGTGCCTCTCTCTCCAGCCAGAAATCCCATCCAAAACAAGGGGGTTCACCCTGATAGGGAGGCAAGTCAGAGAGGGAATGTGAACCTAAACCCTGCATATTTTAGGAGCGCCCTGGCTGCACAGCCAGTTTTTCTAGTCCTGCATTCACGCTTTCTACCTGGCATAAACCCTAGTTGCAGGAGCCATGCTGTCCCTTTGCCATATTCTTGTAGCAAATAATACAGCACACCTGCTCTAGGGTTGTGTGCATGGGAAGCTATTCACTGAGCCTCCTGCTAGACAACGCAGGTGGCTTTTCAATTTTGCTTCCACCAACCATACGGTGACTAAATCAATGGTAGGAAAGAAGTACAGATGCTTTTTAAACTGTAGGTTATTCAAAGCTGCCAGTATGCTACTCAAATTAATTTTGCAAACCTGGGGTGTTTGTGTTCCTCTTTCTGCAAAATTGCAGCCCTGGAGGGCTTTGTTTGGTGCTAAGTTGCTATGTTCGATCTCTCAAAGACATGAGTAACTAGAGAAGTAACTCAAAGCCTCTCCTGCTGTAGCAACCTGTAGCGTAGCAATGCTTTTATGAATGGGACTCAGCTTGCACAGGTGTGTGGTTGTTTCTTTTAATCAACAGTTGGTTCTCCAGTTCTGTTGTTCCCTTGTTCCAAGTACCTAGTCCCTGTGCTTGCTGCTTGCACTCCAGCACCCAATTCAAAGATACAGTAGGGCCCATGAATTCACCAAAGCATTGGCATTAGCTTATCCTGGTTCAGAGCTGTATTTAACATGTGCTAACTGCCCATGGACTTCAATGAGACTAAAGCAGATATTTCATGCATCAAAGCCTCTCTCTCTCCACCCACCTTTTTTCTTTTTCTTTCTTTCTTTTTTTTTCTGGGGCAGGGGGGAGGGGGAAATAACTACTATTGAGTGGTTACATCCCAAAACTCCTACAGGTAGCTAGGTTGAACAGTTCTTATCCTAGTAATTTTCATAATTGTTTTTCTTGCGTCTCTAAACCACATGCGACCATTTTGTTATGTATGGTTGTGCTAGTTTACTTCCATAGCTGAGCATCCCTTATGGAAAATGCCATGCCATTAGACCCTCCCCTTCATATTGGGAGAGGGAGGGTAGAAGGGAGAAAGGGGCTGGTTATAAATCACGCATCACTGCTCACCATATTTCTGCAGCCAAAGGTAAAGCCAATTGGCCTCTTCATTCAGATCTCTAATTTAAGCTTGTAACGGGGATCTGACCCAACCCCACCCTCACCAGGGTGACAATCACCAGGGCACTTCATGGTCCACAGGAATCCAGGCCCCCTTAGGCAGGGCAGGGAAGCAGCAAGAGATGGACCCCCCCCATACACCCATCCCCCAGGTATGGCTGAAAGCAGGAAGCCAGGCTCCACCTGGACCTGGAGCCCAGACAGCACCAAGAGCAAGCAACCAGCATGCTCGGCACCACCTAGATCTGGGAGGCCATAGCTGCTGCCAACGTTGAGCCCCAGTGTCAGTCAACCCAGAACTTCCCCTGTCAAGGAGCACCAGCCATGGGAGAGAGGTACTGGGCCATGCCTCTTCCTTGCATCAGAGCCAAGAACATCTCAGAGACCAACCCAGCTCTGGCTTCCATGACAGGAGCCTGACCACCCTGTGGATGCTGGATGCCAAGTCCCAACAAGGGATTCAGAGAGGGTTTATAACATCTATGGCCCTAAATTACCCACAGGGGTCGGCCCAATATAGGCTCACCTGTGAATTAGAATTGTGACTGGGGGGTGAACCCTGAAGAGCCTTAGCTGCGGAGAAGACAGATATATACTGCAAGGCCAAAGCTAAACCTGTGACCAGATGATAGACACATTCATACCCCAATACTATCACAGAAACACCTAAGTGGAATGGGGTGGAGTGTAGGGGAGGCAGAGCCCCACAGAAGATGCCCGTTACTGCACCTGTCAAAACGTACCCTATGACAGTCAGGTATCACCTTCTGATATCCTTTTCATTAACATCAAATTGTGGCAAGTGGTACGTAGAGATAAGGAGGCAAAACACCCAATGAGAGTGTGGCACCTGAGCCCCACCCCAGTGTGGCCCCTTGGTCTGGGTCACCCTATAAAGTGACATTTTCTTTATCAATTACATCACACCCATGGTTACAAAGATTAAAAAACAGCATCACAATAGCAGCACAACAATAAATTGGAACTTTTCTTCTATTAACTGAGCTGGTATCTTTTATTGCATAGTATTTTCTTCCTTCATAAAATAACACAGGAAAATCTGTCCGCTAGTAAAAAATACACACAACCTAAGTTCTAACAGCTTGTTTAAAAATATGCTAATTGTGACAGCTTTCTAATTGCCCAACAAGTAAACTAAATGTCTAGTAAAGGTAGAGAGACACATTTTAAAATGCAGGGAGTTATTTTCCAAGTTTCCATTCACGATTCATTTGTATGCACTCAGCCATGTGTGAGTCACTGTACACAGTCAGGTTTGCATTATTATTGAAAAGACCACCCCAGTAATCTGAATCTCTGGAATACAGTAATACAAACATATTACTGGCTACCCTTTCACATGCATTCTTGTAAAATTATGCATTCAGATACCACAGTAATGAACACAATATCAGGACTAGTTAGAAAATACAGGTAAAGGGGGAAATATTCATTTCCCATCTACAGAAAAGATCATTTTCTTTTATTTTGGTTTTCACACACACACAACAAAAAAAAGCCACTCATTTCCATGTGCTGGAGGAAAAAAAATGATTTTCTAAAAACAAAAAATGTATTTTTTGTTTTTCCAAAAAAGCCTGCTGATGAAAAATTGCTGTTCCAATGCAAAAATGTACCAACTCAATTATGTGAGCAACCATGCATTTCATTACATTAGTAGTTTTGTCCTGAAATAAATGAGAAGTGGCTGGCACTGTGGCTGTAACACTGAACCCTAGCCCTGCTATAGATTTCCATTGTGGGTTTTGGTAAGTCTATTGTTCTCTACACCTATTGTAAAAAATACAAGGACTTCATAGAAGGCACTTTCATGGAAAATTGTCACCTTTCAGCAGTTTTTTTTTTTTTTAAAAACTGTCCTTTGAGACTTAAGAGTGAAATCACGATAGGATTTGTGCTGCAGGATCCTGGTGGGGAGGCATGGCTCCTGGCAGGACATAACTCCAGCTAGTGCCACCAGTGCTGCCACCACTCCACATCTGGTCACACACCATTCCCACGCCACCAGCTCCGCATCCGGCCAGTGTGCCATGGGATGAGAGAGGCTGTGTAAGCATGCCGTGGGATGACAAAGGTTGGGAAATGCTGTTTTACAGGATAGTCCAAAAGCTTACGAATGTGGTAGAGGTTGAGATGGTTTATCTTTATTAGATACCATAGGTGCTCTTATTGCTCCCAACTTCCTGTAATTTGAAGGCCCCACCCCATAGCCGTCACAACATTTCAGTAAATACTGTGATCCAGATTTTATGGATAGATGGATTTCTATCTATCTGAAGAACAGAGTAGCAAAATGAGCTGCCCACAGTTATCTGGAAAGCCTGTAATAGCAAAAATTCAAACCAGGCTCTCTCAAATTCCAGGCTAGACCAAAACCACCAGTCAGGCCACATTGTTTCTCCTTAATGGAAATAGGATGAGATTTTCCAAGCTGGCCTAAAAGTTTTAAGACTTGAGTCTTAAATTTATTAGTAGTTTAACTAGGAAAATTAATGGTTTTACCCTTATTAAATGCTACCAGACTTTTCCCAAAAAGGTACAACACCAAAGCTTATCTTTGACATACATCGATTTACAAAGGAATCAGGCACAAAAGAATAAGCATGCCAAGTTATGGGGTATGAGCACCACATCACATGCAAGCAGATGCTCCTAATTAACCACCTTGCATGCAATTACCTGATTTGCACATGCACCCTCCAGAAGTTGATATGCAAATTATTTGAAAATGTTGTCCGAGTGCTAAAACAAAGCCTGTGAACTGAAACTTTTTAAAAAACAAACCTGACCCACTTAGGTTCAAAGTATTGATATTAATGTTAATAATTATCCTTGCTGAAGTTTAAGTATCTTGAGGGTTACACCACATGAAATACTGGGTCCCAAGCAGCTCAAAGCATTTCAAACATTAATTACAACTTTATAACCTCAGTTTGCTTAATAAGCATGTTTTATTGGTGGCTTAACTGAGGCACTAAGTGAAGTGACTAGAACAAAAATTATATAGTAAATCAGTGAGAGAGTAAATCAATGAGTTTGCAGAAAAGCAGTCCTCTGTATTAACCATTAATCCTCATTCCCTTTCTGCCAGCAAGGTATTCTTTAGTGGACAAAAGGTGAATATTCCATACTGTCCTGTGACAATGTTCTTCTCCTTATAATACCTCCTCTGAATGCCAAAAATGTACAAAAAGGCACGGTCTATGTTACTGGACATGGAACCTTGTAAAAAGGAGGTTAAATCCTACAGGTGGTAAAAGACCCAAACAACAAATACACTCCTTCAGAGGAAATGATAATAGTCTCAAGATGCCTCAGCTGTGAGCCCTTTAACATTCCTCCCCTTATCAACACTAATAATAATTTACAGCTAGGATTCAGAGATGAAAGAGGAGCTTATCCTAAAAACACCTCCCCCCCCCCAAAAAAAAACCCCCAAAAAACCAACACAGCTCCAAGCAGCTCAAGAAAAAATAAACTTCTTGGAAAAAAGTTTCATTTTAAAGCAGCCTCCGGCAATGCTAACAGGTCACAGAAGAAAAATGAAAGACTGTGTTCAGATGGGGTAGGCTACAAATAAAGTTCCCCAACTGCAACATTTGGGCAGGTGAAAAATACTGTTTCATGTCTACCCTTCATGTGACAATCAAGCGATATTTCCAGAACCGCGTAGCCCCTTCCTTAAGTAAAGTATTTTTTAATGAATGATATAATGGTGAAAATGTAAGTAGGCTTACCACCTCTGCTAATCTTAAGTAGCTATAGTAACATTTTACATGGTGTAGGGCCTGAAAGACCCTAAACTGTAACTGAGACCCTAAGTAACTCATAAAGTGTACATAAACCCACAAAGAAAGAAATGCAGCCTCCTCTGGCATGGAAGATAACGGTAATACAAAACAATCTTATTTTTACATATAAATGGCATATATATAGCATATGTGTAAAAATAAGATCTATATAATGCATTGCTGTTGTCTTCCATGTTACTTGGAAAGACTTTCAGGCCCTATATGCCCCATATAAAGTGAAACCCACCCCCCATCAAAAAAGTGGGCCATAGACTTTCTGATGAACAGGTGTAAGATCTAGCCACTAAGCATGAAGTACTGAGAGGCAGAAAACAAGGTTTCCCTCAAAGTTTTGTCAAAAGACTCTGTTCTGAATGGTAGTTTACTCCTGCTAGGCTTCACAAAAGAATACATCTCAAAGAGGTAATAAAAGAATCAGATTCCAGATTCATTATGGGTAGGATGACCATATTATTTTGAAGGAAATCCAGGATGGGTGTAAAGAAATCCGGGACAGGAAGCAACATATGCACATGCATGCACACATACACTGCTGACCCTGCTGCTCCCAGGAGCCCTGATGGCAGGATGGGGCAACACGAAGGCCCATGGCCAGGCTCCATCCCCCATGCACAAAGGCTGGACCTGGCTGGGAATGGCCCCTGTGCAGTACCCCCCCTTGCTCCATGGCCACACAGCACATCCCTACCAGCACTGGCAGCCACCTGGGCTGCCATGTGCATCCTGAGCCTCAGCAACAGCCCCAACAGCAGAACATGACACTGCTAAGGACAGGCACCTATCCTGTAGGCTTGTGCGAAGCGGCTAGTATTCGCTTTGGATTCAGCTGACTCGGGGGACAGTGATTTGAATCACTGTCCTGAATCAATTCAGAGATTTGTCCACCGTCAAATCAGCCTGAAATCTGAATTGGCCCCATCCCCTGCCCACTCTCCCAGTTTGTTTGTTTGTTTTAAAGCCCTCACTTACCAGCTGCCACTGCCCCACTCGGTGTGATGGGCTCTTCCATGAGCACCCCAACCCCCCCTCTGTCCCAGTCCCCCACAGCTGCCCTGCCTGCCCCAGCACACAGGCTCCTGCCAGGCAGGGGGCAATCCCCACTGCCCTGCACTGCATGGGGAAGGGAGGGGACTGTGCCATGAGCCCCCAGAAACCCCAAAGCCACTGCAGCAGCCGGTGAGTGGGGGCTTTTTAATTTAAAAAGGGCCAGGAGCTGGGGCTGGGTGGAGGTTACAGAGCCCCCACCACAGCATGGGGCTGTGGAAGGCAACGGGAATCACCCCCAACACCTGGCAGCAGCCAGTGAGTGAGTGCAGGCTTTTTTTGTCCCCCCCATGGTCCCCCCTCCCCCAACTCTTCTTGGCTTGACCTGCACAGATGCCTGAGTCCCAGCCCACCCCAGGCAGGAGGAGAGGTGCTCAGTCCAGTCCACTCCCCAGCCCCCAGCTGCTGGTCAGGAGGAGCTAGGCCAGGCACGTGTGGCTGAGGTCCCACCAATCTGGAACTTTTGCTTTAAATTTAGCCAGCCAACCAGGACAGCCTATGAAATCCAGGACTGTCCCACCAAACCAGGACATATGGTCACCATAATTATGGGCAAAGACCTTATAGCATGTTCTTAAATGCTTACCTGAAAGATAGTCAAAAAGGTAGGAGAGAGGGCTCAAGGGATTAGGAAAAAAAGCAAAAAAGAGTTAAAGATGACTACAAAAGGAGTACACCTGTTTCCTGTGTCCTTCTTCACTAACAGTGAAAAAAATCTAACCGAATAAAAGGTTATTCACAGGTCAGTAAACTAATTTAATTCTCTTGTCTTTTCATACGTACCAGACAGTATATAGGATATTCCTACCTGGCAGCTTATTTGTTCTTACCAGCGAAACACACCTGTCACATATCCTGTGATATCATCACACTATAATCACTTTTAACACCACAGCATTGATACATGTAACAAAAGGATGTAAGTGTTGGTTCAAGTTGGAAACAGGTCTAGAACTGAGAAGTCACAGGTCAATTGCCAAAACAATCATGTTCTTACATGCTTGTTTTCCACCTCTGCAAACCAGGAAATAGAACTCATATGTAACAACCACCTTCCCTATCTAAATAGCATCTATCCTTCCCCCTTGACATCAATGGGAGTTTTGGTACAAAATTCAATACAGCCATGTTTATATCCAAAGTATCTACATCCAGGGAAGATGGGAAATGTGAAGAAAAGGCCAACACAGCAAACAAGTCAGCAATTTAGTATAACAGGACTAAACAGAACTTTTTACTGATGAAATGCACACACAGAACATATAAGCATTTTGTACTCAAAGTGTTCTAGTTTCATGTTGCTGTAAAATACCATTTTAGTTTGAATATGCCCAGGATTAATATGCGTTTACTCTGCTGTATCTTGTCTATTTTTAATCTGAAAAAGAAACATGCCAGCACATAGGCAGGGGACCTGTTTTGTTTAGACCTTAACTAGAACCCACCCTTCTGTTAACTAGAAACAGGAAAACCTGGCTTGTTGGTAGGCAGGAGAAAAGCAGACCCCTATCCTAATCGGACAACTAGGCAGTGTTCTTTTTTCAAATTAACTGGTTAAGAGGAAAAAAAAAAAAACAAACACACCAGAAGCCTGGTGACCCTGGGTTGGATATTTGGGATTATGTCAGCCCAGGGTACATAGGAAGAGGGAGCTGGGGGGAATCCCAGGGAGGGCTGCAGTTGGAAAAACCAGTGCAAAGGGGACCCTCAGGTACAGGGGAGTGAGAGAGTCTCAGTCTCCTCTCCACTCTTTTTCTTTGTTTCCTCATTGCTTTCCTGGGTTTTGAGTGGGATAATACTGCAGGGGCAGGTGGGCGGATGGAATTAATCCCTGGAGCAATTAGAGTAGAGCCCGGTAAGGCCTGGCTCCCCTTCTCTTGAGTTCTTTTGCAGTTTTTTCCCCTGGAGCTGTGGGATTTGGGACTAGGAATGTTGGGGTGTAGTCACCCCCAAAGCCACCATGTGGAAGTCCAGACCACTACTCTACAGCTTCCCAGGGAGCAATGAGGGACCCTTTGCACCACTGAAGGACCTGCACCCACTAGCAGCTCCCCAAGATGCAGTAAAACCCACAGAGAAGCTTATAGAACTCCCCTGCCGAGTGGCAGGTATAGGGGTGCAGGCTCCCCCTCCCCCAAACTAATCCTTGGGTGAGTCCCCATATCTCAAACTGCCTGGGCAACTGGTGCAAAGAGGGGTGCAAACTAGAGACTGTACTTTGTATTTGGTAGTATTTTAAATTGTATCTAGTGTTTTCCTTACCATTGTTTTCTGTAATAGATCTGTCCTTTGTACTTACATTGCTTGCAAGGAGGAGGTTTTGTTTATGTGGAACACCCCAGCCAACTCCACTGATCCCAGACTTTTGGGTGCAGACTCAAGCCACAATGAAAATGTACCGAGTACCCCAAAATTTGAACCCAGCTCTTGTTGCTGCTGACCGGCACCCAGAATAAGGGTCATGCTGATTGTGGTCTTTTCCATATATTATTTATATCTCAATGTTTCTTGTACATCACAGTTACACAATTCAGCAACATTCAGAAGTTGAGTGAAGAAATCAAGAGGCATACAGAAAGAGAAAGAAATGGTTTCCCTGGGAACTGACATGACACGAAGAAAAGTAAATTGGCTATTTGTAATAGCAGCTGATGAAGGAGAGAAGATTCTTCCAGTAAGAGGGAACACTGGGTGGAGAGCAGTGTAAGAGCGACTCAGTGCAAGAGTGTACATCTCTCGTCCTGCACTGTTGATCAGTCCACTTTAGCAGTAGCTAGTACCTCTGCCAACTATGGAGTTACACCTTCATGTCCACTGGAAGAGGCTCAACATTTTCAGTGATAAAAGAGGTTTGGTTTGATCAGACTTTGCTGACAACCGCTAAGGAAGGAAGCAGTTATATAAGCAGAAGGATGTAGAGAAGATGTGGGGAACACAGCACAGGGGATACTGTGGTGGGCATCTACTACAGACCCCCTACCCAGTGTCAAGACCTTGACCAGGAGTTTACCAGGGAATTGGCTGAGGCCACGCGCTTCTGGTGTATGGTCGTCATGGGAGACTAACTACCCAGACATCTCGTGGGAGGAGCGCTCAGCCAAATCCAAGTGGTCGCAAAGCTCTCTCTTGTGCATGGATGACCTCTACCCGACTCAAGAAGTCTATGGGCCAACAAGAGGTAAAGAGCTGCTTGACCTCGTACTGGCAACTGGGGACGACTCAATCAGCGACTTAGCAATTGAAGGGAAGCTGGGTGACAGTGACCATGAGCTGATCACCTTCATCATCTGCCATAAAGCTGGCAAGTCAGTCAGTCAGTAATACAGAAGTCCTCAACTTCAGGAAAGCTGACTTGGACAAGCTAAGGAGGCTTGTTGGTGAGGCCCTAAAGGGCCACAACCCAAAGGAGAGGGGAGTTCAGGACAAGTGGTTGCTCCTCAAGGGAGCAATCCTGGATGTGCAAGCAAAGTCCATCCTGTCTCAGAGGAAAGGCAGCAAAAGGGCACAGCAGCCCCCTTGGCTCTCCAGGGAACTGGCGGACCTCCTGCATCTTAAAAGGAAGACCTACAAAGGATGGAGGTCTCGAACCACCACCAAGGAGGAATATTCTGCTCTGGTCCAGACCTGCAGAGAGCAAACCAGGAAAGCCAAGGCTGCAATGGAACTCCAGCTAGCTACAAATATCAAGGATAATTTTTAAAAAGTCGTTTTTTAGGTATGTTGGGAGCCGGAGGAAAAGGGCAACATTGGACCCCTGGTAAACCAGATGGGACAACTGACAACCAATACCCATGAAATAGCAAACTTGCTAAATGGGTACTTTGTGTCAGTCTTTCCTCAGTCCCATGGGACGCCCCTGCCCACTGTGCGTCAGGGAGGCCCGCATGAGGGAGATTCCTTACTCTCTATCGAAGCTGACCTCATGAAGGAACACCTTGACAGTCTGGTTACCTTCAAGTCATCCAGCCCTTACAGTTTACACCCAAGGGTACTCAAGGAGCTGGCAAGCATCATAGCTCAGCCCCTGGCACAGATCTTTGAGAACTCCTGGTGCTCTGGTGAAGTGCCGCAAGATTGGAAGAAGAGCTCTTGTCATGCTAGTTTTCAAGAAAGGGAGGAAAGTAGATCAGGCAAGCTACAGGCCCATCAGCCTGACCTCTGTCCTGGGGAAGGTCTCGGAAAAGATTATCAGAGAAGCCATCCTTAACAGACTAGCTGACGGCAATATCCTGAAGGATACCCAGCATGGGTTTGTTGTGGATAGGTCTTGCTTGACCAATCTCATTTCCTTTTATGACCAGGTGACCTATCACCTAGACAAGGGGGAAGAGATTGATGTCATATATCTTGACTTTTTAAAAGCCTTCGATCTGGTATCCCATGATTACCTCTTGGCAAAACTGGCTAACCGCAGCCTCGACCTCACCACAATCCACTGGCTGGAGAACTGGCTCTGTGGTAGGACCCAGAGGGTGGTGGTTGACAGAAGCCAATCATCTTGGTGCGCAGTCGCCAGTGGGGTCCCTCAAGGTCTGTTCTAGGGCCTGTGGTGGGCCAGTAGGGGGTGCTCCTGCATTAAGCCACCCACCTCACTGCACCCAATCACCTTTCAGGCTCCAAGTGCCTCCCTGGGGGCGCCTCACATCTGGCCAACCCCCTTCTTGGAGCACACCCACTAGCATAGGGGTTCCACTGCCACCACCCAGGGCTGGGCTTGATTCTGGCTCTGTGCACCCTGGGAAACACAGGCCTAGTAGCCCTCGAGAGTACTTGATTCACTTCAAGAACTTGGGATGCTTCCCTCAGTCAGAAGCACAAGTAGTGGTCTCCCTTAGTCAGCTGAACCAAGGGGACCCCAAGGCATAATCTAGACCCTCTCCCAATAAGTCTCCCACACCAGATACAAAGGAGAACTTGATTGGTTACAAGGGGTAGGGTTGGAATAGAGTACAGGGTAGGGCAATATCAGAGAAATCCCATAGAGCAAACTCCCAACTTAACTAGGTCACCCATGATTTACATTTAGTGTTTTATGAATTTTATGCTTAATGTACTTAAATGCAAACATGCTTATTTCAGTTAGTTCCTAAGCAGAAGAGAGCAAGTGTTTGTTCAAATGGAAAGAACAAAATCAAAAAGAGGGAGAGATGCTCACAGTTTAAAGACTATTAAAAAAAAAAAAATTGAGAGCAAATGAGGAAAAAAAAATACATACAATGCATCTTTAAAATGACCTTCAGAAGAAACTTGAAACTCATTCTTTCTAATAAAAACCATCTTTTTCCACATGTTACGTATGTAAACAATACAAACTGTCATGGGAACATATTTATTACCCTTTATGATGGTCAACCCAGCATGATCTGTTAAAACCCTTAAAAAGCATTCGGCCATTTTACTGTCTAACTGTCCTCTGCTGTCTGCTGAATATTTGGATCATTACAAATGGAGCAACACTCTCAAGATTTACTCCATGGGTGACAAAACGACAGCCGAACTTTAACCCCCGCCAATAAAAAACCACTCATCCAATCCACGTAACAAGAGCTTAGCAACTGGAACAGTATAGTCAAGAATATTGCATTTAAGGCAGGGGCAAGCAATTATTTTGTGCAGAGGGCCACTTACTCAGTTTTGGCAAGCCATCAAGGGCCACATGACAGGCAGCCCATGGTAGATTAATATTAATTTTCTAAATTTTTTAGGGGCCCCGCAGGCCGGGTAGAATGGCCTGGCAGGCCACATCCGGCCCCCAGGCTGCATTTTGCCCACCTCCGATTAAAGGGAAACATTAAACAATTAAATCTAAATCTCATGGCAAAATATATGGAGCCTAATATTGGGAGTTCCTGAGATTCTGCAATTAATGAGATCAGATGAGAAGAGCTTGGAAACAGAGCCAGAGATTGAACCCTGTGTGTAGCACTAAGGTCCCACAAATCGCACAGAATTATGTGATACTCTATGCATGTTTATCAGAAGCACTCAGCCCATCAAACAACAAGGGTTCAAATTCTGGAAAAAGAGAGAGATAGGTACAAATGAAATTACCTGAAAATATCAAGTCATAGGTTGATGGGCACCCAATGGATTTTAAGCCCACTGTCTTGTGAGCTATGCAATAAAGTGAATGTTGTATTGCAATCCATCAGCCTGCAGCATTCTTTTTCTGGGAAATTAACATAATTGGCCTTTAAAATCATGCAATTTTGATTGCCATCCTGCTTATTTTTATTTCAGTGGACACAATTTGGCCATTCTGTCAAGAACCATTAGAGCTAGAAACCAAACACTCTCTAGCATGTGAAAAGTGGATGTAAATAATTGCTCATGAAAGAAACACCTTGCCAAGACAAGTTAGCACTAGCAACTTCAAGACCAGTATGTTTTTCACTCACTGTTCTTATAATAGAATTGAGAGAAAAGAAGAAGTTATTCTTTGTCCTGTGCCAGATCCATAAGTTCTGCATCAATATCCACTCAGTTCTTTCACAGACAAAATTCCAGATATTATATTTGCCTTCTAAATGCCTTTTCAGTACAACTTCAGAGGGTTGTCAGTTAGATCGTTGGAGAACTGATAGTAGAAGAGGCAAACAGATTGAGCTGGATACTCCATTCCCATCCTTTTTCTTCAAAAAAAGAAATTAATGAGCCCTTAATTTAAGCAAGGATTACTATAACCAAGCTAGAATTTTAGGCTAGGTACAGACATTACACATAAACCAGTATAAGTAATTTGGAGACTGGTCTAAACCTGTAATAGAACAGAAGTTCAGCATACATAGACTGGGTTCAAGATGGTGAAACCCAGTCTAAGACTTGGATAGTATTGTGGTTCTCAGCCTTTTTGCCATAGTGGGCCACACTTGCAACTCTCAATGTACCCACACATCCTACTTCCTGTGTATCCATTTTAACAGTGGATTAACTGGATGTCACATGAGCTGTAGCATGATGCCGGTTGGGTCACTGGTTGAGAACCACTATTAGACTTCATAGTTTCATAGTTTCTAGGGTTGGAAGGGACCTAAGCAGATCATCTAGTCTGACCTCCTGCCATGGCAGGAAAGAGCACTGGGGTCAAACGACCCCAGCAAGGTCCTTATCTAACCTCCTCTTAAAGACCCCCAGGGTAGAAGCCAGCACCACTTCTCTTGGAAGTTGGTTCCAGACCCTAGCCGGCCTGACCGTGAAGTAGCGCCTCCTGATATCCAACCTAAACCTACCTGGATCTGTGGTGACAGCGTGGGGTTAGGGGCATGTGCCTGGCAGCCAGTCAGGGATGGCTCCTGCTTGGCTAAGCTCCAACAGGCTGGGAGGCACAACTACCACCCCCCCCCCCCTTCTGGCTGCAGTCAGTGCAGGTCTTTGCATGCCTCTCCCCACCAAAGGGTGAACCTGAGTTCCCTTCACTCCTGATCCAATCTAAGCAGCTTAGAGAAAGCCATGTAGATTAGATAGATTGTGCCTCAGGCTTTTTGAATGCGTGTACTTAGCCTCATAGATTCATACTTGTGCTTAGAAAGCCTAAATCATGAGCAGAAAACTGCTCCATAGTCTGCCCAAAGAACTGGAACATTGAGTAATGGGAATTTCCCCCTATCTTCCAGCTCTGTCATATGCACAGATGATACCTACCAGGGAGTTATATAAAGTAGACAATCACCAGTTAAACTAGATGAATCTATCCACTAAAATGCATTGGAAGTCCAGGGGGAATTTTTGTAGTAAGCAGCATTCCAAAGTCTGCTTAATCTCCAGAAGGAAAATAAAATTAGTGCAGTTGGACCAAGGATTTTGAATCATAGAAAGTTAGGGTTGGAAGGGACCTCAGGACATCATCTAGACCAACCTCTTGCTCAAAGCAGAACCATCCCCAACTAGAATTATCCCAGCCAAAGCATTGTCTTGTCACATGTTGAAAACCTCCAAGAATGGAGCTTCCACCACCTCTCTGGGTAACCTGTTCCAGTGTTTTACTACCCTCCTAGTGAGAAAATTCTTCCTAATATCTAACCTGAACTTCCCTTGCTGCATGTGCTAAGTGTGCTGTGTGCACATTACACACACACACACCAGGTCTTTGGTTTTTTTAAACCCTTCTTTAACTTTAAAATGCAGAGAGAGAGAATTCTGTATGCTCTGATAGTAATTGCAAGTTATAAATCAGGATACTTACACAGGTTGCTCTAATAAAATCATGATTAGCAGTCTACTATTTCTAAATCTGTGCTGACAGCAAAGTCCTGGCAGATAAAAGCAGGAAACATTCCCCTTTAAGGGTGATTAGCTTTAGCAGTACTAACAGGCATTCTTGTGCTCTGGCTTGAGATGGTCAACCTATAACCCTCTGTGTCAGACTACAGCACATTTATCCCCAAGCAAAATAAAGGAACAACTTTCATTTCAGCTTCTACAAAATAAAATAGCTGGAAATCTCAATATTTAGTCTTCTGAAGGCTTTTTACATATGAGAGACTTAGAAACAGGTGTCTAATAGATACCTTTCAAGGATTCTCTCTGAAGGCTTGATTCCAGCTCAAGTCAAACAGAGCCTGACAAGTTTCCATTCAAATGACAACATTCACCATTGACTTTGAGTCACTGCAAATCATGGAGATATAACCTAGTTGGCCTTAAACTATTTAGCTTGGATACTATAGAAAGCGTGCTTGCAGCAGCACTGAACTTATTACAAATTACAAAATGACTGAGTCAACATTCAAGTAGCTAGTCCATGCTGACCTCCATGCTGCTATGCCTAAAATGATATCTGCGCTGGAGCTAGCTAATTTATCTCTAGTTAGGGTATAGCTCTACGAGCCACAGTTATCGCAGTGGCTACAGCACAGGCATACCATTCAAAAAGAGCTTTACAATGCTACCAGCAGCTTCCTGTTGGGAAGGTACTTAGGTATTGGACATTACTTGCCGCTTCAGATTAAAGGGTCACTTTGATGAGGAATATAAAAAAAAAAAAAACACCACGTGGCTAGAGGACAAGTACATTTGAAATTTTGAAGCACACCAAACATACAACCAACATGGTATCTGAATTAGATCAGACTCTGATTTTATAATCTCAGCAGAGGTATTGACAAACTGTCATTCTACCAGCTGGAGTTTTTATTTCCTGAAATACTTGGTCAAAAAGGAAACAATTAAAACCCACTTTGATCCAACAGCTGCTACTGCATCAAAAAGAATCATAACCATGTTTATTCTTATTACTTGTGTCATAAGGCACCTTAAATCTGACAAATGCCTGTTGAGCTATTTGTACCAGTGAAGAAATAAAACTGCATTAAATTTTGTTATTCTCTCTTTCCCTCTGGCTACCAGTATATACTGTTCTTGCCCTGAAAAGCCTTTTCCCTACTTTATCAACATTGTTTCTTTCTAAATGAAACTTGTTAGGGGCCTTCCTGGGGGCAATTAATTTTTTTCTTGTTTGGTCTGTGTTTAAATAAGCTATTGATTTTATTTTCAAGGTAATTTAAGGTAGTAATACAGTTCTCATTTGATAACTACCAGCTTAATGTGCTCTGAGTAAACAAATGTTATGGTTTCAATTTGTTATTTTTGTCATCAAAATCGACCAAGCAGCAACTGCTATGTGTGTGGGTGGATTCAGGAACTAAATGTGGTGTGAAGCAATAAGTAACATTAATAATTCAGTGAAGTGTTACCCAAGGCTAACTATTTACCGGAGATGAAGGATAATACTCCATAGTGGTACAAGATGTACGTCATTCCGCTAAGCCCCAAAGAGTTGGATGGGTGGTTGCCTAAGCAAAATTAAGCTGTAAACCTTCACAGTGTCAATATTTTTATATTTATGTCATATGAGCTCTCTCCTCCCACCATTAAAGTCCAAAGAAGCTTGGTCTTTCTTGATGGGAGTCAGTGGGCATTTTGACATTTTAGGATCATTCAAACTGCACAATATAGATTGACCAATTTTTTTTTTTACAGTACCTAAAGGAGTAATCTTCTCCAGAGAGGCGTGGAAGAGGAAATAACTTCTTTCCATTATATACATTTTAAATATTGTTTAAGATTTAAGTTGGTCAAGATTCATTTTTAAAAAGTAACTAAACCCATGATTTTTCCTAGCACACGTTTTTAAAAACATTCTTAAAACAGATCTCAAAAACAGTGCATGTACATGAGATTAAAATGTAGATGATGCATTATTTTCATTTCACAGGAGAAGAAAAGTGCAGCTAGAGTCTGCGATTGATTATGTATAGTTTCTCCAGAGGAAAGGAAAACCAAGCTGCATTTTTTGATAGAAAAGAACAACATATTAAAAAGGAAGTTAGTATTTCCAGAGAATAAACAGAAAAAGAAAGCCAATGGAAAATTGATACTGCCTGAATACTTGCCAGTTGCATTTAAATCAATTGTTATAGTAACATCTTCTTGTCCAACCATTTATATCTAGTTAAGTGCAAGAAACTCAGAGATCCATGAAGAACCAAGCATCATAAACATAATGAAATCCTAGCAACTTCCATAAGCAATACATGATTTCATGCAGTATCCTGATTCTGCACATGGGGGTGGACTAGAGGACCTTTGGGTTCCCCTTCCAATCCTATTATTATGATGGAAGACAGACCAACTAAACTCCTCTGGGAAAGTTATTTCCTATGGTTCGAGCTCATGAATGATGGAAGGATATTATCAAGGGAAACCTTAATTCTCTTAAATGTGAATTACCAACAATAGGAAAAGTGAGGTTGGACTGAAAAAGGTGGGAGTAAATTACGAGTGGCCAAGGTGGGGTCTATGGAACCAAGGAGTGGTAATATGCTCTCCAAGTCCAAACCACATGTTATGTTCACACTATTTATTAAGAGCAAGAATGTAATATTGATATTTAGGAAGTGACTGCATTCTTTCATTTAGTTTATATGGTAAGTGTCAAAATGCATCACTTGTGATGAAGGGCAGGACTCAAACCACTCATATGGGACACGTGACAACACTGAACTTGAAGATGACAATAAAATAGATCTTGCAAGTGTTGCTGAAGTATATTGGCACTCCCATGTGATCTGCTCCTGCTATAAAGAAAGAAAGATCAAACTAGCAAACCAGGTGCTTCTTGCCTAGAAGTAAAAACAGAAGGTACTTACAGTTTGTAGGTGAAAATAAGGAAGAGAAGACTTGTTTTATAGGTGCACAGGGCCACCATAAATAGTAGCAAATATGGTGACTATTTGGAGAATTTAACACAGACACATATCGTACATAACAGTTAAAAAACCTAACAGTGTAGCACTGTTGTTTGAAACTTACCTATTTTTGATTTATGTAGTATGCAGACAAAACTTCAGGGTTCAGTCCTTGCACCCATATGAACGCTATGACAAATGGACCTTACAGGAGTTTTATTTGCATAGATTCCAAGGACAAGTATCTATTAGGGTTGACCACATTTAGGGTGAAAAGTAGGGCTGTGCAAAGCTTCGGTAGCCAATCCAGTTCAGAGGAGATTGCAAATTCTCTTTGAGGATCAGGACAGAGGTTGGAGAGAGGCTGGTTTTCTTGTGAGAAATGTGCCCCACAGATAATTGAGCACTCATCTTTGATAGATTTCCGGTGTGCTTTCATTCTGGTGCACAGCTGTTGTTTGGACTTTCCATCAGGGCATTTGGTGCACTGGATGAGATCTATAATGTTTCTGGAAGTGCAGCTGTAAGATCCAGGAATGGCAATGGCTCTGTTGTGGGGTGTAGTAATTGTGGGGGTATTGGAGATATGTTGGCAGGTTTTGCATTTTTTGTCATGGCATGGTCTGGATCCATTTGGTGTGTTTGGGGCTGTAGGACGTTTGCTTCTGGTGATGAGGTTAGTGAGTTTGGTGCTTGTTTGAATTTACAAAACACTTTTCACAGATGAGCATATGAACTTCACTTCATCAACCTCCTAGATACAAAAAAACCCCTCATGGACTCAATATAGATACTGGATTTGTGACGCAATATAACCTGCCTGACATCTGACTCTACAGGTACTTCTCCAATATTTAACTGCTACTTCCCTCTTCCCCACCCCACTCCCAGCCTGTCTCTCACCCCCAACACCTCAATTTACATTTTTACTGACTGGCTTTCTTGCCCGCATACCAGCCTCTGGCTTCTTTATATTCATTCCATCCAGGAGAAAGCACACACCAACTGCAGACCTTTCCTCAGCCTGACAAAGGGTTTTTAAACCCGAAAGCTTGCTAAGATATATTTCTTCAGCTATTCAGTTAGTCTAATAAAAGATATCAGATTGACCCAAAGAACCTTGTCTGCCAACACAGCTACAACCTACACCCCTTAACACACACAAGTGATACGAGTTTTGCTTTCAGCAATTTGAGAGGCACTGTCCTAGAAACCCCTGCACCTATCTCTTTGAAACTTGGCAGGCTTCACGCCCTCAGAAGGGGCTACCATCCCTGCTGTTTTCATCGTAATTTTATACGTATTTTAGTGATTCCTCATTATAGTCTATGACCAAATCTCTGAATTCGAATCAAATTGGGACAGTGACTCAAATCACCAAATTGAATCACTGTCCCTCTGAATCCGAGACATCCAAAACTGAATTGAATACCTGCTGCTTCAAATAGGCCTAGTGAAAAGCACTGCAATTGATAACAAGTTGATGCAACCACTGCTTGCATATATAACCCTTCTCAAAGCCCATTCTGCCTGAAAAAACTGCTGGATTGGTAGGTACTAAAAAAAAGTTTAAATAAAACTTCTCCCTTCCTCCACCCACAAGATCATGAAATACCCGGAATAATTTGTGTAGGTATTTTACTCCCTTCTCCTTGTATCAGCATTTTGTAATACTCCTTTCATTTCTTAAAGCCCTAGTTCTTGGAGACATGTGATTATGTGCCCACCTCAGTTTTCATTTTTAGATAGCTGCCTTTTCATGGCTGTGGAGAAGAACAGAAGATCACAAACCCTAAATGCTTAGATCTCAAAAGGAAAACAAAATATTAAAGAAGAAAAATCTCATTACTGGAGGGGCAGGAGGATAGCAGAAGGACTCCCAATTTCTGAATGCTCAAGGTTGGAAATCCTATTCCCCTCATGATTAATCCACTTTTAACTTTCAGATTGGAAAACTCTTTAGAACAAGGACTGTTTCTAACATGTTTAAAAACCAATAGTTAGTTGGAAGTGCATGAACATACGCGTGTGCACAGAGAGAAAAAGTGATCCTTTCATTCAACAAAAATTTGCTAAATTCAATTGTTTAACCATAATTAGAAGGTATTTTTATCCCCTTGCTGAAACTGCTGTAAGCAAAATAAATACCAAAAGTAAGAAATGCTGGCAGGGTAATTAACTGGATAAGACTTTCCATTATGAGACAATGCTAGCTGCTAATATCAAAACAGGAATACGTAGGAGGGAAAGAAATACACGAAAATTGGTGCGTCACAATGAGGAGAAATTTAGAGATTACCCAAAATTCTAGAGCTGCACAAAATCTTTAACTTTGCCAACAGCTAGAATGAAGGTGACCCTCCAGGCTTATAAAATTGCTCAAGAGCTGCCTGACATTCATCAACACGTAAACACATTCCACCTTGAAAGGAAGAAAAAGGGCAGTCAACTGGGGCTTAGTTTCAAGGAAAAGGTGAAATAAGTTGATGTTTCACGCGAAATGAGACATTTAAACAAATTTAAAGACCCGAGGACAACGTGCTGGCTGTAATGAAGGGCAGTACCCCCATTAAAAAAAAAGAATAAAAGAACTGTAACAGTAATTTATTAAGTCCAAGCCTCTTAAATCAAGACGGAGGCAAAACAGAAGTACAGCTCAGCAGATCATGTCTGAACAGAGGTGGGAAATTCTTCCATAGTACATAATGTTTGTACAAAACCTTCTAGGCTAAAACATCTCCTTGGGTCTGGCCATGGAGACCACATTCATTAGAGATGCAGTTTTCAAGCTGGCATCAAGCAGACCACTGCCAAATCTGGCGATGAGGATAAGAGAGTAAAGATCCACTGTCCCCAGAAGATACAAAAAAAAGTAATGAAGAACATCTGTCTGCCACCTCAGCCTGATCATATTGGTTTTCTGAACAAGCAGGAACAAAGAAAAAAGGGATGCCTTCTAACTAGAAGTTGTGCACTGTGTTCTCCTTTGATAAAACGCAACCAAGAGATGAAAGAACACTTTGCTGTGGTGCGGATCTATCCTGTTATCATCATAGCCATATCTGACACTTGTCACGGAGAGTAAAGGAATTTTATATGCTTAAAATGTAAGTAAATCAGCGTTTAGGTGTTCTACCTTGCAAGCAAAAAATCCCCCATCCCCTCCCAACATTTCCCCCTTTCATTCAGGAATAGAAAAAGCATTAAGATTTTGTAAGCAAGCATTAACATTTTAGAAGCATTTCAATAACTATTTCATGCTTTTCACACATGAAAAAATGAAGCCTTCAATAACATCTCTGGCATTTAATGAATAATGAAATGGTTCTTTCAGAGCGTCCCAATCTGGTTATCTTGCTAGCCTCATTAAGACTTTCCCATCTAGAATACCAAGCCTTTGATAATATCAACTTAGTCTTGTTTTCCATCTGACAGCTGTCACAGAGGAATGGATAGAATATTCTAGGATTTTCACTGTAACGGAGTCTCTCCACATCACACTGGTGATAATATATGACATACTGGCTAAATCTTAGGCCCAACTGGCAGCTTTAAAGGGATAACCTAATCCAATGTAGTTCTGCTAAATCTGCTGCATCAAATGAACCAATATAATTACTCTGCAATGTTTCTAAAGAACAGACCTTTTACCTAACCCCAAGCACTGAGCTTCAGATAAAGAGAGCAGTTATTTTTATCTCAATCCTGGAATAATTCTTTGTAAACTCAATTGCCTGTAGATTCTCTGCTGTCACTCAGAGCATTTTCCCCACTTCTGAATGTTTTATTTGTTAAGTTTGATTTATGTATTCTACTTTTCACTGCTCTCTAGGTGAATATGGATGTTAAGACAGACAATACCTGAATTCACAGCACATCAAGGCAGCAATTAATAAGCCTCCTAAAAAAGGCCACTACAACCATCAGCAATAGCCATAAAGGATCTCAATAAGATTATAGTAGAAGATTTCGCCAGGTACATAAAGTTAACAAAACTGTTTTGGGGCTTAATTCAAATCAAATCAAAGCTGGCCAGTCATATGGGGCTAATTCACCTCATCCTTCCACGTGACTTACATCATTCCAAACTCCAGTCAGTTCTGCTAATTCTCTACAATGTGTAAAACAGTCCTTTTTGTTACATAACTAATTTTGCAAGTCCTGCTATTATGAAGGGTGGATACCACACAGATAACAAATCTGACACTTACACATTCAATCTATAAATTACTATTAAATGAATGCAATGTTACAAATGCAATTCTCATGAAATATTTGAAACAGGAATTGTTTAATGAGTGCTCAGTATTAGCTTGTTCCTGCTTTCATCGAAGAATAACTTCAGAGTCAAGCCAACCTCCAAGTGCTTTTGAAACAGTCACCCTGAATTTCTTAAATGACAAATTTCTTTTTGGTTGAATGATAAGCTTGACAAAACCCAAATGCCAATAGTATTCACTGGATTGCCCTGCATACGCTTCTGATGGCTTCCTTGACACACAAGTTGATATTTCTCCGTTACTTAATAGGCTTTGAAGCATATGCCAGGGTGGGGGAAATGGAGAATGGATCATGTGTTTGTTTTTTTTTAAAAAGAACATATTTGAGGTATTTTTGAACAGCAATACTCAAAAATATAACTTCCAATATGGTGTTGCTAAAGCAGCCTTTTGAACACCTTGTTAGGAACGAAAGTCACTTGAAGAGTGAGTGGATAGCTCTTGGAGGCCCAGTGAAGTCAACTTATCTGTGGAAACTCTGTCTTTATCGTCGTTTCTTTGTTAAAAATTCATCTGAGGATGAAGAGGTGTTCACAAGAGATCTTACAACTATAACACAACTTTGTATAGAAAAATCTAGTCACGCATTTTTTGTTCTAGTTATCCAAAATCATAAACTCCCCATACTGGTTCCAATGAATTACTAAGATTTATTAACAGCTTTTGTATGCATTGATCTGGACTCTGCATCTACTGCCTTTCTAGGGCTACAATTGAAATAATATTGTCCAATGCACGTTTAACAATGCAGAGGAAATGGTTTATTTTTAAGTGCTAAAATGGCAAAAGTCATAAACAAAGTTTTGTGAAGTATATTTAAATGTATTCCCCTAAAGACCCATCAAACTTCAGTTTTTATTTTGTTTTTTAAATGTTGTTTACTGGTGGCTCCCTATACCCCTGCCTCAATCTCATTCTGAAGTTGGCAGAAAACCAGTAGCATTTGCCAAAAATAAGATTGGTGTGTTACTTAACAGTGCTGGATGAGATTCCTCTTCCTAGCATATATGCCCAAGCACAGAAAGCTGATAAAGGGTGGAAGATGTGATTCATTAGGGTCATTAAAAGTTGGTGAAACATTAGTTAAGCCAAAGGGCAAGACCAGCAATTGAAATAATCTGTATCAGGCTCAGGCAGCATCTTACACACAACCTTAAATCAAGCTGAGCACAAAAAAAATTGCCCTCTGAGCCAATCAAGCAATTCATTTGCATGAGAAGAGATGCTTTTATTATTGATTACTATGTGCTCTGAATTTTCTTCCTATAACAAAAATAGTCTGGTGCACTCCTGTTAGCTCCTCCTGCTCATAAATGTTTCTCAAATCACCATCTCCCTCATAATATAAAGGCAAATAATTCACGAAGTCTGTATAGCTGAGCAAAATTCAAATCTATGTCAGGTATTGCTTGGGAGGTAATCCTCCAGGTCAGCTTATATGGAAATATGTCTAATTTCCATATGACATCACAGGTATCTGCTCAACGACTGGTATTTCTCTACTTTTGTCTGATAGTAACCCTTGATCTGTGTTCACTGAGCGAAGATTATGGTCTCGATAAATAAAAGCCGAAGGACCTCTTTGGTTGGGATTAGCCACACTAATCAGAATTCAGTGCCAGTGCAGTTTGTTCAAAACAGTTCTCCAGTTACAAAGATATTCTAATCAAGATTGCTGTGTCATAGTGTAGTTTCCACAATCTTAACTTCTTAGGTGAAAGACAACCATCTAACAGGGCTTTACAAAAACATCCTCATCACGGCAGGGAGGTAGGGTAGGCCAGAAATTAAGTCTATTATTTTATATACCAAGGTTGCCAAGGCTGAAATTTATAAATTAAGACTGAGAAGCATTAATAGAAATGATCAGTGCATGGGAAAAAATGACAAGAACTATCAAGTCAAGATTCAAGTTTTTAAAGTTCTTATGATCATAAAAGTTCAGTGGTGCAAGCCTAAGGCTTCTATCCTAAGGCAGAGGCCCAGATGCACAAAGTACCTTGGCGCACAGTTTAGCACAAATGAGGGCAGATTAATTATTATTGCAACAGTTTGTAATAATCTCTTTTTTTTAATTAAAAACGTACACACTGGGTTACAATTCACAGCTACAAAGTATTTAACCAAGAAACCAAAGCACAACTGTGTGACCTGAAGTGATCTATGAATTTGCCAGCTCCACTGAATCCCCACATTATCACCTTGTGACAAAACTCAAAGATGTGAATAGATAAAGCAGCAGGGGATTGTGCAACTCAAAAACATCTGCATAAGAAAAGCTATTAAAATAAGTTTAAAAATACAGTGTCAAGGGACAAATTTCATGTGGCAGCTCAGAGCCCAGCATTGAGGAGGTTTGCTACCACTGTAGATATGAAAATCCAACAGTTTGAATGAGATTCTTTGAGGCTACAGTCTGTTGGGTCAGAAGCCTTCTTAATGATTAACAACATACATTTATCCTGTAGTAGCACCAAGCATCTTCAGCCAAATTTGGGCCTTGCTCTTCTCGTTTCCTTGCAAATATGATGGGTCCTGTTCCAGAAACCCAACTTCTACTGTTGAAAATAAAGAGATCAGTAGAACATAGAAAAAAAAAAGTCACCAAACATTTCAGAATTAATAACAATCTGAACAGCGTTTACAAGTGGAGCAAAATGAACATCATAGATATGCGAGTGTAACCGGTCCCAAATCAGAGTAGAAGACCTTCACTCAATCACTGTTTGAACTGTTTGTGATTTTTTATTTTATTTTACACTAGTCGCTGATTTTGTAATACCATCTCAGTTGCTTCTGATTCTTCTGCAACAAAACCCAAACCCACCAGCTTTGTTCACAGATAAATCCTCTAAACTTAAAAAAAAAAAATCAAGAAGCAAGGTGTAGCCAAGTGATCTCAACCCCAGAAAGTTAAAGACATTAGGTTCCTGCCTAGAGACATGCATAATGTGATGAAACGGGGATTCACAACATGATCTCATTTACAGCACACTAAGTACATCTTGAAATGCTTCATACAAGTGAAGTTTGCTTTGTGGCAATTTTTTCAGTCCAGTTTTATCTGCTAAAGACACTTCAAGGCTCAGGCTGTCCCAGCCTTGTACCTTTGCTCAGTACAGGGTAGAATATAAAACTATTAAGAGCACTGTACTGCAAGTAAAAAGTGATATGGACACTTGCCATTTCCTGCAGTAATATAAACTCATTCCACAAGGTCTGAACATCCTACCTAAAGGGGGAAAATGTGAAACAGATAATGCCCTGGCTCAAGTGCTTGCATGAGATCCAGACAATTGCTACAAACCATTATGGCAGAACTGGTGGGGGTGACAACAATTAAGCCACAGCCAAATCAAAAGCAAGTCACAAGAGGCACTACACGGAGTTTTGGCACCAACTGAAAAGCCCTTTAAAAATCCTTTCCTGAGTGGTACACCCATCACCTAAGGCGGCCCACCTGCACTCTCTCTAAGACTTCAGCCAAAAAAATGATTCAAGAATTATGCACCAGAGAGGTCATGTGAAGAATATATCAGTAAAGGCTGCACCAGATGTGGAGGATACCAGCAAATAAAACCCTTCCAAAGATCACAAACACGAAAGACAAGTTGCTGACAAAGGGTATTCCCGCAACAAGGGGGGGGTGGAGAAGAGGCCTGTCCCTCAATTCTACATACCCATTCTTCTCTGAAGTCCTCTACCTCATGCATAGCTTGACTGCAGCGTTTTGGCAGTGGGCAAGGCCAGGCAGCAGCCCTCTTTATGGAGGCAATTTTCATAAAAGATGAATTATTTTCAGTGTATTAAATGAATGGTTAGTGAAGAGCTTATCTAACATGACAGTACTTCTTAATGTTATACTGAGGACAGCTAAATGCTTTATCATGTGTACAGCTGGTGTGTTTTGAATAGTCTTCTTTATCTTCTGGGACACTAATTTATGAGACATAGCTCATCTCAGGAGTAATTTCCTGAACAGTGAAGTTTTGCATAAAATCTTTGCTAATCTAATTTGGTTCCCCAAGGGACATGATAGCTGGAGGTTATATTCATGCTCTGAAATTTCTTCTGAAAGAGAGAAAGTCCAAAATATCCTCTTACATCAGCGTCTTCTGCAGCATAAATAAATTAAACACGCACTTTGTTTTGCACAGCACAAGTAAAGAGGCAGGTAATATTTGGCATTTACATAGCTTTTTGCTCCAGTGTGGTGTGCAAATAACCCACCCTCACAACATCACTCTAAAACAAATATTATTCTCATTTTTAGGATTAAGAAACAAAAGCACAAGATAGTGAAGAGACATTTCCAAATGCACACAGTAAGTCACTGTTACAACCAGGATTCGACATGGAGAGAGTTCCTTGCCTCTAGCCTTCTAGACCGTGATGTTTTGGGGTAAGCACAGACACTACAGCTCCCTAGCTTGCTGGCAATATGGCAATCATCCCCACTCTACATGCAGTAGTACTGGTACCAGAGGATATGAAGACCAAGAACATCTGCAACCAATTTAGCTATACTGACTATTGCAGATAAAATAAATTTTATTTCTAAATGTACAGTATTATATTTCCAGGATCTAATTGATTTTTTTTTTTTGGTAGTAACTCCCTGCTAAAGAAGATACTACTTGATTCGCTCTCCTGCCTTTGACAAATAAGTTCACGATTAAAAAGGAAGAATTAACCAAAGGAGATTTAAAAAAAAAACCAAAACAAAACAAAAAAAAAAACCAAACAACCTAAAAAACAAAACCCAAACCATCACAGGCCTTTGCCCCAAAAACTTTAAATTTAGCAGTTTTACTATTCCATGACTTCTTGAACAGCAATGGTTTGACTCCAAACAAATCTGACTTGAACAGCTTCACAAAAGGACTAGCTTGCTACAGCACTAACTAGCTAACTCCTAGGTAACTCACGTTGCTACACAAGCCAAAATCTCTATTGTGGTAGAAAAAAAGTGAAGTTAATTTTGATTGTTTTCTGCCTCACTTTTGTGCCTTTTGTCTCAGTGCCAGGCTAGGAAGCAGAGATGCACGATATAAAATCCTAAAATAGAGACAGCCAGAGAGACTGTGTCTCAGCTTCCAAATATAAACAGCACTGCTAGCAACAAGGGACAACTACAGTGTGCACAGGCTTTAATTCATCTTAGAGTTTATTCTAATGTTCAATCATGATCACACCTCAAGTTCAAGCTTGCTGTGCTGTTTCTACCTACACAAGCTCTGCATTATACACACAGGGAAAAAACGACCATTATAAACCGTCTTTTCCTAACATGCATCACAATAATACATGCCAGGACTTTGGTGGAGCAATTAGACATGTCAGTTCAACCCAGTGCCTGGAGGAATTGTATCCCAGTGCCAGCCTGAATTTACTCAGAAACACAGCTATTTCCCAAATGAAGGAAAATGAGGTAATAATTATAAAATCCTGATATTTGCACCTGGAAATGTAAAGACATTTAGATATCTTGAGCTCCGGGTAAGAGTCTAGTTGATATTTAAAACCTAGTGGTATGTAAATAAATGAAAGAAGCATGTTTAATTTATGAACAGCATTTGCTATATTTGCTTCAATACCATATTTGACATAAAATACATTCTCGTGTTAATTTACAGATGTTGTTACCTGAAAAACCTTCTTTCCATTTTTCCTCCTAGGAAGTTATTGTAAGATATTACCAAGTGCTTGTGCTGGCATGTAATATAGCTTGTCATCTTATAGGGAATACACTTTTCTTTTCTTCTGAGATAATGGAACTCTAGGGTTTTCTACTGATACTATCAAAGAGCACAACATCCCATACTTATCACCAATCTGAGTTTAACATGTGTTTCCACTTACTCTTGCTCCTCCAGATCAACAAAAAAAACCTCGTCTCAGTCAAGCAAGTTTTGAAGGAAGAATTTGAGCTCATGCATTTTCAAACAAAGGATTTGTAAAGAATAGCTCCCTAATCTGTCTGTACATTTTCATAGTTAAGATTTTTATGGAATACTACTTCAAAGCTAAATCCAGCTTCAATTACAAAGTTAAAACTACTTAAATGTTGCAGGGCTGAGCAAAGCCTAATTGTTTCAAGTTGTATAATTTCTGGAAAACTTGCTAACAGGTTTAGTTCATGCCGTTTTACTAAACAGCCTCTCTCAAGTTTCCATTTGAGCTTCAGATTTTGGGAATCCTAAACTCAAAATGAAATGCAAACAAAGCTGAGTTTTACTTAGTTTGTTGCCAGCAGGTGAATTTCTCCAATTTCAATATAAAACCAAATAATTCTATAACAAAGTGTGCGTGTATCTAACATATTTCACATGGCAGAGAGAGCATGAAGATTTTCAGTCCAGGGACAGGAGTAAGGTTCAGTTAAAGCTGCAAACAAAAAACCTCAGCTAGTTTGGTCAGCTAACCTAATCCAAAAGGCTGCCTTGTTGGAAAAGATTTGCATAGATCTAACCTATCATACTGGTATGCCAGTTTATACCTGCTCAAGATACAGCCCAATATTTTGCTGACTGCTGAAGGATGAAGAGGCCACAGCTGAATAAAGATCAATATTTTTGTCTCCATCTGCTCTCTTAATGCGCTAGGAATTATGGTCTCTCTAGAAATGGGAGAAAGGTAGAACACATTGTTCCGCTCCTACAAACTGTCAGTTATATGCTTTTTTGCCCATTAAATACCCAGGCTCGGTGTCCTATTCAAAATTTCTATAGTAATTTATCCTTTGGGGGGGGGGGGGAAATGTAGTCTGCTTTAAAGTTGTCATTGTCAATCAATGCCAAGGGAAACAGCACTAAATGTCAGATCAACATGGGACCTGCTTAATGAGTGGCATGCAATCCAAATATTTCACATAATTGGACTGATAGATGCAGATCAAAAGAAAACTTCTGTAAGATCACATTAATTTATGAAACAGCTACTGATAGCATACATTCTCTCCCCTTTTTTCATCCCCCTATTGTACGTATGCATGCGTCACTACATTTATGTGCATCTCTTCCATTTGTCTGACAGGGGAATTTAAATAAAAGCTAAAAAAACTAACCCTGATGCAACTGATATTTTATACGAGCGCCAATTATTTACTCTGCATATCTGAATTCAGTTCCTGCTTACACAGACTTCCTCTGTGCCCTTGGCCAAATCACTTCATTTTTCTGTGTCACTTTCTATAATAATACTCCTCCCTCCCATCACACCTAACTTTTCTTTTGAGATTGTAAGCTGTTGTGAACATGGATTTCTCTTCCGACAGATCTGTACCATACCCAGTCCAATGGAGAATTACTGGGGGCCTCACTGTACGCTTTGATTTATTGTTATGTGAGTTTACTCTGTGGAAGAGCATGGGTGTTACTGCACAGGTTAATTTAAAGCTGCCAGGTAACTCACCAAGCCTGCTACAGGGCTTTCATAAGTTGTGATGGTCACCCCTGCCCAGTTCCTTTGATACCCTCAGGATACCCTGCTAATTTCCTTCTACTTTCTTGTTTTGATTAAATAGATCTTACAGCCTCAGTTGGGACTGGATGGTGTATTTGATCACTTCCATCTGCATAGTATGGTCTTTATTGGTTTCAAAGGTTAATCCTGCTGAAGTGGAATAGCAGCCATGACTTCCTATTTCCTAAAGTGCAGATCAACATACAGCAAACAAAAGGGTCTCTTTCTAACCAGAATGGACTAGTTCTTCAGTGGGAAGATTGTTACAGCCAACAGAGCAATGCAACTGACCCCAGTTTAGAAGGAAAAAAAAAAAAAAAAAAAAAAAGCCTAGGCCACTTAATAGACAATTTGCTGGATGATGCAATACATTTTAAAATTCAGAATGCATCTGTAGAAATGGCTTTTAGACATCCGCTACAGTTGTCTCTATTCCTCTCAAAACACTAATATGTCAATGGGAAAATAAATGAAGAGTGGATTAGCTCTAGACACGAGACAAATATAGCAACATCTAAAGGCAAAAAGGGTGTAATAACTTACCTTACTGACAGCTACCTCCTTGGGGACCAAAACCAAAACCCTTAAAATTCCTCCTTGTCACTTACCTGGCACACACTTTTGGCAAACTTCAGTGCTAGTCAAGGGTGGGGACGCTCGGGATCCAGTTTAGACAGCAGCTACTTCCTCAGGGATACTTATATGAAAAAAGATCTCTGGAGCCTACAGAGAAAAGAAAACTATGCATAAAGTCACCCTTATCTTCATATCCAGAGTGGAGCTGTGGTCGAGCACAGGTGAATACATGCCTCCCATTCAGACTTTGGGTGCTGCGAAATCCACTCTTGGTCAACAAAGTAAAGCATCCCAAAACCTGACAGTCTGACAACTTCATTGTCCTGTATTTGGTGGCTGGCAGTACCATAATGGAGTTATTGTACTGCTTTGATGATGTTGTGATATTGTTAGCCAATCTTTTCTGGGCTGAGGAGGAGCAAGTGCCTGCATTGGGAAGAAGAGCAAAGAAGGTGGACTTCAGGGGTGCTTATACACGTGACAAAATTGACCTTTAAGGCAGCTTAACTGCCCTTTTGCATTGCTTTAACGGCATTGCTGTTTACACATTCAGCTATGTATTCCACTTTAATTTTGTGAAGATGTACACATTCAGAGGCATATTTTACTTTAAATGACTTTTTAAGGTAACAAAGTGCAGGATGCTGCACTTAGGCAGTAGAAACCAGCAGCACACTTACAGGATGGGAAACTCCTTTCTTGAGAGCACGGAGGCAGAAAGGGATCTTGGAGTCATTATTGACTCCAAGATGAACATGGGCCGACAG
>NW_017728922.1:2780741-2781776 GCF_001723895.1 Crocodylus porosus
GAAGGTCTTGGGTCCCCTGCAGCTCAGGGGCCACTTGACCATTGGCAGCTTGGCCCTCCCCCCTCAGGAAGGGCAGGTACACTCTGGGAAAAAGAAGAGAAAAAAAGGATCTGACCCCTTGGCATTTTTCTTTCCTGGTAGAGCTGGGTGGGGGGAGGGGGAAAGAGAGGCAAGTGAGTTAATGGGGGCCCTAATGCAGAAGTCCCTTAATTGAAATGGTGGGTTTTTAAATGACAATTAAAAACCCACCTTTTCAATTTAGGGGGAACTAAGCCCCCATTGAGTGTACAAGCACCCATGAATTATGAAACCAGGAGCAGAAGGGCAATTCTGGTAGAGAGAAAGGAAGTTGTAGAGAAGGAACAGAAAAGGTCTGAGAGTGGAAACAGGGAAAGAAGCAACATCCTCCAAGTTGCATGGACTGAAAGAAAGAAGAAAGACTGATGATGAAGCAGAAGTGGAATGAACTTATAGCAGAATTGGCACCTCTATATCCTTTACAACTCCAACCCCCATATGCAGTTTTGTCGTCTCACTGTACACGAGCTGGGAGGGAAATGCCAAGTTCCCACTGTACAGCAATGGGATATTGGCTTCCCTGATCTCACCATAAATCCTGACAGAGAATTTGCCCAGAATGCTCACTGCTAGGGGGCATCAGACCACAGACACCCCTGAAGGTGTATAATGAATCAAATAGGTACTTGGGTTGGTCTGACCCACAGAGCTGGCCAGAATCTGAAGAGTGCAAAAGTTGGCCTATTACTTCCAAGGCTGTATCCTCTCCGTGGTATCACTAAGGAGATGCAACAAAGAACCTAGCCAAAGTGGCACGCACTAGGGCTGTGTGAAATTTTGCCCGCTGTTTCATTTTGACCTCAAAAGAGCAAAATGAAGAGCTTTGAAACAGCCTCAAAAATGAAATGGGGGGCAGTCATAGATTTCACAGATTTCATAGACATTAGGGCTGGAAGGGACCTCGGGAGATCATCGAGTCCAGCCCCCTGCCCAAAGGGCAGGAAGTCAGCTGGGGTC
>NW_017728922.1:2781859-2793244 GCF_001723895.1 Crocodylus porosus
AAAAAACACACACAAATCACACGTCATGAGTTTTGCTGGTCAGCAGCCTGAGGTGCTGGTTTCCCAGAAACGCCTCACCCATCTCCTTGAAACTTGGCAGGCTTCATGCCCTCAAAAGGGACCACCATCCCTGCAAGTTTCATCCATATCAGGCAAAAAGTGACAAAGCTTTAGGTAGTTTTGTGCCTCCCCATTATAGCCTCTGGGCAAAATATCAAAACAAAACGGAACAGTGGTTTCAAAACTAAACAAAACTCGAAATGGGGAAGCGGAAGTTGAAACAAAACAGTGCTGTTTAACACAGCCCTAGCATCCACCCCTTGGATTGGGCAGAGGGCAAAGAAAGAGAGAGAGGATGATGGAAGAAAAGAGAAAAAGGAAATGATATCAGACCTTTGAAGCAGAGAAAGAGAACTTGCAGAAAGGCAAAGTGGCCAAGGGATAACTTGAGACCTATTCAAAAAAGTCAGTAAAATGCAACTTACATTAATAAAATGTTTTAAAATGAACCAAGTAATAATCAATGCTGAATATCTCTGAGTCTTTCTGTGAGGTTTGGGAGGTCCTTGAGGTATTTTGTTTCACTCATCCCTACAAGCAATTTTTCCTTCTCTGAAACCTGTGGGCAAGCAAAATAATAATAATCATAATCATCATCAAAATCAGTTTATTTTGAAAAGATGACAACATATCTACTTCATTTGTAATAATGGCTGTGAGGCTCATGCCTACAGTTTCCTTCCAATGAAGCAGCTCAATGGACCTTGAAAGAGAGCCAGCAGTTGGAGGATATTTTTAAACAGCTCTTTCAAACAAAAAACAAACATTGTCCCATGGACAATGCTGTCTTTGGCTGCAGTTTCAGCCTGCTGATGGGGAGAAAAAAACAAAACAAAAAAAATCAATTTTGAGAAGTATGATTTGGTTTCTCACCGACATACTGCTACCTATTGTAAGTATATCTCAGTAGCTTCCCCAGCCTTTTTTTTTTTTTTTAAACATACATTTCTTAAGGCAGGAATTAACTCCATTTTTAAAAGTTAAACCTGTACTGTTTATGCAATTAAGCTAGCCTGTTTTATAGCTGCATATAACTGTATGACACTAGCAGCTAAACTCCAAGCCTGAATGGGATGCCCACCGTAGTGGATGCTAGAATTAATGTAAAAAAAATAGTTCTTGTCCTAAAGACCTCATAAAAATTATAACTGATTAAGTAATTTTTGTGAACATGAATAGAATGTCTGCTCCTGGAGTCAGACCTATACTGTATCTCACTAATAATTTTTTAGTATCCTAGAGAAAAATACACAATCATTTTAGTCCTAACTTCCCTACCAAGACCAATATTTTCCTGTATGCTAGTAAGGTTGTGTAATTTCGTTTTGGGGAGGAGACGATGGGGGGGAGAGGGGAGCGCAAACAGTACATTTGCCAGTACTTTGTGGTTACCCCAACAGTATTGTATATAAAGTCCCTACATTTTGCTTTTCTGTTTTGGAAAAACTGACCTAAATTTCAAATCAGGAGTTAAGAGAGAGAGAGAGTTGAATAACCTGAAATTATTATTTTTTTAATTTTCAGTTTAGGCACCATACTGAAAACTCATTATCCACACATCATCTCTGCAATCTTTATTTCCCAAGTATTGTTTTTAACAATTCCTGATAATCACTTAACCACTCGGGTCATTCCATACCTACATTTCACTTTTCTTTCATGTAACATCAACATACCATTTTGTTTCCCGTGTTAATTTCTTGTGTCATGTCAACTTCCATAAAGATCTCGATTTCACCCTGGAAATTATGCATTCCTGTAAGGGTTTATGTTTCTTTATCTGAATCTGTCCCATTCAGTCAATGCAGGTTTGATAACTTATCTGATAGTCTATCTCTCCGTTCGGAAATCCTTTGCATCTTTTATAATACAATTGCTTTATGTTCTGCTTATGCCCAAGTTTTCAGGTGGCCTTTGACAATGGGCTGGCAATTCTGTCTGTTTGCGCAAGAAAATTGGTAATTGTACATGCCAATGACAATTTGCCTGCACAGCTCAACATCTGCAAGCATATTTATCCAACTGGCGCATGTTAACATACAATTTTTGCACATGTAAAAAGAACTGCCCACCAGTTCCAAGGCTCATTTTTAGAGACAATTTATCCCAAAGTTACTCAGGCACTGACATTTTCCCAGTGTCTGACATACCTGAGATGCTCTGCCTGCCTCAAAGCAATTGAACCCTACCTACCACAGGCAATTTAGAGATTTCAACAGCTTGTCCCCAGAATGGTGGCTTATCTCTACAAAAACCAGAATGAAAGCTTAGTCCACTGCTTTTGTAATTTAGCTAGTCCTAATCAGTCTGAAAATTTTACATTACCTTTCCAACTTATTTTTTGACATTTGCACATGTTTTGTTTTGTTTTTTTTTTGCAGTTTGGCAGCTCAAATTATTAAGGTCTTAAACCTCTAGTACCTAGGGTGCCCTACATTACTGTACAATGCAAAACATACCAAACTGATTTATTTATGCTTTTTTTCTGTTGAAGTCAGTTGATAATGGCATCACTCTGTTTATGAAGATAGTAGACTAATTGTCATGTCTGCCATCAGAATCTGTTAGCAACTTTAGGCTCATTAGTAAATCTCCTTATGCTCCATCTGTAAGTGAAAAGGGATTTATAAATGTACAGTAGCTGATCTAAATTTTTAATAATGTACTGAACTTGTGAGTGTTTTTGGTAATCAAAGCAAAATTATCTTGATACTTGAGAATACTGCATAATAAGGAGAGCAAATAGCTATAATATTTACTTAATGAAAAGTGTAGGTGCAGAATTTGGATTTAAATATGAAGAACAGTAAACTGGCAGTGGCATTAAATCAGAACACAGCACAACATCAGCATTCTCTCTGGAGACCCAAATGCAAAATTTGGTCTATTACAACAGGGTAATTACATCCCAGAGAAGGCTCTTGTGGTTAAAGTGATGGAAGACTGCAGAAATCCTGCATCGTGTGTGTCCATATGAAAAATCAGCCCCTGGAGATGCCTTAACCCAGGAACCCTCAACACCAAACAGAAGCAATTCAACCACTTGAACAGACAGAGAATCAGTTTATCAGTAGTGGTAACAACAGCAGCGTTTACTCTTTCTTTTGGGTCTCAGCACTTACAAAGCATGGAAAAAAAAAGATACCAGCCTGGATAAATTGTCACAGAGATCTCAGCTGGAAAATCTGGACAACAACAAGAAGAAAGGCTCCCATCACAATGATCACATTAATTTTATCATAATGATGGAAAAAGGGACCAATGTATGCATGCAACCTTAAAGGTAAATTAATAGTGTAAATTTCAAACTAGAGAACTGAACAAACCTATAAAGTGCATCAAAGAGAGAACCACAGCTCAAGGAAGGGAGGACCACAAAAAGACAACTCCTGAGCAAGCTTTGATATTTTGCAGGATTCTGAAAATGAAAGTATTGGAGCAAAAGAAAGAGAAACACAACCTTTTCGGCACCCTTGGTGTCTCTAGTAGCTGGCACTCTATCCACAAAAAGGAAACAATGAAATGAAAGTCCTGCAAAGCTGGCATTTAGTACCTGTTTACATAGAAGATGTTAAAAGGCACCCAATCTAGTTGTTGCTTTGAGACAATATTATAACATAAATAATAAATATGAACAGGAGAGATGAATAAGAGATGACCAAAATCTATCTTGAGGAAGAGTCATCAATGACTTCAAAACTTCTGGCTAAATCATAAGATGGAACTATTCTAAATGCTGACAAAGAGGAGAAAAGTGCTTAAAAATACTGATCAAAACCTGAAGTCAATTCTTATTGCAGACCCTATATAATCATTAACTATTGACTGGAATTGAAAAATTATTGCCATTAGGAGACATGATACACAAACATACCAAACTTTACACAAACTAGTTGCTAACTGAGTAATTAATAACTGTGGAAGAAAAAAAGTAAAAGATAAATCTGCAAGAGCATGTTATAATAGAAATACCAAAATCTGGTTTATTGACTAAGAAAAAGTATTTGACGGCATCAGTTAAGATTCGTAACAGAGAACTGTCAGGGATTATGCAGTCCTTAAAAGACCATTACTTTGATCAAAATACTTTGTGACAGATTAAACCGTAGCATGAAGTGTAGTTTAATGATGGTTTTCTGAGTTTTTCCAACATTATCAATGTATTTAGGTAAGACTGATTTCTCAGGCCAAGTCCCCAGTTGGTAGCTTTGGCTATAAACATGGTGATAAATATATATAACGGTAGAAAGACATTAAAATCTCAGACATAGCTGGGACAGGGACACATTTTCCTTGCATCTAATACACTTTTACCAGAAAACTTCCATGCTTAATATTCAACAGCATGAGCCAAACCCAAGCTACTTTACTCATGAAAATAGTTCCAGTGAAAAGAACAACATAAACCATGAATTAGGTTGTGACTAGTACTACGCGTAACATTGTCAAGGCCTCCAATAACAAGCTCTCTCGGCACTGTGCATGTGCCCACAGGAAAGCTTTCTTTGGGGTAACATGTAATGTCAGCTGATAGGACGTGGAGCAAATGCTGCACCTAACTGCTGGCAGTACATTACTTAATGGTCGTGGGTATGACCATAAACTGCATCCAACTGGAGGACCTGGTGGCAATGTGGTGGGGCTACTTTTGGCAGGGTAGCTCCTGTAAAGTACCACAAAGCTGCAACCTCCAGAGTAAGGCAAGTATAGGGTGCCTCAAAGCCAGTGGAAATGCATAGGGGGTGCACATGTACCCCCTGAGAGTGCGGGGGCACCTCCGGACCAGCACGTGCCCCCCCCGACTAAGGCAGCACCAGTCGCCTGTGCTCAAAACCCTAGTCCCCACTGCCTTGCGGGTACTCTTTGGTTGAAGAAAGGCTAGGGGACATCACCTTGACAGAAACTTAGCGTTGCTGAGGCATTAGGCAGTCAGCAGTTCTGCTTCTCTCTGGCAGAAGCTACAACCAGAGGCACTGACAAGGTCCAGCCTTCAGATTCTGTTTAAAGGAGAAGGGAAAAGAGGTGGATGGTAGGTCTTGGGCAGCCTCTATTCCTCCATCTTCTTGCCTAGGCATATACATCAAAAGGTCTTGGTGAGATGGTTGCAGGACTCCATGCAAGCAGATTCATTGGGCACCTGACTAGACCACTTATGCATACACCATGATCCAGAGGGCTGACGGTTGCCTACTACATTGCTAAAACATTGAGTTAAAAACAATTAAAAAGGGAAATAAGACACTGGAAGCCACACAGAGCCAATGTGAAGAGAGAAAATGTCAGTACTGGTAGTACAGGCTAGGATCAAACTATTACCGCCAGCACTCAATCACAGATGAAGGAGGCAGAGGAAATCAGTATTGGCTCAGAGGCTGCAAAGGTGTCAGATAGATCCCCGATTTTTATTGCAAGGCACATTTCAATACTTAGGATTTTTTCTTAAAACACCCTGCTTCTGGAGTCAAGTGACTGCAAGAGAATCTGTTTGGCTCTTTGGTTGGTTTTTTTTTTTTGTTTTTTTTATAAAAAACAACATGATACTTTTCATGGATGAACAAAATAGGTTGAGGATGTGAATCTAAATAGTTCAAACACCAAGTGGCCAATATCTCATGATTAGTAAAAGCTTACTAATTTTTAAAACCTTATAATTTTTTCAGCCAACCTCATGTTTTTTGAATACTTTAGACCAGCATACTAGGGATGTCTCTGGGGTCACAATGTTTTTGGGGGCTCCTCTTACATGTCATTCTCTGCATCATTCCTTGCTTAAAGCAGAGACTAAAGTCATAATCAATCTCCTAAGGGGTAAAGATTGTCCTTATAGTGTTTTTGTTTAATTTTAAATCCATGGTAACTGACTTGAAGATCATCAGCAAAATATTTAAAAGGATAAATCTTGCTAAGGCTAAGCTATAAAACCTTAGTCCTCTGGTAAACTGCCTGAAATGAATGGAATTATCAGCTTCCTCCTTAAGTATTACCTAACATACACAAAAATGACAGGATCTGCACCTCAATATGGTAATAAATTAAAAATGACCGCCCCCCCCCCCAAAAAAAATCATAAAATTGCTCTTCCTTTGCAATCTCAGCATTCACCAATAAGGACTATATAAACAGGAAAGCAGCTTAAAAAGCACAGCCAGCCTTTGTCATTCAACACTTTTTGGAAAAAAATCAGCAGATGGGTATCAGCAAAATTGTTATTAATGCACACTACAAATCCTCCTTCCTAGTAGTCAAATAGGACCTGCAAACATATCAAAATACTACTAGCAGGAGAAATAATCGCATCATGACTAGTACAATACCTAACTATAGATCACTCATTTAAAGTAAAGAAACAATTAAAGCTAATAAGGAATGTGTGACACTGAAAACCACAGTAATGAAAAAGAATTGTAGAATCATAGATTTAATAAATAAAGTAAATGTAGAGATTTATTTAATAATCTTAGGCCAAGACCCTATTTACGTCATATTTATCAAAGCTGGAATGTTGCAGTGTTGGTCTGTATGTTTCCAGCCTATTAGAAATTAACTTAAAAAAAATCCCCAGAGTAGACTGATATGTGACTGTTTGCTATACTGGTATTAAGTAATTGAAGGCTGACAATGTTATACAAACATAGCAAGAAAGGATTTCTGCCCCAAGGTGATAGCAATCAAGTAAGGAAATTAACAAAATGTTTTAGACCCTTTGCCTAGGGACAGACTTTCAAAAAATCCTGATCCTGAACTGATTCAATCTTTGCAGGTTAGTCTAACCTGCCTATATTGAACTAGTTTGCAACTGTACAGACAGTCCCTCTGGACTGAAGAAATGCAGGCATAAACCTGCAGTGGCTCAGACTAGAAGCTGGGGGAGCAGGGCACTAGGAGCTTTCCCTTCCCTTGCACAGTGCTGAGCTGAGTGGGAGGGGGCAGGAAGGGGTGTAAAGCCCCACCCTGCCTGCATCATCCCAGGTTTCCCCCCCACACTCACTGCTCAAGGGGCAGGAGTGGTGCCAGACCCAAGTCCCAGGCTAGCGCTCTGAGGCAAAGTTGGGGTGTGGCAGTGCATGCATCTATTGATGATACTGAGCTTTTCGATCTCCCTCTCCCTGCTTATTCATACTGTCTGCAAACCCAATAGGTGAGAAAGCCAGGAGGAAGCTGATTTTATAGCATTTATCAGCCCATCAACAAAAAAGCCCCTCTCATTAGTTCAAGCTCTTCTTAAACAGCTTTTTCCAAGGAAAGAATGGAGGGACATTACCAGCTGACCTGTTGATTAGCTCCAAAAAGCCTTAAGCAGCCACTGTTCTGTCTGCCTGTCCCAGTACAATTGGAGACACACGGACACCTCTCAGCATTAGCTAGCATACTGCATGCCAGCTAAGGTCCATGGGGCTGGGGCCTGTGCTCTGGGGGATAGTGGGAATCCCTGCTTGAGCAGCAAGGAGCAAGGGATGGGGGAAGCCAGGCAGACCCTGCTATGCCTGCAGTCTCCGCCAGAACTCTTGCTAGGGAGCAGAGGGGCAGCACAGCCCAGGGCTGCAAAGCATCTGGGATGCTGGGGGACTCCGGTTTAGCTCAAACCAGGAAGGGGTCTGGGACAGACATTGCATAAACTGGTTTGACCCAAATCAGTTAAGTCTGATACTACATTCAACCAGGTTTATCTCAACCCAGTTTGAGCCATTTTGAAACTGGTTTATGTGCTCTGAACTTCGGTTCTGTTACAGGTTTAAATTAGTTTCGAATCACCTAAACCAGTTTGTGTGTAATGTCCGTCTCTAGCCATCAGGACTGATTCTGTTATTGGAAGTAGATTTTGTCAGTCCCGTAGCTCCTGGTTTGTAAAGCTTGTTTTATTCTTATTGCACAGTATTCCTTTATTCTACAGCAGCAATTCAAAAACACTAGAGCTAAAAAGTTAAGTACAGAGGGTACATGATATCCCTGGATCCTGGGGATTGCAGTTGCTGCAGTCCCTAGGGCTCAGGGGTGCCTGAAACCCCGCTGACCCTGGGGACTGCAGCTGCTGCAACCCCCAGGCTCATGGGCTTCTCACTTGGCATGATGCACCGGTGGGGGAGCAGAGATGCCTCTGCCACATGGACCCAGGCCCCTTCCCCCTCATGAGCCAACCAGCACAGGTTGGGGTGGCTGCTGCCACTATTGCCCAACCCCTGATAAGAGGCACCGGCAAGAGCCTGTCAGGGACACTGGGTAGCTTTGGGGGGAGGGATGCCCCTGCTGGGCAGGCCCACTCACTCCCCACTGTGCTGATCCTAGTGGGGGGGGCAGGGCAAGGGCAAGGGGCTCGATTCTCCCCATCACCCCCCTTCCCATGCTACCACCAGGCCAGCTGGGGAGCTGAGTCTTTGCCGTTTCAGCTCTGTGATAGCCATATACAGGTTTTCCATTTCCCATGGAAAACCTGAGAAGACCATGGATTTCCCAGTTGAAAAAAACAAAAGAGAAAATGCAGATTTTTTCCTTTTAGCATGGAAACACATGGATTTCTCCCTTTTACAAAGAGCTCCAGTCTGCAAGAGCTGTTTGCAAAAGGGGTGGGAAAGCCCCAGCCCTGCCTGGAGGAGGAGGGTAGGGGGAAAAGGGCAGGATCCGATGCTCTCACTTACTAGAGACTGCCTCAGGAGGATCATTCTTCTTCTTCATTCCTGGAGGTAAGTGGGGCTTAGGGGTTGCAGGAGCGAGAAGGTGTTGGGCTTCTAGTATGCCCCTAGTGGGGCTTTCCCATCCCTCAGCTTGGGCACTCAGGTGGGGAAAGCAGGGGGCGGGGGAACAAAGCATACCCTGAGGCATGGCTGTGGAGGGGCAAGGGGCATCACCAGCCCCCCAGCTCAGCTTATTCTGTCCCCACTCCCAGACGCAGTGCCAGGGGTGAGGGCAGCAGTGCCCCTCTGTAGGCTATGAGCACTGCCCAGCCAGTGGGGGGGAAAAGGAGATCACATGTGGCAGCCACCACCACCACTGCTCCCGAGGCGGGAAAGCCGCTTGGGACGTGGGTTGCGGTGGTGTGGTGGCAGCTGCCACATGCAAGCCCTCCCCCACCCCAGCCAAGCAGGTATATAAGGCCCACAGAGGGGCACTGCTGCCCTCACCCTTGCTCTCGGCAAGCAGCATGGGGCACAGCAGCAGTAGTGCAGTTGTTCTGGCAGCTGCTGCCAGGTGTGAGCAGAGGGGCAGTGCGGGGGCAGCTGCCGGTGGCAGTGTGATGCAGGCACTCCAAGTCTTCCCCCAATACAGCTTCACTCCTCAGCCCCCAGCGGCCAGTTTCTCCCCCCTCCCCCCGCAGTGGTGGTGGGGTGGCAGCCACTGCGTACAAGCTTCCCCCCTCCCTGGCCAGGCGGAATTTGTGTAGCCCACAGAGTGGCACCACTGCCCTCACCACCCTGCCTCAGGAGCAGGCACAGAGATGCACTCCTCCCCCATTCTCAATCTCCACCCCCCAACCCCTTCCTTTCCCACCATCCTCCCACACACCTGCTGGGGTGTCCGTGTGCATGCACCTGCATGTGTGGGGCTGGGGGCTGTTGTGGGGGGAGTAAGGGACATGAGCAGGACTGGGGAGGAATGAAGGACACAAGCAGGGCCATAGGGGGCCATGGGGGGCCTTTAATTGTTATCATGGATTGGGGAGGGGGGGTGTTTAAATCAGAGAGTTTATTTATTTATTTTTTTTAAATCAGAGAAAACGAGGATCCCTGGTGATAGCCTGGGTTGAGGCAGCCCAGCTCATCCAGAGCAGACAAGCAGCAACAGAAGCTAGCCTGCCTGCCCTACGAAGGAGGGTTAACAGGAACCCACAAAGCACCCTGAGATGCTCGATTAGGGAGGGATCTGGTATTAAAATTCAACCGACCAGCTTAACCTAAACCAATTAAGTCTGATACTACATTGATCCAAGCCCATCTTAAACCAGGTTCTGCCTTCTTATACTGGTCTGTGTGCAGTGAACTTCTGTTATGTTACAGGTTTAGACTGGTTTCCAGTCACTTATACCAGTTTGTGTGTGATTTCTGCCCCAGCCAAAAAGTTCAATACTACAAAGTTTAGGCCTCTTACTGTAAAGTACTGCCACAACTATTGGGAAAGGGAAAGTGGAAGAGTGTTTTTTATGTGGAACGGGCAATTGTGGCAAAAGAAGGCGTTGGCGGATGAAACTATGATAATACTGCAGGCTCTTTCACAATACTGTTTCCGTTTTTCTTTTATAAGTTGTAATTTTAGTCAGAAGATTTTCTCCAGTGCCCATCAAGTGATAACATCCTTTCATATTATAAATTGAAATATACAAGCTGATATCAAAAGGGCCCCCAGAATAGGCAACATAAAATGGATCCTTTGATATAAAATTCCAAGCAAGTTTTGAGATCTATAACATCATATGTGGCAATTTTTCTGTAGACAGTTAACCATCTTCCCAACATGATTTACATCCCAACATGTCTTTTATGTTACAAAATGTGCTTACTGCTTACCTTCTCCCTGGGATGAACTGCCTATTTTGCATTCTGCAGTTAATTTCAAACCCAAGACTGATAAATTCCTCTGCAGTGAGTCACTAGAATGGCAACAACAAAACGTGCAGCTAGGCCACAGATATTTGGTCTTGGACTGTTAGCAAAACAGCAGAATGTGGCATGTTTCCAAAAAGGATTTGAAAAATTCATTACACACATACACACAAATAAATCTTAGCCCTGCTCAAAGGCTTTATCCCCCTTTCAGTGTCTCACCTTTCTCCTGGCACTTCCATACAAATTTACACAAGTTGGGCTTGTCTAATTGGAACATTCTGCCCCAGCCCAGTGACTCTAGGCTCTCCTGATATGGCTCTTGTTTGCTCAGATTTAACCACTTTAAATTAACCATACATATGTCCAATTTATGTTGATCTTGTCAAAAGGGATATGGAACATGTGTTTTATAAATGAAGCTTGGCACATTCATTATACTACTCAGAGCCATAGACCGGTAGAAACTGGTAGATAATTTATTAACAAATGTCCTAAGAAAAGGGTGAACAAGCTAAAAGTCACTGAAAGCCATGCAGGAATGCAACAGAATAATAGAGTTGTTAGAACTGCACAGCTTACATCTTGCTCTTGATAAGAAAGAAATACTGTCCAAGGCTTCTCTCCCCCAGTCCCTCCTTAGTCTGTCTTTCTCATGCTGATTACAGAAACTGCATGGCCTTGTGGGGTGGGGGGAAAATGAACCTTTGATGAACTCTTGTGGTTTTGAGCATGCTTAATGAGCTGTTGCATATTTACCTCTCCGCCCCGTATACTCAAATAGCTAATTATA
>NW_017728922.1:2793574-2813256 GCF_001723895.1 Crocodylus porosus
GCCGTTTTTGCAACAGTCATAGATACAAGACATCACACAGCTGCTCATCTAGGCAAATGCATTGCATAAACATAGCATGCACTTTTTTTTTTTTGCAAAAGTGCATCAGTATATATTTGCACAAGCAAAATGGATATTTGAATGCAAATGCCCTTGCATTGTGCTCTAAACATTCTTGTGTTGTACGCATGTCCATCTGTTTTGCATGTTAACTTTTCTCTTTACAATTACATCTATTGTTGGGGTGGGGGTAGGGGCATTTGCACACCTCTTGAAATCAGTTTATATTCTGCATTCAGAATCAGATTTGCAGCATTTAAGAGTTTGCTAACAGCATGCGACTAACTGGAAATACCAAAGTACAGCAAGCTCTGGCTATGCCCCCTCACATCCTTCTGACATGCCCATCTTATGCTGGAACTGAGGGACAGAGGTTTACGGCTAGCATAGACAGCTGTGTACCAGCCACTTATTGGCTCATTAACACTTTTCCCAAAGACCAAAAAGTAACAATCATCAGATATTATCTTGGGCCAAATAGCGTCAACTCCACAGCTATTCCTTATCGCATTACTAATCCCTTGACCTATTGGTTTAAAATGTATATTTTCAACTTAAAAAAAATATATCAATATATGACTGGTATTAATCCAGAAACTGTATTCCTCCATCTTCATTTCTTCTGAGTAAACATCTCTGCAAAAGCAACATAACATGTTTCCAGCTGTGTAATTCTGAAGAATAATAGACACTGTATGATAACCTGACTGAGACAAAATGCATGATGAAGTTTCCCCTCCTCTCCCTGGTCCATTACACAGAGGGGTTTTTTTTTAGTATTTTAATCATAAAAATGGTTATTTGGCTTAAATATAAATGAAAAATATTTTAATGGATTAGAACACTAGCAAGTACCGACTACAGATGCATCTCTAATGCACTGGTTCTCAACCTTTTTAGACTCAAGGCACCCCTCAGAAAATGCCAGCCTTTAGTTTCTGCTCGTTTTTTGACTACAGAAAAATAATACAGCAATTTTTCTGTTGCAGAGACCTCAGAAAGACCATAACAGGGAAGAAAGTTAACACTATGGATTTCAATTCTGAAGTCTCTAGGTTTATCCTGTAAATAATATTTGTACACCTAACAATGCTAATATTTCATGGCACTCCAGGGCAGTCTTCAAAGGATCTCAAGCCACTGTGGGGTGCTGCAGCACCCTAATTGAGAATTACTGCTCTAATGCAAAATCCAGACAGGGAACATTGAAAAGTAGACTGTGCAGACCTGTTAGATGAAAGATGGAGGGTAGCAGAGAGAAGAAATTCATTGCTGTTTCATTTTATTATGTCTCCTACATTTCTTGATTGTTTTTTGATTGTTTGTTTTTAATCTTTTAGAACATTATCCTCGGGTGCCTAGACAATCATTTTGTAATAAATCAATCTGTAGCTCAGTACAAAAAAACCCATTCCAGATAATAAAGTGCATGTTTGGGGGGGGGGGGTGTTAAAAAAAAACAAACAAGCGAAAAACAAAACAAAACACCACCCCGAAGAAACACCACTTAGCAGCTTTTCTTTCATCAAATGGCTGAAATCTTTAGCTGGGGGGGGGGGAAGCTGCCTACAAAATGGAACAAAACAAGCGGTGGAATAGACTCCCATTTACAGAGTTGAATATACATGCCAAACTGTGCTTTGATAAATGTTTATTTTCAAGAGAAGAGCGCCTTCTCCTGCTGTCGTATTATCCTGCTGCAAAATATTGTGAGCAGTCTCTGTAGCTTTATTTAGTCATACAAACAGGTATGACTACATGGAGTTTTCTGAGTTTTACCTTCCATCACATTCAGATGTTTGCTTTTGCCCTCACTTAATGAACAGAGGGTTCAGAGGGGTAGATGTCTCAGAAATGGTAATAAGCTAAGGAGATTTTCATCTCCGTTACAAGATCATGCCCAATCTGGAGGGAGAAATGATAAAAGTTCCTGATCTAATAACTTACAAACATCTCATGAAATCAGAGCAGATTGGAACCATCATCATCAAAATACCAACATTTTCTTGCCAAAAAAGTCTCAAAAAGGGGGCAAGGATTCAATATATTACAGATCATGTTGTGAAGATAGTTCCTCTAGCTAAGAGTTTAGACACACTGTAGTTTTACCCTTTACATTTACTATCTATAGAGCTGCACAAAGCTTCTTTTCTACCCTGAGTAATTTTCTAAGGCTTTGAAAGTTTTCTCCAACACAAATCAGGATGGCCAATTAAAACCTTGAAAACAAAAATAGTAAAAAACAACAACATATGGATTGGCTTAATTGCAGATTTTATTTGAATAAATCTAATTTTTACCGACACATTGTATTGTTAGCCTTATTTAAGGCATCTAAAATTTTAGTTTTGTAACAAAGAGTCGTTTGGAACCAGAACACACACACACACACACACACACACACACACACACACACACCCCTACCTTTTAAACTTTAAAACAAGACAAGACATTTGGATGCTTTCTAAACACTTCTTGAGCATTTTCCCCACCAGATTTGCTGAAAGTGACCCTTCCCACCAAATTCCATGTGTATAAGGGTACTGGGAAAGCAGGGCTGGAAGGGACCTCATCAGGTCATTTAAGTCCAGCCCCCTGCTCAAGACAGGATCATCCCTGATAAAAACCATCCTGACTAAGCCAAAAGTCTGTCTAATCTGTTCTTGAACGCTTCCGAAGATGGAGAGGCCAGAAGTTCTTTAGGCAGCCTGCTCCAATGCTTGACCACCCTTGTAGTCTTTTCTCAACACCCCCCTACCCCCTGGTCTTCCCTTCTCCAGATGATATAACCCTAGTTCTTTCATCCTGTCTTCTTAGTCATGCTTTTCAGGCCTCCAATCATTTTTGTCACACTCCACTAGACTCTTCCACATATAGATCTTACTTGTCCACATTCTTCTTGAAGTGTGGGGCCCAAAACGGGACACAGTACTCCAGGTAAGGCCTCAACTGTATTGAACAGAGTGGAAGAATCACGGCCCATGATTTACAAGTGATACTCCTGTTAATACAACCCAGTATGGTGTGTGTGTGTGGGGGCGGGGTTCTGCAACAAGACTATATTGACTTATATTGTGATCTGGCAGCAGAGCTGTACTGCTACCCAGTGCATCCACACATGGCAGATAGAGGAATGACCTTCAGGGAAGGTTAGCTGCAAATAAGCTGGGGTAAGTCTGATCAGTCTCAGACCAAGCAGCAGCAGTATCACCTGGATGTGATGAGCACAGCAGATGGCAACACTTTCCCTCCCGAAGAGCCACATATATCCTTTGATGCTGCTGTGACATAGCAAATACAGGTTGCCACTATAATAAGCCTGCCCAGCCCCTACCATGGATCTACATGTTATCAATAGCAGAGCAGGTGGAAGATGTTAGAGTCTCAGTGGCTGCAACAGCAGAAGGCTGCAGCAGAACAAGATCTCCAATTTGTCTTGGTCTCATTGGATTAAAGGTCCCATTCTGTCAAGAACCGTATGGAAGCTGATGTGCAGCAGCTTCTCCATGATGAAAGAAGGCACACACAAGTGTCTTCCATGAAAATTAGTGCATTTTTCAAGCCCTTTGGTAACCAGCTAGTAGTGATGGGAGCAGGATTACCAGGTCTGAAAGCACCTAGTCATGAACGGGTATGAGAGTGGCAGTTATAAGAAAGTCGTCCAGCACTTGAATGAGGTAGAAATGCAGTTCAGCAACTGTAACTGACTGAGCAGCCCTCTTCAGGACCCACTGTGCTCACTCCACATGGGGAGGGGGCTAGAAAAAGGTGCCCTTTTTCCTGACTGGATAACCACATCTAGTCAGATCACTTTTACTGCGGTCAAAAATATCAACGAAGCTACACCATTGTTATCAGGACCTAGACTATCAGAACCTTCATGGTGAATACTAGGAGTGTTGCACCACAATTGTGGTTCAAGAACTCGGGCGATACAACACTGATGTTGCTGCGCTGAGTGAGATCTGGTGAGTGCAAGATGAGTTGGCTATATCTTCTTCTAGAAGGGTCAATAGGAAGGAAAACGGTGGTTTCATGGAGTTTAGTTTATTAATTCATTCTTGATGTCAAAATAACTCAACAAGTTCCCTATCAGAATTAGTAAGTGCCTCATGACTCTCTGTCATAAACTGGCATGGACCCAATAAGCTACTCTCATCAGCAAGTATGCCCTGACTCTTGATGCCATTGATGAAACCCAGGAGAAATTTTATGCCACCCTTGACCAAATCATTTCTGACATTCTGGAAGGAGACAGACTTATTCTTGGTAATTTCAATGCCAAAGTTGTAAGGGACTTGAACCTCTGGAATGAAAGCATCGGCAAGGAAGAAGTTGGAAAGGTCAGCTCCAACAGCCTCCTCCTCTTGACCAAATATGCAGAACATGGAGACACCAACAGCTTGTTCTGCTAGAAAACCAGGCACAAGACATCAGCAATCTAAGCATTGGCACCGGATTGATTACATCATTGTTCATGCCTCAGATTACAATGATGTGCTCATCAGCTGAGCAATGCTAGACTCTGACAATGGCTGAACTAATCACCAACTCCTCTGCTTGGTTATGTTGCTCAAACTGGCTCCAGAATGATAGCTGCAGCAGAAGCAATGCTAACAGAAGACCAGTGTCGAAGGACTTCAGGACCCAATCAAGTGAGACCTCTTCCACTAGTGCCTCAATAAAAAAAAAAAAAATGGTGTATTCCAATCAACAACAATAGGAAAATGTCAGAAGCACTTAAGCACCTGCAGAGACACCTGGATTCCCTATGAAGAAACATCAAGACTGGTTTGATGAGAATCCATCCAAGAGTTGCTCATCTACAAGCAGAAGGCCTTTTATATTTAGCAGAATTACATCAACTCCAAGCAGAAGAAATGGAATCATCAACAAGCCATGGTAGAAGTCCAAAGAAGGACCCATGGTACGAAGAACAAGTGTTAGGGACAAGGCAAAGGCAATTCAACATTTCACTGACATCCATGTCTTCTTCAGTGTTACCAATGCCATCTACTGTCCATGCACTTGGAGGCCAACCCCCTTGAGACCTAAAGGTGGAGAAGACCTGATAAAGGAAAAGGGGGAAATGCCCTCATCTTCAGGCTTTGGCACAATGAAGAAATCCCAGATGACCTCAGGAACACCAGGATTATGACAATCTTCAAGAAAGGAGACAAGTCCGACTATGGAAGTTAGAGGGATTGCCTTGTTCTCCGCCACAGGAAAGATCATTGCAGGAACCCTCCTGAATTGTCTTCTTCCACCTGCTGAAGAGCTCCTCCTGGAATCCTAATGTGGGTGTAGGGCATCAAGAGGCACAACTGATATGATCGTCATAGCTTGCCAGCTACAGGAAAGATGCCAGGAACAATAAAAACTTTCTACAGAAAGATAGAAAATTAGAGTTTGAAGGGACTTCAGGAGGTCTAATCCAACCCACTGCTCAAAGTAGGACTGCCCCCAACTAAATCATCTCAACCAAGGCTTTGTCTAGCCAGATCAGAAAAACATCCAAGGATGGAGAGGCAGGGGTCTCTCTGGATAACCTGTTCCAGTGTTTTACTACCCTCTTAGTGAGAGAGGTTTTTTTCCTAATATCCAACCTAAACTTCCCTTGCTGCAACTTGGACTGTTCTCAGTGGTGGCAGATGACAGAACAAGGAGCAACAGTCTCAACTCCATCCTCTTTGCAACCCCCTTTCAGGTAGTTGAAGGCTGCTATCAATTCCTCTCTGTCTTCTCTTCTCCAAGCCCAGTTCCCCCCAGCCTCTCCTTCTAAGTCATATGCTCCAGCCCCCCAGCCATTTTCCCTGCCCTTAGTTGGACTCCCTCCAATTTCTCCACATCCTTTCTGTAGTGGGGAACCCAAAACTAGACACTGTACTCGAGATGTGGCCTTACTAGTGCTGAATGAAGGGACAGAATTGTTTCCCTTGATCTGCTGGCAATGCTGCTACAAATGCAGTACCTCATTAGTATCTCATTAGTCTTCATCGCAAGACTGCTACAGTATCTCATTAGTCTTCATTGCAACAAGGGCACACTTGCCTCTTATTCAGCTTACTGTAACCCCCCAATTCTTTTTCCACAGAGCTACTCTTAGCTAACTGGTCCCCAGCCTGTACCGTGCATGGGATTGTTCCATCCCAATTGCATGAAGATGCTGAACAATACCAGACTCAAGACAGACTGCTGGAAAACATCACTTGATACCGTCCCTCTCAGCTAGACATTGAGCCACTAATGACATTGATATGTCATTGATGATTAATCAGTATTTCTCCATGGAAAACATTTCACTGGAAGATTCTGACCAGCCCTAATCATACCTGTTCTGTAGATGTATATTAAACTTCTCACTCAGGCCTGTCAAATCAGTACCCATCACAATCAACACAACACACCTCCATAACTAACCAAAGCTTTTCTGCTCCCCACTGCCTCCCCTCCCCCCAGCAGTTTCATATGTTTATGGAGGGCATTTGTTAAGAAAGCTTTATTATTATTATTGCACAAGAAATCTTTTCAGTCTTTAGTGGAGGAAATTACTGTTGTTCTATAATAGTTCTTGCTCCCACTTGCCATGAAATGGAAGAGATGAACTAAAATATCCAGGAAGAAAAAGGCTGACATTGGATAGATGCCCAGGTGATATAATCTGTCGTTGTATTGATTTACAGCATCCAAGGATCTGTCCTCACATGTCTATGTGGATTGAGTGCTAATTCTGTCTCTTTCCCCAGGTTTTTTCCCCCCCTCACTGTAAAGGTATCTACAATACAAATTCATTTACCCAGGCTGCAAGTAAGCAATATAATAATGTCACAAGATATTTAGAGAGAGTAGCACATTATATCTTAGTTAATATCTCAGCAGCCTGGCCAGACCAGTCACTGGGGAGCAAAAAACAGAATAACAAAATGGCTCATTTGAGAGTATTGAAAGATTAGTGGTAAACCACTAACGCAAACCTACAGGGGAGGTTAAAGTACAATAGAGCCACAGGCTCAACCCTGAGAAAAAAAGCTTTGATTAATCCCACTTAAATTTATTTGACCAAATTAATCTCAAATATATCTGCACTGGCCAAATTCAACTCTGGCATAACTGCACTGCCACCCAAATTAAATAAGCATGAAGTTAGCTCGGCATCTTTTTTACACGCTGACAATGAACCACAGCAGAACAATTTTGCTTCTGTTTTCCATCTAACTGCTTTGGGTTTCATGGAATGTCCTAGAGAGGTAAGAGCACAGCAAGTAAAAATACTCTCAGAAATAAAATCTATTAGGGTGGGTTGCAGCGTAGAACAAGAAATGCACCTTTACAGTTATTTTTATTTGAATTATAGTTGCGCCTAAGGTGTGTCAAAGACAGTTTTATTTGTACAATACATCTGTAATAACAGAGATGGGGTACCCTGCTCCGAAAAGCTTAACATAAACAGTGGAATACAAACACACAAACAGAGGAGGACACATGTCCATAGGCTTTGCAAGATTTTCGAGAACCAAATCAAAACAAAGAAATGTTGAAGCTGACCATACATCAGAATAAAAATAGGCCTTCAGAAGGGATTTTGATAAGATTGAAAATGCTTTTCACATCTGTGGGGTAATACAGTTACACAAAACAACGTAGGGGCTTTTCCCCCTGGTTCTGCCCCTCTGCCCTTTTGGGGGAGGGAGTTGTTTGTTCATTTTAAGCAGGGTACATCTTTTACAGGAAGTCTGGTAGTAACAAACCTCTACAAAAGGGGTCATTCAATAACATACATTATTATGTGGTGCTAAAATTCCCTTATTGCATTCCACAGAGTCTCTTCCAAAAGGGAGAACGGACTTACCGAATTATCTCTTCCTCTCTCACTTCTTATTTTGATGATAAAATATAGAGATCCTCACCCGTGAAATGTGCTTATGATGCACTTATCTGCAATCAGGAAAGACCATGACACTTGGATGTTACTAGTTAGACTCCATTTGTACTTACTAATGGGGCCTGGAGGTACTACTCTTTATACCTTTATACAGCACCATCTGGTGTTAGGAAAGGAATATTACAAGTGAGTAACAGCTACTGAAAGTTCATGGAGAAGGTGAAAGCAAATTGGTTAAGACCAAGATGTGATGGATCCTAGGAACTAAAAGGATGGTCTTCATAGGGCTTTATTGCAGGCTAGTAAATTAGTTTTCTCTGGGGACTTTACTTGATTTTTGTGTGCAACCAGGTGTTGTTCCTTCAGGGGCTGCTTTATAAAGAATCAACTTATTTTGGGTAACTGCTCTTACTAGAACACTTTAGAGTGCAATGTTTGAGTGTAGAAGAAAAGGCTTCTAATATTTTGTGGAAGTTTGACTTTGCACCTTTCAAATCTTTATTGTGTCTGAATCCACAATGTCAAAAAGGCTACAGCTGTAGCATGATTCAGGTAAATGAGGTATCAAGACTGACAACTGTAACCTAACTAAGCCAACAGAGGAACTGTAAATAAGTTTCAGCTGTCGTTTAAACAAGGCTGAGGACTGTTCTCCAACAAAGTAATAGGGCTCAGCCCGAGGGGGAAACATCCCCCTAAAAAAGGAGAGAATATGAAATGATTCACAAGAAATGGTAATCAAATGCCAAGTCCATACAATTCTGGAGAAGTCCATTTAAGTGGAGAAGTGTAATACAGATATGATGGCAGAATAATATGAATTCAAGCCTGCAATCTTTTCTCAGAGTGACCCAATGCTGTATATCTCTGAGGGAACCCATTTTAAAAGACAATAGCCCAGGTCTTCAACTGTCACAAGTCCAGCTGGAGACTGGAAGTGGCTTCAAGCCAGCTCTGCATTAGCCAGGGATTCCCTCATCCTGGGAAAATCTTAGAAAGGTTTACGATTCCTTTTAGTGCAAATCAGCCAGTACATGATCCAGGGTATTGCTCAATGATATTACCCCTCTAGCTAAAGACAATCTTGTGACATGCATTAGGAAACGAAGAAATTGTTAGAAGATTAGCTGGTATAAATTAGAATTTGTGGAGAGAGATTCATTATGAGCTGTCTTAAACCTTCTGTAGTATTTTATATCTGCAGCATGGGCATGAATGTTGTCTGTGTGACTGCCATTTTACATACAGTTTATACCAGCTTTATGTAAGTGTAAATGATGACATCACATAGAAGCCAGTAGGCAAGCTGACTCAAACACCAATGTTTTTTTAGCAGAAAACTTGTATCACCTCCTCTGTTCCTATTTTTATCTACCTTCTATTTTTATTTTACTCTTCATTATCACTTTGTCTTCACTTTAACTTTTGTATTGCATGCAACTTTCTAAACCAAGTGCAAAGCCATTAGAGGTACAATACCAATGGAGTAGACTTTGCGATGCCCAGCCCTCCTATGGTAGAATTAGAAAAACTATCAGTGAAATCCTGGAGGGATTTAAAGGCTTGTACACAGAATAAATATACTAACTAGGACAATAAATATGTTTATGATCCTGAGTGTACTTTGTTCACCAGCATAGATTTATGGGCAATAACAAAATCCTACCGCATATTAAGATGAAAGAAATAAAATCTTGAGGAAGAAGTCATTTTGCTTTATAAACATGCTACTTTAGCATACTGGAAGAGTAGGGGAGGAAAAAATTACATGACTTTTCAAGAAGAAGGATCACAAGTCCTTGATACCAATGGGATATCTCCTTTAACCTTATTTGCTCGTGTAAAGAATATGGCTTTTTTATAAGGAGTAAACTAATGGGAAATACAGCCACTGGAGCTGGGCTTGGACTGACCTGAGGAAACTACATCATGTCAAAATCAAAGAAGTTTGCAAAGGAGATTTTTGGTGATTAGTTACAAGAGGAGCATTATTTAAATGCTGTATTTTAATAACAGTGTTAAATAAATACATAATGAGTAAATATATAAATCATAGGCCGGCAGAAAATGGAGAAGTTAAAAGATATGATGTCTGAACTCTAGAGTGTAAATGTGGCTGTATTAAATTTGTATTCTTTTTATCTGTGCTGCTTTTTGCCTAAAATTATAAAATGTCAGCTAGAAGCTCCCTGAATTGTGTTTCAGGTACTTTACCTTAGATTATCCAGCACTTGGATACCACAGTGGGTGTTACACAGGAAGTGAGAGAGGGAAAGTTTGGTTTTTAGAGGCAAAACGTGTACATGCAGCCACCCATTTTCAGCATGGGCTTGTGGGTTTTGCAGGTGTGCCAGCTGTTTATAGATTTTTGCAGACATGGCTATTGTACCTTTGCTTCAACTATAAATTGTCAAGAAATGTGAGGAGGGAAAGGAGGCTTGGCTTTGTGTTTCTAATGGCAAAGAGAAGTAAATGAAGGGCATCTTGTGCATAGGTCCCTCCTTCCCATCTTCTATTTTTGCCTGTCACAGTCACAAAATACACAGAGGTAAGCAGTATAGTACGCCTTACCGGGCTGTAGTAGAATATGGTTAGAGCAGTGATTTAAATGAAACACCACTAATATAGAGAGAGAGAGATGGTGATGTTTCATTTTAATAATGGAAAAATGTGGATTTGGGCTTTTTTTTTTTAAACCCAAAATTGGGGATTTTTTTAAATCGGAGAAAACCAGGATCCCTGGTTATAAGCCATTCCCTACTGCATTCTGCTCTTTTATGCATGGTGCTCTGAAACAGTTAAAAGAAACTTGCAACCAGCTCACTCCAACAGCAGACTGCAAGTTCAACCAATAAGTGTTTCTCAACAAAAATAAATGTAAAATGTATTTGGAAATTTATTTTTAATGATGACTGTGCGCTTGGTGGTGCAGTTTTTCTACAAAATTGCCTGTCACAAATGAAAATGTTTCATTTATGTCGCATTATGATTTAGTGTTTGTACTCAAAAACATTCCCAAAGGTGTCACAAATATGTCATGTTTGAGATATCTCAAAACTAGAAATGAATCCACCTACAGTACGTTAGGCATTAACTCAAGTTCTCCTTTCAGTTACTCCTTACAACTTACTGCTTCCTGTCGTGACCTGGAACCAGGCATCATCCCTTAGGTAAGGGAGCATATGGAATTAGATTTTACCATTTAACTTCTGGAGGATAACAGAACAGATTATGACAGACTCTGCAGTATATTATGATTGTAATACCAATAAGTGATCCCATTTGATAAACAGTGGTTAAGAAAGTAGCCAGCAGAGAATATTATAGACAGTTTTAAGTTCCCAGGATGTGCCAGATAAGTGACCTTAATCTGTCACAAGCCAAAAGCCAAACCCAAAGTTTGTCACTCATTTATTCTGGGAAACTCCCACTAACTGCAGTGGATTTTGTCTGAGTGAGGAGTGAGTTAAAACTGAACAATAGCCCAGGCATTTATCCCACAATGCAGTTTCTCTCTTAACAACCATATAATAGAAACCTCGGGGTGGGTTTTTCATTTGCTGCTTTTACTTTCTAGAAGCAGTACTGCTAAGCCCCTTCCGCCTCGACATACAATCTTAAGACTTCCCTACTCTGCCATGATGGCATTAAAACCAGCTCTTTAAAATTCATGCAGTTAAGGTCAACGGCGTGTGATGTCACCGCAGTGATAACAGAACTGTCTTTTATTACCATCTCTTTATACGAGAAGAAAGCTAATAAAATCTTTGATCATTTCTGATGCTGCACATCAACATGCCAAGCAGAAAGAAGAGCCCAGCATGGGATTGTACACTTGCATTCGGTCTAAAGACGAGCATGCACAAAAGAGGGCATGTTATCATGGTGTCTCATTTGTGTCGGATACTTGTTTTACACCTGGCAATCTGATTTATATCCAGAGCTGTTTGACTTAAACCTAAGACTTGTCCATACTTTAAAAAGATGTGTTTATATAGCAACATACCCAGTCACATAAGGACCTTTACCTGCACAGGAAAATACATGTATATCTTCATGGACCAGAGGGACAGATTTCCAACTTCAGCTTTCTCTGTGCAAAAATTAAGATTATTTCCTACGTATGGGGACTTTTTACCAACTTTAACTTTCCCTGAGCCTGATGAAGGGTGTGTGAACCTGAAAGCTTGCAGAAAAATACATATATATTTTGCACTTTCTCAGTTGGTCTAATACAAGAGATCAGCTCTGAACCAAGAGTTCTAGATTTTTGCATTTCTTTTTGTCTAAGACCAACATGGGTACCAAATACACCCCTATCTTCTGCATCTGTATTTATCCATTAACTCCTACCAAACAAAAGCCCCAAATCCAACATGCCTCGAGCTTCAGCAAAAGCAAAATTTCAATCCAAATGTAGAGTAGACACGCAAGCCTGGGCAGAAGGTAGATTCTGCATTGATGTGGGAGGTGTTTCTGTAGGGTTTTAAGCTGGGCTAGCAGTTTGTAGTTCAACCTGTCAAAGCTCAGGGAGCATTTATTTTAGGTTCAATACTCTAAAAAAACATATAAGGGATCTGAGGAAGGTATTGCCTGGTAATATACGAGGCCTAAAATTGTACATATATCAAAAAGCTATGATGATAGAGAAGGTGACCACCAAGAAATGCACAGTGTAATCAGAAGCTCCGGACACCAGGAGGTTGTGATAAATCACCACAGTCTCTTCAGGCCTTACAATATATGGATCTTTGGCTACAACTTTTTTGTTGGTATTATCATATCTTCTGATGAGAAACATGAGGTACAAATGAACCTTCTTGTTCTTTTATATGCTTATGCTGTTAACATTTTTACATTTGTAGTTTGATTTAGGGCGGCTAAATACATGCTCTTACTAATGGTGGGGAGTTTGGAAAGCTAGGGAGAATGTGTGGTTTACTTCAGTTACATTACAGCAATAGTATTGGTTAACATATTGAGTGTAACTATAGTGGCATCATAATTGTGAATTATGGCATTTGAGTAAAGTAAAAATATGTTCCTAAATCTGTTAGGGCTCAATTATGCAAGCTTTTCCAGTCTCTTACTGAACTCTCACTGGAGTCTACTTCAGAAACACTAACAGAAGTTGGCCTTCAGTTTGTGGTGCCACTTTAGTATCTATAACGGACAAGATATGTGAACTTGTGACATGAAAATATATTCCACACAGATCCAATATATATAAATACTTATATATACCATTCATGTAATATATAGGTTGTACATATACATATGTGCAAGCAGTGGCTCAGTAATTTCAGAATTTATTGCATGAGACTGGGCACATCTACACATGCTATTAATGCACTGTAAGGCAGGGCATCTACACATGCACCCATTGGGCCCTGCTGTGCCCCCCTACAGCAGCCAGGAGGAGCTCCAGGTTCCCCCAGGTACCACTGTGGGGGCTGGCAGGGGGCATCAAGGTCAGGCCCTGGTCTCTGGAGGGGAGAGGCGGGGAAGCCTGAGAAAAGCTGTCCCATCTCCAGGGCAGCTGCCTCCCAGCCCCATACCCTGATACAGAAATCAGGGCACAGGGCTGGGAAGTAGCAGCTGAGGAAGGGGACATTTTCCCAGCCCCATGCCCTAATCCTCAAATTAGAGCACAGGAATGGGAAGCAGCTGCCCAGGGGAAGGGACAGTTTCTCCAGTTTTTCCTTCTGTCTGGGCTGCCCAGCAGCAATTTACTCCTGGTCAGCACTCTACACATGCCATACTGCACAGAAGTTACTGCATGGTTAGGCAACTGTGCAATAGACTAATCTACTGTGCAGTAAATGCTGCACACGTGTAGATGGTGATGCTTTCAGTAGATTAGTCTCTTGAGCAGTAAAGCATCTTGTGTAGACACGCCCAGTGTGAAATAAAGCTTATGATATTTTGATAAGATCCTTTTATTCACCTCTTGCAAAATGAAGTCAATGGTGTGAGACCTGCATCTAATTACATGGCGTTTTTTTATTTTTTCCCAGAATAATTACAATTAAAGTATGCCACCCCTCTATACTCATTGTATATATACACATGGGTATGATCTGTCGGTATCTGTCATAACTTTCTGACTTTGATTAAATTATAAAACTTCATTAGAAAGGAAAAAGAGAACACTGGCTGTTTTTTAGGTCTGTAGGGGGCCATTTACATTGTAATAAACTCCATCTTCCCATTCAAAAGGTAAATCCAAACACTGTAATACAGTAATATTAAAGTATTTGTCTTACTTCCTCTTTCCTTGGCTGAAATGCTAGTGAGGGAGTGTTTTTCTGCCTGGCAGGCAGCCAGCGATTTTTCAGTAAATAACATGAACTCTGTTCTGAAGAGTAAAGCAGTACATCACTTCAGAAAACGTTCAGGCCCCTGCTAGAGCTCTAGGAATCTTTGCTTACAAAAACTGTCTAGAGAAGCTGCTTTTCCCAGCAACCTGGCAGAGAAACTGTCTACAGTTCTCTTTTTTTCTCCTGAAATGACACTGTGTGCGCCTCTTCCTTATTATTTTTATGTCATTTTCCACAGCATGATCAAAGCTGAAAGAGCAACTACTAAAGCCCAAAGAACAGCCTCCCTCCCACTCCCCAATCCCAAAAGCAGCAACCAGACAAGGACAAAATCTATCTTCCATCCAAGCCCTGAAAAAATTAGCGCTCTTAGCTTCTCGTATAAGAGGTGCTACATGGTCTTAGATGGTGGCACTGGCAAAGTTTTATATTTGTAGTTCCTATTAGAATTACCATAACATGTTACTAAAGTTGTTTTAGTTGTCAGTAATAGTGGTGCCATGAGTAGATAAATAGGAAGCTGTCTGAAATGAGCAAGACCTATTAGATCGTGCAAGCCAGTCGTCTGCCAAGAAAAGGTACAGTACTTTGGTAGAGGATATATGAACTTCAGCTGGAGCTCCAGAACTCCTATCAGAGCTCCTGAAAGTGAAGTCATGAGTTAACTTTTTTTTTTTACAAGCTTTTTTAAAATTGATAGCAAAGTTAACAATACAAGTAGATACTCATGCATAATATATATCATATGCCCTGGGTAGAAAAAAGGGACTTTCAGACCTTGAAGGCCATAGCTCTGTGTGACTAAGTCAAGCTGTTGTCATTTAGGTTTGAAAATTGAAACAAGAAGCCTCAAGTTAAAAATAAGCACACTACAACAGATTCTCTCTGCTTCTGCACAGGGGCAAAAGTTGGGACAGGACAAACCAGGCATGCATGTGTGTACATACATGTACACATGCAGGGAAGAGCCAGAAGAATCCTGGTTCTCATGATCCGTGTGTGCAACTAAGAGGGAAGTAAGAAGGTGGTCAAATATGGAACATGCCACAACTAGGGCCCGGCTGCCTGAGATGGATACTGGGGGCTCTGTTTACCCCTGCTTATTAATTGGCACTAAGGCTGTTTCTTGAAGTTCTCTAGGCAAAGTGCCTCCAGGAGTTGCTGTCTGAGTGTTGCACCTTTGCTTACCACAGTAATAGCTGGGCCTTCAAAAGCCACTTTCAAGCCCAATTGTTTAGCGAAAAGCCTGTATGCTTCCACAGATTTGAACATGGAACAAATTACTTAGCCAATGTTTGCAAGGTCCTGTGAAATGGAAAAGTGCTGTAAGAGCTGTAGATTATTATGACTGAACACTTCCCTGTTAGCACTGAAGTTATTGTTCATTTCCCCTAATGTGTTCCCAAGAACTGGACTAGAAATATGAGGCTATATTTACTGGTCCTCACAAGTATCAAAGAATATGTGAAGGCAGAAACTTTTTATTGCTGTCATTACAAGAAAGACTCATCTTGAAGTTAAGTAGGCAACTGTCTTATGCTCCCCAAGGTCTTCAGTCAGCTGCTTTCTCATGTATTTGTAGCACATTTTTTTCTCCCTACTTTCTCATGTATTTGTAGCATGTTTTTTTTTTCCCATCTAACAGATATGGTTGGTTGCTGATTGCCAGAAAAAGAGGTGGCCCTGTGGGATGGGATGACAACATTTTATTTTATCATCCACTGGCACTTCTGTAGTGAGCATTGCCCATCAAGCATTTTTGTCTTCTCAGTGGTGTCAGCACCTAAATGACATTCCAAGTTGTTTCTGTTCTGCCATTGCTGATGGATGAATATGCTTACTTAGGTAATCTTGTTATACTAACTAAATCTAGGCTAAGGTCTTGCAACACATCAGACAACTCATTCATTTTTTAACGCCTTCTGGGTCATTCCTAGTGTGAAAAAAAAAACTTTACAGTTTAGACAAAGTGTTAGGTTTCTATAAATCTGCCTTGTCTTCACAATAAAAGGACCTCTTTTAGGATAGGGGCTTAGGGTGTACATCTAGTGATGAGTTTATTGGGCCTTGTATTTGCTCTGACTGAAAGCTGTTTGTCTTTTTCTTAGAGAGAAAAACCTGAGCTTCAGACATCCTCTTACTATCCCAGGTCAGGGAACATCCAGAACTGATATTTTAGGTTGCCCAATCCTAGAGAACAACATGATGCAAAATTTGGAGCTGAATTTTGGGCTCCAAGTGTTTCCCAAATGTTGCAGAATAAGAATGCTTATCACAGTTGATGCTTATAGATAATTATTTTAACTTCTACCAAAGTATCAGAGGCAGTCTCTTTCTTTGCCTTTCTCTGAACAGTGTACATATATCCAATGTGGGAAGAAACAATATAACAATAGATAAGCACACACATACATATTCTTTGTTGCACATGTAAATGTCCACTAAAATCAAAATCCCTTAATGGTAAGATTTTTTTTTTTTTTTTATGTGGATGTATCTGAATGGCAAGAGGGGAAGGTTTTTTTCCATGATGATTTTGTAGGGCAGAACATCTGCCACACATGGAAACTCCACCAAACTAACACTTGCTTGAATGGTTTTCTGTAGAGATACCAGACACTGCTCTCTATAAGATGCCAATAATTAGGCACAGAACTCTTTTGCATGAAGAAAACAAAGCTTTTCACAAATGCAGTGCTCTTTACCCTGAACACCATGGAGAACTCTTCATTCTAACTGCACAGTCTTTGGTCTCGTGAACTGTAATTGCTAGCAGCTTTACCTCTGCACTCACTGTGAATGCATTGCCTGACCAATTAGCAAATTCAGCTCATTCTTCAGTCTAAGAGACTTTCAGATAGGTCTTTGATGTGCCTTTGAAGTTTTTGATATGTTTGTTAAGAATAAGGCTCATGTATAACATCCCACCCTGTACAATGGGTTAGTTTTTTAAGTAATGTTGATTGTTAAGTGTATACCATCCTGAGTGAATCAGGAGATATCTAAATGCCATTATGACCATTATCAATCACGATGGCGACGTTATCTGTCCAAATAAATGAATAAAAGATTAGTGATAATTATTTGGACTCATAAGGCCCTTTTAATTTGACTATCCCCTATTTCACAGCCCTGGAAGTTGATATATAGGCAGGTTAAAGTGACTTGCCCTAGGTTACATACGATCTAGGAGCAAAGATAAAAATAGCAGATTTCGTCAGTGCTGTGGCTACTCAACAACTGGCATTTTGATGCTGTAGATATACCACGCCTGGTCGCATTCATATAAGATGTGATACTGATGAATTATGCAGGAAGAAAGTTCATATTTCTTCATGGCACGTGTTTTCAATCTATAAAACTACAGAGCTGTAGAAACCTGAATGAACAGTCCCAGGAAAAGAATGCACACAAAAACCAAGAAAAGTAACAAACTGTGTAACAAGCGTCTTACTTGCTCAGCCTTTAGGGAATCCTTAGGACAGAAAGGAAAAGTTGTTGTGGTATCAGGATCTTGTAGGTGAGGCACTAAATTGGGACTCAACTTACCAGTATCTGGGTTGAATTTTCAGCTCTGCCACAGATTTTCTGCACGACTGTTGTCAGCTCATTTCATTTTTCAGTGCCTTTGCTTTCAGTTTTCTGTTTGTATGTTGTACCGGATTTTCCCAGCCTTGGTTTGTTTTATCTATGTAGAATGCAAACTTTTCAGGGTAAGGAACATCTCTTATTATGGGTGTACAGTACCTAGTACGATAGCTGGAGTCTCTAAATGTTAATCACAATCACAATTGTAAGAGGATAACCCACAGAACAGTGAGACAAAATCCCTGGCAGAAGTAGTAGAAGCAATGTCTCAAAAGAATACATGTGATGAGATGTTTGGCAATAACACACAGCTAGGAGGAGACTTGAAAAATATATGGAAAAGTCCACCGATAGTTTGTGATTCTGCCACTTATAACTCTAGTCAAGCCATTTCTTAATTGTCCTGTAATGACAAATTCTCCCCTTAGATACCTAAAATCAATAGGAGTTCCACATGCATAGGAGAGAGCAGGATTTTGCCCTTCTGGAGTCTCACCAGATGAGCCCAATCCATTTGAAGTATTTCCAAATGTATTTTAGTAAATATCCTATAAATCTTTCCTTTTGTAGCACGTTACAGCCTTCTCAGTAGGTAAGAGGTATACGCCATTTTGAGAAAGTGCCTAGCAGCAGTAATGCATTCTGCCTGTTACAACATACATTTCTGCAGCAGAGTCAGGATGGAGGAGAGTATTTGGCTGAGTTTCCAGAAATGGTCCTTTTTCAGTTAAACAGAACTGTACTTGCCACTGTTTAGCCCCAGTATAATCCAGGTGTGGCACAAGGCAGTTCTCAGATTCAAGATCAGGTGTAATGTCTGTCTGGCTCACACTCATACAGGAACTGCAAAATAAGGGACATTCTTTGCCAAATTCAACTCTCGTTCCCTTTGTTGTTAAACCTACAGCCAACATCAATGGAGTTGCACAGGATCTGCACTGCCGTGAGATCAAAATTTGACCCTATCTTCTAGATACCGAAAACAAGACTGAATTTCATTTAGTAGTAATGTAAACCGTTATAATAAATATTTGGCTTTTTTTTCTTTTTGTCTTTTCCTGAATACATAGCACAAGAAAATGCAAGACTGTTTTGTTGTCTTTAAGCAAATGTAAATTTGAAAACAATTTGCATAATACCCTTGCCATTTCTTTAAAAGCATCTTAATCTGGTACTGTCAAGAGGGTGAAATTCGCTGCCGGGCCACTTCCAACCTGTGCTCCTAGCTATACACCAGGGGTGGGCAAAATGTGGCCCGTGGGCTGGATGTGGCCCGCCAGGCCATTCTATCCGCCCCGTGGGGCCGCTAAAAAATTTAGAAAATTAATATTAATCTGCCCTGGGTTGCCTGTCATGCGGCCCCCGCTGGCTTGCCGAAACTCAGTAAGCGGCCCTCTGCCTGAAATAATTGCCCGCCCCTGCTCTAGACTATGAATGTGCGAACCTGCCAGTGCAGCAGATTGAAGTAAAAAAAACAAACCCAGAAGGACGGATGTCACCCAGAGATGGGCTGGCTTTTGTTCACAAGGTTAAACCATTTGGCAACCCTGCGACTTCGGAGTAGCTTTTCCCTACGAAACGTCCAACGTCAAAGAGGTCTGGATAGACGTTTGCCTCCCCCCTTTTTTGCGGGGTGCTGATTCAAACACAGCGGGGGTGGCGTTTGGGGCACCTGATGTCGGCAGGGGCCGGCGGCCCCTGGTGCCCCGCGGTGGGATAAAGCAGGGACACGCGATTCTTTCGGGTCACCTTCCCCGGCTCCTGGTGCGCCCAGCACAAGCGGGGCTCGGCCCTGGCTCCCGGGCTGCCCCCCTGAGGGGCGGCGGTTGGGC
>NW_017728922.1:2813442-2829640 GCF_001723895.1 Crocodylus porosus
GCGCTCGCCGCGGCGGTAAGTGCGGGGACGCGGGGGGCTCGTGCCGGCGCCGGGCGGCCTCCCTCGACCGCCGGGGCTTGGCCAAGGGCGCGGGGCGAGCCCGCACCTGAGGCGGCGATGCTGGGAGCGGGGCCGCGTTGTGCCCGGGGGCACCTGTTTGAAGGGGCCCCCGCCTGTGCGTCCTGCTCTGCCAGCTTGCTGGGAAGCTCAGGTGCAGGAACCTGGTGAAAGCCAGAGGCTGCTCCAGGCAGGGATTGCGGTGCATGCACGCCCTGCACCCAACAGTTCAAGACAGCCGGCGGGTCAAAGGATTCCTCTAAAAAAGTCCAGGAGTTACCTGTGGTGCTTTGTAGCCCCAGCCCTCCAGTCCAAGTCGACGGATGTGGCCAACTGTAGTTCTCGTTAGCGTGGCTCCAGTTTGATTCGTAGATGCCAGGGTCGGAAGGGACCTCAACAGATCATCCAGTCCACCCCCTGCCTTGGCGGGGAAGAGCCCTGGGGTCAGATGATCCCTCTGGCTTTCTCAGGGAAACAGCTGATCCGTGCTGGTTGTGTGGAAGAGTGGGCCATCTTTTCTTTTCTTCTCTTTTAACGGCATCCTCGTCTGTCAGGCCGCCACTCGGTTATTCGTGCCCACAAGGTGCCCTAAGATTCCTTAACTCTTCTACACCAGTTGATCGTTAAAGGATGCTTTTCCAAGAAAAAGGGGAAAAGCCATAAAATAGTGCCTTGGAGGGCTGCACAGGTTTTGAACAAAGACGAGGTCTCCCTTTCAGATTTGTGATGCTAAAGCATGCGATTTGATTTACCCTGGCAGCATTGCTTAATTTGCATAAATGCAAATCTTACCTGGCCATTCTGTGTATGTTCTGTCACAGTGACATTTCGCTGGTTGAAAGTCTGCTCCTGTAAAGAATGTAATTATCTTCTCAGTTTCAAATGTGATTGTTTGATCTTCAATCACCCTCCCCCTAAAACAGAGGCGGGCAATTATTTTGGGCAGAGGGTCGCTTACTGGGTTTTGGCAAGCCATCGAGGGCTGCATGACAGGCAGCCCAGGGCAGATTAATATTAATTTTCTAAATGTTTAGGGGCCCTGCAGGCCACATAGAATGGCCTGGTGAGTCGCATCCAGCCCCTGGGCCACACTTTGCCCACCCCTGCCCTAAAAGGTGTGCCAAGTGTGTGAAAGGGGGTTGGCAATAACGTATTACCTGTACTAAGAACTTATAAAATGTTAGTTATCCAGTTTGGGGGGGAGGTGTTAATCACTGTTTCCCCGACTGTAGATATACTTCTGCAACATCCTTTTTTCTGTCAAGAATGAGATAAAAGCTCATTAAATATCTATTATGCATTTATCAAATTCAGTGCCCTTTCTTGCTCAGCTTTTAGCTATGCTGAATAATCCTAGATTTATTTCTTTGTAGACAAAACACTGTGCCTCTAACTGTTTGCCTTTGTGCTCTTAAAAAGACAAGAGCAGGTCAGTGAGCATCCGCCCATGTGCAACATAACATCAAGTTCAAGTCTTGTCTGTTAGTAGCAGATTCTCCATCCTTTTTGGGAACATCTGGATGGGTTAGGAGGCAACGTTTCTGTCTCTAGAAGTAACCAGTACTGTTACTTGAATCAGAATGCTAAGCTGGACCAGAGAGATGTTCTGGCCTATTCTGTCTGCCTTTGCACCTTATCTCTGTGACTTGGGATGTATATATTGCTACATTTGAGAGGCAATAAAGTATGACCTGGCTTTTCAACATATGTTACAACCTGAAAAATCTAACTATTAGAGCAGTGCTGGTTAAGTGATGATAAGCTTCTGAGCAGCAGAGCTGAAGAGCTGCAATGGGCATACACACAGCAACTACATGACTTTTTGGGGAGTCGTGTGTGTGTGTGTGTGTGTGTGTGTGTGTGTGTGGAACCAGGATGAAATCCCTTAATGTGGTATTCCCTAGTGTGGTTGGAGGAGTGTAGAAGTGTCCTTGGCCTCCAGCATCTTGGGCAGGAAACCATGGTGTGTTTAAATTCAGAATTTTTCTTGCTAAAGAAAGGAAGGAGAGACTGGAGGAGGGAGGGGAGGGTGGGGGGGAACCCAGAAATACCTAATTTGTAATTGTGATTGTTCTACATATTTGATTAACAGTAAAAAATGATATTTTTTCCTCTCTCAAATGAGAAAATGGTGATATATTGCATGAGAAAGTATTCGGAGAGGTTGAAACTAAGGATGATAGTTGTAAAGATACTTGGGCTAATTATACTTTTACTAATTTTTTTTTTTCAGCCAGAAATAATTTTTCTAATTCATTACAAGTAGATAGGATTCTTGCAATTCTAGGGAAAAAAGTTTGAAGTGTCTTTCTATTTGTGTTCTCCTTCTGTCAAAAGTATTTATTAATTTGCTTGATTCCTAGCCAGCCATAGCTTCTTGAGCTGATCAGTTCAAATATTATGTCCAGTTGGTAAAACGTGGCTTTAAATGGTTGTAAACATTCATGACCATTGCCTAGCTATTTACTTTGTGCCTTATTTGGCCTGCATGACCTCAGTGGTGCAAGAAAGGTCTAGGTTTCCCAATTTCCTCTACCCCAGCTCCTCAGGAAGTGGTTGTTTGCATGCAAAAAGAAATTCCTGAGCTAGCATGTGTAAGAATCGAATAGTTACCATCACCATTTCATCAGATTTCTGGTGGAGACAACAATGGAAAGTACAGATGGGTACACTCATTTTTAATAGAGCAGGAAGTGCCTTACTGAATAGAAATGAAAGGGGGGGGGGAAAGAAGAAGAATAAAAGTTTGCAAGCTACATCCCTGTTTGTTCTTAATTTTATATTTTTCTTCTTAACAGTTCATCTGTCCAAAAACTTTGAACTAGTCTCCCTCTCGCGCTCAATTCCTTTTTTTGCTACGAACTGCTTAGAAAGAAGCACTGTTGATGAGGTTATTGTGTTTTTCCCAGCTCTACCCTGCACCTTGTCCTATTGTATTTTTTGCTACAGTTTCTTAGGTTTAAGGTGGAGTTTCTGGGAAGTTGGGTAGAGAATGTACAACTTGATGTAGTTGGGTTGGAGCATTGTTTTAGGCATGACAGTCCAGGGACTATATGAAAAGCAAAGTTTGTTAGGCAAGATCTCTTATTGGACCAACTAATTATAGCTGAGAGAGCGCCGGTGTCTATTGCAGAATGTGACAGATCTCATCTGAGGCACTGAATGTCCTCATGAAAACCATGTAGGTGAAACAAGTGCTACACTTAAGAAAACTCCAACAGCAAACACTAAATTGCCTGTGGGAGAACTCCTTCACCGGACAGTGACTTTGTCTCTGACCTCACAGTCATTCACTCAGTGGAAACCTACACAAGATCTTCAGATGAGGGGCCTAAGAAAAAACCTCATATAAATTTTTACTGGACACTAAAAACCTTGGACTAAACAATGGTTTTATGTCTTGTTATGATATACTTACTCACTCTGCCAAACCCTTGTACTCCATAGGTAATGATTCTCTTTTCCTTTAAAAGATTATATTCTTTAATGTAATTATGTGCATCTATTTCACCTGTCTTCTACTTGGTTTGTTGCAACTCCTGGTCACTTTGCTTCAGAGGTATACTGCCCTTTTTCCCCTTCAAGTGACTATTTGTTTAACTTCATTATGTAAGTGAAATGATCTAAGCCAGCGATAGACAACCATTTGGCCCCATGGGCCAGATGAGTGGCAAAGGGCTGGTCCATGGGCTGGACTGGGCCCTGGGTGCCTGGCAGTGCCCCCAGCATACCAGGATTGGCCACCTGATGTAGCATGTCGGTCCTGGGGCTCTCCATAGGTGGGGAAATTTGGCAGCAGCGGAGCAGTGCCCCACTGCTCCACCCCAAATTTCTAGACTGTAGCAGGGGGCCTGGTGGGCCAGATAACATGGTGTTGCAAACTGTACTTGGCCTGTGGGCTAGGGGTTGAACAGCCCTAGTCTAAGCTAAATACCTGGTAAAACAGTGACCGTTATCTGCTTCTTTTTTAGACTTAAGGAAGGGCATTTTGTACTTAGTGTTGCTTTAACATCTCCTTCCAACTAATAACTAGTCCAATAAAAGACATTGCCAAACAAACCTTTCTTGTCTTAATCTGATAATGAACATTTCAGCACAAGTTCTGGATTTCAAAAAGCTTCAAAGAGCTTTGACTTTTTCTTGTTTCATTGCAGGGCCAAACCAAACTGAAACCTCAAGCTGTCATGCAGTTGTCCTCTAGGTAACTATATAACTGCTGTAAATTCAGCCTACAGTATATAATGCTTTCTGGTCAAAAGAGAAGACTTAAAGCATCAACCATAACTTTCAACCACCAGCTAGTTTCTTTTAAGGGTGTGCAAAATGGGCCGTATTGGATTGGGATTCAGCCCAAATTGGGAACAGTGATTCGATTAGTTGATTTGGATCACTGTGCCGATTCTGTTCAGCCGAATCTGAAGATTCGATGCTAATTCAGAGAATCAGCAATTCAGCTATAGACACGGCTTTTAAATATTTTTTCTACATACCTTGAGGTAGCAGGAACGGCTCGTGAATGCTGCAACAGTGGGGCGGATGGAGCGTCCTACAGGAGTGCAGTGCGGGTCCCCACATGCTTGGTGGTGGGTCTGGAAGTGGACCAGAAGTACTTCCGGTCCACTTCTGGGTCTGCCACTGAGTGTAGGGTAGCTTCAGCACAAGGATGCTTCAGTGTGGGGCTAGCCAGCAGGCGGCCCTTGCCCTGAAGCACCCTTGTGTGCCTGTCAGCCAGGGCAGCATCTACACGTGCGCTGCTGTGGAGTAAATTAGTTTACTCCAGGCTTACAGGGTCTACACGCAATGCTTACTGCTCGGCTGATTAGTCAACTGCACAGTAAATGTCTCATGCAGATGCGGCCATTGATAAGTTTTTGAGGAATTGTGTTCAACTTTGCTCACCCTGACAGGCAAGGGTGTGATTGCCTCATCTCTCTGGGTTTCTGCCAGTGTCTACATGTGTGTATCCTGCCATGATTAGTTGGAGATGTATATGCATGCACTAGTTAAATGATTGTACAGGCATCTAGGTGGCACTAAAGTTTTCTGTGGCTACTTCTCAATGGTTTAAGGACTCATAGCCCAGAGCAAGCTTTACTAAAAGAAAAATCTGATACTGACAAGCTGCTTTTCCTTTGCTAAGTCCCTGTGAACAGGATTTTCTGTATTGTTGAAATATTTATAAGCTTGCACTTACTAAGTCTGGAACACTGACTCACTTCTCTACGGGCTGGTTATGATATGAATTTTATTTTGGAGCTCAGCAGGAGACTGAGGAAAAATAAATAACAGTACTACAGAACTTGTTTCTAGGGAGCCTAGGTAGAAGAAAGCCTATTTAAAGCAGAATGAAAGTCATAAAGCAATTATTAGTTTTTATAGCCCCCTAAAGTGTGCTTGATGCCTTTGTAATACATATACAGTCCTTATCTCAAATGAGTTTACAGTCTAAGTTTTTAGACACTAACAACAAAGCGTGGGGGGACTTAAGGGGATAGGAGCTATTGGCATATTGACCGTTCTAAACTGAAAGTCAGGTTAATTGTGAAGATATTCTGCAAAAGATGGGGGGGAAAAAAAAGTCATTTGAATACAGTCACGACAAGGCTATATTTTGGGGGGCGAGGGGGGTCAGAAGTGCATGGATGGAATGAAAAGGCCAGGTACTGTTGCCAGTTCCTAGAAGGCAGGAACATGTGCAGAAAGGCCTTGAGCAGTGCAAAGGGAGGTGCTAATGTCTGTCACACTACTCTTCCTCCCCCATCCAAACCCTTCTCCCCACAGTCAACTGTATTGCTTCTCTTCAAGAACTTTTTCTAATTTAGGCTTTGGGAGATAGTGAAGGTGTCTGCAAAGGATTTCAAAGTGGAAATGACAGTCTGTACTCTTACAGCGCCTTCCAACCCACAGCTCAAGCTCTTTCCCTACCTCCTTTGTGTCAGTTATTCCACTCCCAACTCCTCCTTACCTCAAAGTGCAAGCCTGTCTCTAACTTGAAGAGGTTGTGGTAAAAGCTCATGTGTAACGTTGCTGGTCACTTAGAAGTCTGACACTGAATGATCCCTCTCTCAGACTAAACTGTGTAAGTGTTTTGTAGCCTGTTTAAGAACACAAGTGAAACCACGGTTTTTGGCTGAGGTAAGGCTGAAAAGCCAGCCTTGCAATTTTATGGGCCCCCTGCTAAGACACCTGACTTGCAGTTGGATTTCACAAGATGGTAAGATACCACCTGACTACCAATCCTAGAGTTAACCCTTGATAAAACCGAACAAACTTATGGAAAAGTGTGTAGTACTTGGAAATTGTGGTCATAATAAAATATAAAACTTTACAATGGGAGAGGTCCAATGGAAGGAGAGATGTAAGGAACATTGAGGTACACACAAAGATGTGGGAGGAAAAACTGCAGGACTACAGTAGACATAAAGCCCTTCTAAAGAGGTATGGGTTTGGTTTTAATGGGACAAAGAGGAGGACAACACCACAACTAGGTCCTAGGAGCTCTTTGTAAAAGGAAGAGCCTATCAGTCTGAAAGCAAATGGGGATACTTACAATATTGGAGACAGGTGTGCAAGTTACTCTACTGCCAAAAAGAAGGATAGTAACATGGGAAGAGGAGCCACAGTTGGTAGGTGCAAGTGACACTTAGGATTTAAACTCTAGCACTGTAATCCCCCATTACTAGGAGAGTGTGTTAATACTTCTACACAGAAATAACTAACTTGAGAAATACAATCCTGGTGAGTTACAGTACCACAATTTAAAAGCAAAATTAGAAAAATACCCATTATTGAATACAAAATTATGAGCTTACCATGGTTTTAAATTATGGTTTTGGAAGGATGGGACCAAAGTAATTGAGAGCTTCTGTATCTACTAGAGGGCACTCAATACAGTTGAAGGACTGTAGCTATCCCACAATTCTTGTCCTTCTGACAGAGGCTAAAGGAGTTGGATAGACTTCTTGAGCTGGGAACCAGGATGAGCCGAAAAATCAACTGAGACAGTGAATGTTGGTCACCATAACTAAAAGACAGAACTCTTCTTCTCTGTATAGACCCAAAAGAATTAAAGCAACTTGGAGCAGTTGGCATTATCCATCTCTTCCAAATGGTTACTCAGTTTCTTCTGTGCTTGTGTTGAAGTTTTGCTGTGTACTGTGCTCATGTGCCCATGCTGATACTTATGCCTATACCTAGTTAGTTTAAAGCTAGTTGGAGTATGTCTACATCAGGGGTGGGTAAAATGTGACCCGCAGGCTCGATGCGGCCCACCAGGCCATTCTGTCCAGCCTGTGGGGCCCCTAAAAAGTTTAGAAAATTAATATTTATCTGCCACTGGCTGCCAGTCATACGGCCCTCAATGGCTTGCCAAAACTGAGTAAGCAGCCCTCTGCCCGTAATATTTGCCCGCCCCTGATCTATATCTATGCAGTCTGTCCACAGATGCCTGCAAGGAGAATATTTGCACACCCCCCTTGCAAAAAGCATGATCAGAATTGGAGCCCAGTGGCTTATTGTCATGGATGCTAAAAGAAACTGAATGCACTCAAATGGAGAAGAAGGATGTAGTCTTGATCCATGGGTGCAAAACTTTTTGCCTCAGTTTGCCATCTTTAGCTGAAACTGACCATGAACTCCCTTTGGCAATGGTAATAAATGCCTTGGTAAATTCCCCTGCCCCTCTCAGGAACGTACTTTCGTCGACTTATTTTTGATCTGCAGAGCTACAATTACAAACCACTGTTTGAGAAGAACTGATGTATCCATGTGGGCACTGGAACAAATCTGACTGGGAGACTTGTAGGACTTCTTGGAGGGTCATAGTATCAGGGTCTGATCATGCAAGTGCATTGATGTGTAAGATCTCTCTCTTTCTCAATGCACTTGAGGTGTTTAATGTAGGTTCCTCTCAGCTTATTTCAGCCTTACAATAGGGTGTGAATTTTTAATCGGGGTCCTGGAATATCTTTAAAGAAAGAAGAGTAATAAAATATGAATGAAGATGTTTGGATCTCTTGCTGCTTATAGATTTATTTACAAGTGCCAGTAATCTGCATTCAAGGTTAGTGAACTGGGTTTCCAGCCAAAGTTTGCCTTGATATATATTTCCTTTCAGCTTGCAGAATAGGACAGAATTTGGCTCGCACCTTCTCAAATGTCTCTGCTGCTGTAGTCTGGACATTGTGATTAAATACCGTCTCTCATTGCCTAGATGATTGTTTGAATACTAGGAACCTAGAGATCTGCTGGGGGATGAATTTCCCCAAAACAATGACTAAATGTTGAATCCCTTCAAAAATGCTGCCCCTGCCTCTTAGAACGTTCTGATGAATGTTGTCTCACCTGCCACACAGCTCAAGCAGTGGGTAGATATATTCTAACTCATGGGATCTGAATCTTATTAGACTCGAGACAACTTTTGGAAACAGTGAGCTCTTACCTTTTACTCTTTTGATTATGGAAAAAAAATTAGAGCAGTTGTTCTGTGGCAAAGAATTTAGACCACAACAGGTCACAATGCATTTCCATTTGAAACCTCTCGGTTTATCTTGTGTCAGCACTTGCACATAATTTCATAGTAGCTAGGGTCAGGAAGGACCTGACCAGATCATCTAGCCTGACCCCCTGCCACAGGCAGGAATGAATGCTGGGTTCACAAGACCCCAGACAGGTGATCATCCAACCTCCTCTTGAATTTGCCCAAGGTAGGGGTGAGGACCACTTTCCTGGGAAGCTGGTTCCAGATTTTGGCCACCCTAACTGTAAAATATTGCCTCCTGATCTCTAACCTAAACCTATCCTCCATCAGCTTATTGCCATTGTTCCTTGTCACCCCAAGTGGTGCTGGGGAGAAAAGGGCTCTACCTATTTGCTGTTGATCTCCCCTGATGAGTTTGTAGGCAGCCACCAGGTCCCCCTTCAGCCTCCTCTTGCTGAGGCTGAACAGGTTCAGGTCCCTCAGTCTCTCCTCATAGGGCCTGTCCTGCTGCCCTCTCACCAAGTGGGTGGCCCTCCGCTGAACCCTCTGGCTGGCTACATCCTTTTTAAAGTGCAGCACCCAGTACTGGACGCAGTACTCCAACTGCGGCCTGACCAGTCACATAGAGGGGGAGGATGACCTCTCTGGACTGGCTTCAGATGCATCTTTGGATGCATGACAAGGTATGGCTGGCCTTGCTGGCTGCAGTCTGGCATTGGCAGCTCATGTTCATCTTGGAGTCAATAATGACTCCAAGATCCCTTTCCGCCTCTGTGCTTTCAAGCAGGGAATGCCCCAGCCTGTCTGTGTGCTGTGGATTCCTTCTCCCCAGGTGCAGCACCCTGCATTTATCTACATTGAACCCCATCCTATTCTCATCTGCCCACTTTTTGTAGTCTGTCTACATCTAACAGTGCAAAATATTAAGTGGCACCGTGTGGCACCTTTAAAGATCTTGTGGAGCTCTGGTTGAGAATCACTGCTGTAACTGATCTCTAGTTTCCTTTAGGAGATGAAGCAAAATGGCAGTAGAGCTACATTTAAATTCCATAGGCAAGGAAGCACAGGTATTATTAGCAAGGTTCCTGGTTTTCTCTGTTTAAAAATCACAAATTCTCTCATTAAACCCTAAAAATCCATGTTTTTTCTGTGATTTAAAATGAAACGCCACTAATGTATTTATGTATGGATCAGCTTAACACAATGTTTTATTGATATATTTACAATTTTAAAGCATTTTGGAAGCCTACAAGGGCCTCAATCACTATAATAAAATAAATTCTAAATATCTGTACATTTTGGCATTTGATGTATGGTTTGTTTGGTTTTTTTTATCATGGAAAATTAGAGCTCCCCCTGCCTGCTTCACTCACCAGGATAGGGTCCAGCTATTGCTGTCCTGCCTCGTTCCCCCCACTGCTTTCTGGTGCTGAGCAGCCTTGATATGCTGGTGCCCTGCTTCTGCCCATGCCAGTGCCCCTCACTCTGGACCCACAGCCCCATGGCCCTGCTGGGGCCCCTTACTCATGACCTGCTGCAGCTTAGACCCTCAGTATGTGAGGAAAGGAGTGGATGTGTGGGGAAGGCAGGGGAGCACAGGCAACATGGGTACAATTTTTTTTAAAGCAAACTTCCTATTTCTTTCAGTGGTACTTAAAGGGGTATTTTTGTATATTGTATGTTATTCTTTCCTTCTTCCATCTCCTTGCCCTGCTTAGTTGTAGAGGTCAGACAGCTTCCTTCCCCATTAATTTCTGGAGTTGTTGCACAATGGCTTCTTTAGTATTTCATAACAAAATATCTGACTTCACTTTTATGAATCAAGGTGACTAGTTTGACTGCTTTAAGTTACAATTGATATAAACAAGTTAAATCTTTAAATATAGGAAAAACATTTTTGAAACGAGTTGTTTTTGTTTTACTTTTTGTCTGAAATGCCATAGGAATACAAAGACTTATCAAGTGGGTGAAGAGCAGTCACATTTTGAATCAAGCCTCTGAAGATACAGATGGCTTCTGTCTTGCATAGTGCCAGAGGAACTGCTCTTTTTGTTACTAGGATTTGAAATCCATTTTATAATTGCAGACCTCCAAATCTGACTCTACCATGGATGTGCTACATGCATTGAGGGTTAGGTGTTGGGAATCTGAATTGTTAATTTGAAAAAAGTACGAGTAAGAGGACTAATACAAAACCAGATTTTCCTGATGGGATGTGCATATCTTTTAGCCTAGACCTCAGTGGTGGATGTCTGGAACAAGTTTGTTTCAGGAGCACTTTTTTAGAATTACTCTTTATGAGATAAATGACTCTACTGTGGTTTGAGTTACAAAATCACAGTGATCAGGGTTTATTTGAGACAGCAAAATATAATCTGGTACTGCATAAAACTCCACTGTTTTTGCTTTTGGGTTTTAGTTATGGCAATTAATTGCAAATGGGATTCTTTTAATCAAGGTCAGTGAGTACCTGAGTGCTGACAAGTGTTTCTGCTTAGCAAGATGAGCTCATGAAGACTTCTGTCCAAGCATGGACAGATCAGGTTCTAAAATTTCTGTTTGGACCTAAAGTGTTTGGCGGGGGGAGAGGACAAGTTCAAAACTAACTTTCACCCTCTACAACTTCATGGAACTTGTGCAGTTCTCTTTACAGAGCTGGATTCTATCAGAGATGAAGTACAAATAGAGACTATTTCAGTTGGGCAAGGTCAACAGAACTCTTGTTTTACTGATGCTGATTTGACTGACTCTACAGCTGGATTACAGATACCTAGTGATCAGCTGCTTGTATCCACTTCTGAACAGGTGGCTGGTTCTGTTGCTGGAAGAAGTATGGGTTCTCTTCCTTCATAGCATTATGGTAGCATTAAAATAAAAATCGTACCTCTGAGTTGGGTTTGCGTGCTCTTAGCATTCTGAAAAGATTGTTTTTGGCCAGAACTTGAAAATTCTCCTTAACTGTTTATTCAGTAAATAATGCATCCTATCAGTCATAGCACTAGCAGCATTAAAATGAAGGATTTTTCATAGAAAGGGTCCTACTACATAACTTTGTTTTAGGGGAAAAATAGAATGGGACTCAAGGGATTTGTGGGGAAAAAAATGTATTAGTACCTAGAATAGTTTATGCTGTTGGCACATTTGTTTCAAATTAAACTGTGTATAACAAGGCAAATTGTAACTTAAAACATCTCAAATTTGTGACTGAAGATGATGAAAAGAGCTAGCTGGTTCTGAGGTGACTGCAAAGTATCTAGCCTCTGTTTCATTTAGAGGTGCTGGAAGCCAGAAATGTACTAGAAAAGTATAACAGCTAAAATTTTCTCAATGTAAAAGATATGCTGTAGCTCTTCTTGTGCAACTTACTCCAATGTCCCTTTAAATGTTAGTACGCTGATAAAACTGGAGGCCACTACAAAAGGTCTTGTAGTTGTTTTGTTAATGGCGTAGATGGAATTCTAATTAGAATCGGTATGGGCATGCATAGACTGAACAAGGGGCATGTGTGCATGACACTTTAAAGCAGCTTAAATGCTCTTGCACTGCTTTAATGGTGTTAGTGTTTGCACACATCGGTGACATTGCGCATTAATTCCAGCCACTGTAGCACATTCAGTGGTGTAATGCATCTTAAGTGACTCTGGGATACAGCAAAATAAAATGCCTCCAAAGGGTTTGTCCTACATCTGCGGAGCGAAGCGCTGGGCTCCGTGCAGCACAGGGGCTGCACCTGCAGCCTAGCAGCAGCCCAGGAAGGCAGGCTCCACCAGGGGGGTGGGGGGTGGAAAAAAGTGATGAGACTGATTTTTTCCCTCACTCACCTGAGCCTGTCTGCCTTCATGAGCTGTGCAGGGACCCAGTCCTTCTCTCCACGGCTGTGGTGGCCCCTGGGACCACGCAATCCAGGTGCTTGCAGGTGCCACTTGGGGGGTGGGGCACTGCTGCCATGGAGGGAAGCACCAGCCCCCCTTCCCTCTGCAGCCCAGCGACCACTCTACCCTGCCAGCAGCTCACCCGCCCCTCCCCTCTGCTGGAGCGGCAGGTAAGACATGGATGTACGTGACACAGGGGTTTACTTGGCCCTAAATTGAAGCAGTGTTTTTAAAAACCCACCGCTTCAATTTAAGGCCCCCATTTCATCTACACATGCCCTAAAAAACTAGGCAATGGTCTGTCTCTAGTCGCACTAATCCAGTGGTCTAGGTATAGAATAAACATCTTTTAAATCCTTTATTATATTTCTTTGCACATGATATTTTTTTGGGTTACTTTGCCTTCAGAAATCTCTGCTGTGAAATAGATTTTCAACCATAGGAGCTCAGGTATAATACAAGATGCTGGAGGTTGTATAGATGTTCAGTGTGACCATTAATGGTCTTAAATTAGCAGCATCAGCTATATTAACTGATTTCCTCATTGAGACTGACATTTGTTTGGTAAAAGGATCATTAAACATATGCAAACATTCTATGTGTAGTATAAAATCTTTGGGCCTTGACAAATGATAAATGAGAAAATTACAGGTTGTGGGAGAAATGTAAATATTCTTGGGGAATCTATCCCCTGGCAAGAGAGGAATGTTCCCCTTGTAGCAATGAAGCGTTCATTATATTCTTTTCACATCAATAAAGAATGCCTTAGCTGTGTTTTACATGCTTACACATAGCTTGATTTCTCTTACTTTCTTTTGAACACTGCTGTTGTATTGGGATTTGTCCTGGTTTTGTTAAGCAAGTACTCCAGTGTGCCCCAGAAGGAAATATGGTAACTTCAATTAACTCCTTGTACAATCTTTTGAGCTACCCAGAATCCACCTCGTCAAATCTATTAGCAGCTGTGGATCAGTCATTTGTGTCCCATTAAAGAATTGCACAAGAGATCAAATTATGAATTCCAGTTGTAAGCTCCTGTATTATTCATCATCTTCATTAATGCTTTGGATGATTTGTTAAGCATGCACTTAATTTGATATTGCCTGAAGATAGGATTGAGTGGAGTTGCAGATACACGGGAGGGTAGGGCAAGGATCCAGAATGACCTGGATAGACTGGAAAAATGGTCTGCAAACAGATGAGATTCAACAAGAACCAGTGCAAAGTTCTGCACTTAGGACAAAATAATTGCATTCATGGAACCAGACTGGGGAATAACTTGCAAGGCTACAGTACTAAAGAGAAGGCTCTGGGGGTTATAGTGTGCTCTCGCTACAAAAAACCCAAAAAATAAACAGCAGCATACTAGGTTATATCAATGGGAGTGTCAGTTGCAAATTAGGGAAAGTGATTCTGCTCTGTTCAGAACTGGTGAGGGCTCACCTGGAGTACTGTGTTCAGTTTTGGGTCCCATGATTCAAGAAGCATGTGGACACATTGGAAAGTCCATCGAAGAATGACAAAAATTATTAGGGGCCTGGGAGGCAAAATTTATGGGGAAAGGTGAAAAAATTAGTGTTCCTTTACTGTGGAGAAAAGAAATCTGGAGAGGGAGGGGGAGGGAATTGATAAGAGTCTTCAAATACCCGATGGGCAACTACAGAGAGGCTGTAAATGGGTTATTCTCTGTGGCTGTAGAGGACAGAATAAGGAAGAATGGACTCAAGCTTCAGCAGGAGAAATTTGGATCAGAAATTAGGAGGAACTTTGACTATGACAGTAGTCAAGCATTAGAACAGGCTACCTAAAGAACTTGTGGAATCTCTATTCTTGGAAGTTTTCTAAAGCAAGTTAGATAGACAGAATAATGCAGAATAATGCTATAGCTGTAGTTGTGATCTTAGTTGATCAAGGGGTTTGGTCTAAATGACCTTGTGAGGGCCCTTCCAGTCCTACTTGCCTATAATCTTATATTACTGTTACTCATTTGATGGAAAGGTATAACTTTGAACTTGTCCTCAGTCCACAATAAAAGGATACCCATCTACTATGTCATGGGGTGGCCGTGATCTCCCCTAGCACCCCCTACCATGCCAAGTTTATGTTAATGCACCCTTGTTCTCACCTGTCACGTCTTGATCTTAAATATATAAACAGGAGGCTACCTTTCCATCCTCTTGGTCACAATGCTTCTGCTACCCTGTGTCTCACTTCTGTAACAGGGTTCCAGGCGCCCCAGCCTTATGGGCTATGCATGGCTCCAACTGCCCCTTTACCATGCCCCAAGCTTCGCTGATGTACTGGATGTTAGGTCTATCTCACTCTGTGTGCCCTCTCTGGCACTTGGCCTCTCTGCAGCCCCTTGTCTCTCACCCTGCATCCCACAGGCGCTCTGGTTTGTCTCACAACCGCACCCCACAGGCGCTCTTCTCTTGCTGCCCCCTCTGCTCTGGGGCTTCTGCAGCCTTGGGGCTCAGGTGGCCGTAGCTGTGCGTGGCCCCAACTCTCCTCCTCAGGGTCTCGAACTCCTGCAGGCTCAGGCAGCCTTGGCCTTACCTGGCCTCCAGCTCTCTGCTCCCCTTCTCAGGGCTGGGGTCAGTCCACCTGGAATGCTGCACCCTGTCTAGCGCCAGGATCCCCACGCTACCATAGAGCCCCTATGAGGCCTCCTCCAACCCCTAATAGCTTCACCCAAACCACCAGTTGTAAACGGTAAACAGAAAGCTCAAGCCCCTAGGCTGCAACGTAAATTCAAGCTGCTTGGCTATAACATTAGTCTCACCACATCAGGGATGCTCTGTACTTCCCCCAGTCTCAAAGCGGTACCTACAGCCTAGCCTCTCCTCTTTGTTCAGTCCAGCAAAGCTCCCTCCTCTATGACTGGCAGGGAACTGCCTGCCTGGCCCCAGCCTGGGTTTAAATGGGAGCCAGGCCCTGCCCCTTCCAGTCAGCTGACTCCCATTGGTCACCCTGGCAGCCTGCAGCTGGGCTCCTTGTTGCTTCACAAGTGGCAGGCACCTCGGTGCCCTGCTGCACACTACTATACAAGTGGTCTCTTGTGTTAAATCCATCTCCATTACTCCATTACATCGTAGAGTATTGAAGGAATTGGCCGGTGTCATAGCAGAACCACTAGCATGGGTGTTTGAGTGCTCGTGGCACTCGGGTTAGGTCCCAGAGGACTGGAGAAGGGCCAATGTGGTCCCTATTTTCAAGAAGGGTGTGACTGCCGGGTTTCAATTCCCTGCCCTCAGGTGGTCCTAATTCTGCAAGTAGATGACACTCCCCTCTCGGGATCACTTTGGGATCGAAGCAGTTCTCTCTCGCCCCAGTCCCCGCCTTGTTCTCGCTCACCACAACTTGATGTTTCATTCAGTGTCAAGGTCAATTCGTGGTACGCTCCGTGGCCCAGGATCCCTCGGTGTTACATCACGGGGCTCCGCTACCCCATACCCCGGCCTCACGCCACCTTTAGTGCGTTCTTCTTCTTCTACGAGTCCAGGTCTTCAGCCGTAGAGTACTGTTTCCCACCTGGCCTGCCCCTGTCATGGTGCTTGGCACTAAGCTTGGCCCACGGTCCCTCTGGCCTCTCCCTGTCTGACCCTGGACGGGTACTCTGCATAGGTTCTGGCCTCACCAAAATACCCTAGATCTCCCCTTCTATTGGGATGCCACCTCAGCTCTCCCTCCCCAACCAGGGATATCCCCTGCACCAAAACAACTTAAATCACACTACTCGGCCCTCGCTCGGCTGAGCCTTCTATCTAGACCTCACTGGTCCTTTCGAGCC
>NW_017728922.1:2829740-2832676 GCF_001723895.1 Crocodylus porosus
TAACAGATCTGATGCATTATCTGTTATCAGCATTTAGCACCCTGTCAGAAAACAGACTCACTCATTAGTTCAAGCTCTTCTTAAACAACTTTTGCCAAAGGAAGGCATGCAGGGACATTACCAGCTGACCTGTTGATTAGCTCCAAAAAAGTGGATGCTATTCTGTCTGCCATACACAGACACCTCTCAGTGTTAACTAGCATACCACATACTAGCTACAGTTTGTGTTGTGGGAGAGAGGAGGGAAGGATCCATGCTTAAATGGGGTGGAGCACAGGGAAGCCAGGCAGACCCTGCTGTGCCTGCAAGTCTCTGCTGGAGCTCCAGCCAGGGAGCAGAGGGGAAGAGCCTGCCCAACCAAGAGAGTATGCCAGGATGATGGAGGACTCTGATTTAACTTAAACCAGGAAGGGGTCTGGGACAGACATTGCATAAACTGGTTTGACTGAAATCAGTTAGGTCTCCTACATTCAACCAGGTTTGTCTCAAATTGGTTTCAGCTATTTTTTCCAACAGGTTTATGTGCCCTGAACATCTGTTCTGTTACAGGTTTAAACCAGTTTCTGATCACTTAAACCAGTTTATGTGTAATGTCTGTCCCTAGCCCTATAGTGAAGCTACAAATGCATTGGTATTTCTATGTTGGATCAGAAGATGACAATCCCAATGATGCAATGTATCTTACAGTAGGTAATTGCTACCTATGCCACTGTCCATGGCTTCCCCTATGACTGTAAGGGTCACCTGATGCAATACATTACCCAGGAATACAATGTTTATCTCATAATAGAGCTTCATCTTATCCTCTTACACAATAAAAAGTGAATTAAGGTATCTGATAAAAGGTTGTTGTTCGTTGTCTGCCTTTTAAACTGTTGAAGTATCAACAGAATCTTGATGGTATCTTAAAGATGATGGATAGTTTGACTTCAGAAACTGTACAGAAAGAAAATTTTGTTCCACGTATTTTGTGAGCAGTTAATTCCAAAAAGCATATGTTAAATAAATATTAGTTTATAATAAACACAAATATTCCAAAACATTTAATTCTGCAGATTTAGCTATGGAGTATATTTATTTTCCTCTCTTGGAAAATGGGCTATATTTTGACAGCATTCCTATTGAAATAAAAATGAATGAGAAGGGAAAAGCCTAATTGATTTGACACTTTCTAAAAGATCATTTGGACTAGAATGCTTAGCACCTCTGATCTTTAAGTACAGATTCTTGCTTCTCATTCATCTTCTAGTAAACTAAGTGCAGTCAAGCCTGAAGTTGTATACAGATTTACCATGGTTGTATGCTCTCATTAAGCAGGAGGGCAAGTACATGACTAATTAGGCACACAATTGCATGTAAGGAAGAGCAATCTTGAACACACCACAGTGTGCACAGTTTGTTCCAGAACTTGTTTTTCAAACCAAAAAAAATCTGAGCCTGGGGACTGTTTTTCCAGGCCACTTTCAGAAGTCTCTGACTTTGGAAATTTCCATTTGCTTCCCTTCTATTTGGGGAGGGAGTTGGGAAGGGATTTCTACCTTTTATCTCTTGGGACACCAGGACAGAGGTATAACAAGCAGAGTTGGTGTCCTGTGTGAGCCCTGCAGAAAACCAAGCTGAAGAGTGCATGTCCATGAGCTGGGGTCAGCTCCTGGGACTGGCAAACATGTGCACACATTGCTACTAATACGATTGCACAGCTTAGTCATCTGCTTGATTGTAGACTGGATGCAGTGAGCACCTGCACATACCCTAAGAAAGGACAGGATTTAATTCTGACTCTTGGGTGATGTTAAAAGACTACGCAACTTATGCCACTGAAGAATATAGCCTGAAGTCCTGTTTTAAGGCTCCAGTCTATGCATGTCTGCCCAAGAGTAGTGATAACCCTAGGTGCTAACTTGACTATCTTTCTACTGCCCTGTTCTGACACTAAGGATTTCTTAGTGTATGTACAGGTGTTACATTTAGATCCACCTAAATGCCTATCTGTGCAGGTGTTCAGGAGGTTAAATTGGGCAAACATGGCAAGGACCAATCTAAGTTCACCTGAGGTTGTGCTCTTCCTACTTCTCCAACCCTGACCATACTATTTTAGCTTGCCATCACCCTTCTTTCCCCACCCCCTGCAGACCGGCTCCCCACCCATCCCCATCCACCCCTTCTCCCCCAATTACTTTATTCTGGTCTTCCCATGTGGCTCCCAGGACTGGAATGGCTTGTATGTGCTGCTCCCAGTTTACATAAAGTAAGCTGAATAAACATAGACTGGATGTGGTGAATGCCTGTATGCACCCTCTGTTAAACTTCTTATGCCAGAGATGCTCAATCCTTGGCTTTCCACAGGTCCAAACATTTGGCTGTGGGAGAGTGGTGGCAGCACTAATTGCTGCTCCCCTGCTGCCACACTTCTGGGCCCATAAGGAGCCCAGCAACCTGGATAACATGACCCTGCATGCTAGATCAGAGCCAGGCTGCTGCGAGGGATCTGCCCCATAGACTGGCCCCGTGTCGCTCATCCAGGCCACTTGGCCAAAAGGTCGAGCACCACTGTACTAACCTGTAGGTGATTTAAATACTTAACTGGCACTCTACAAAACAAATATGTTCAAGAGGCACTCTACAAATATAGGTCTACTATAGATCCTATATATCTTTAGCAAAGGGTATAAATTAACCCATGTTTTATATCTGCACAATCCAGTTGCACAAATACACTTAAAGACGAAATGTGCCTGTTACCTTTGGTACATTTTAGAACTGCAACTATAGTTTCTATACACAATGTTGTATATGACTTTCCCTTTTCAGTCTTTTTATAGTTTCATAGTAGCTAGAGTCGGAAGGGACCTAGGAAGATCATCTAGTCCGACCCCCTGCCTTGGCAGGAAAGAGCACCGGGGTCAGATGACCCCGGCAAGGTGCTCATCTAACTT
>NW_017728922.1:2833402-2838645 GCF_001723895.1 Crocodylus porosus
GGTTCTTCCTCCCCATGTGCAACACCTTGCACGTATCAGTGTTAAACCCCATCCTATTCACATCCCCCCACATCTTAGTGTCATCAGCAAACTTGGACAGGGTGCTTTCTACCCCCTCAACCAAGTCACTGATGAAGATGTTGAACAGTGCGGGCCCGAGGACCGAGCCCTGCGGAACCCCACTGCCCGCTTGTTTTGAACTTTCCCAGTTAAAAGTATGGAAGCAGCTTTGTAGCTGGAAATTACATGTAGCTTTTATGGTGACATCCAAACACACAAGTTTCTTCCACCAAAGGTATGTTTGATGAGCAATACATGAATTGCAGGCAGATGTGCCTAGTTAGCTTGAGTAATGGTTATGTTCCAGCCAAAGTAGCGCTGAACTTAGCGTGGGCCAACCGTCTTGAATTTTTACTCAAGTCTATGAGTCATATTTTGTAGCCCATACTGATTCCTTACTATCAGATCTACACAGCTAGCTAGCTTAAAACTAGCTTCAGTATGTAATAGGAGTGATATTCTAATGATTTTAATGAGGGAGAGTATTGTTGTGGACAGTGAGGCTCTGTTAAACTTCTTACTAGTTGAGGCTCTGTTGCTCCTAATATTTCAATAAATGTAGTAATAATGTAAAATTCCATAAAGTCTTTAGAATTTTCTCCCTACAAATTTCCCTTGGTGTGGCTATATCTATTAGGATGAGGAGGGAAGGAAAGCTATCTAGCTTCAAAAAGGACTAAAACCATAAAGAGAATGGGAATCCTGGTTCTTGAACTGGGCTAAAAATGAACCATTTGGAGTACATTAAATGTATTCTTTTATGTAAAAATATCTTTCATTGTTTTTAGGAAGTGTTAGTTTGGGTTTGGGCAGGTATGTTTAAGGTGTATTAAAGTTTGAAGAACTGATTCTCACCTAAAAAACATCCCCTTATGCTGCAGTGTCTCTAAATAAAGTAAAATGTTTGGAACTTTCCCAGTGAAGAGTGAGTGAAATCAGTATCTTATTTTTAAAAAAATAATACCTAAACGTAATTTTCAGGTTCTCTAATAGTAGATTTCACTATGTGACAAAAATGTATTAATTTTTCTTGTGCCCAAGGACATTCAAAATGAAATTCTTGGTATGATGACTATGATTGCATCCAGACGAAGGCAGCTGTTTGTTTCCCTGGGGATAAGACTCTTGTCCCCAGGGTACACCTATGACATACATGCTCTGGCATATGGCAGGTTACCCTGGGTGAGATGGGGGAGGCTGGGGCCAACAGCCTTACTTGGGGGCCCTGGGAAGCTGCAGTTATGGCACTCCCATGGCTGGGAGCCTGGCTGGAAGCTGGAGCATGGTTCCAGCCAGCCAGGCTCCAGTTTTGGGCAGTGCGCACTGCTGCCACGTGCACCATCCTGCTTATTTTTTGGTGTGGGTTTTTTTTGACCCCAGAATCTTCTGGGGTCAAGAAAACCCTCTGTGCTGCAAGGTAGCAGCACAGAGCACACCTGCATGTGTGGTGCATGGTACCCCAGACGGGGCTGGGGAGCCATGTACCGCATACCCATACTCATCTGGATGCAGCCTATGAATCTTTTGTCTGATCTGTCACAGTGTTGAAAATTTTATACGCGTTCCTTTGTCATCTGCGTGCTGAACTTTGCTTATTTGCCTCTGATCTCAATCCTAACGTTTCTGAGAACTGTAGTTTTTTTGCCTTCGCTCCTGTTATAATACATGGACATACCTTCTCTCAAGTTAAGTGTCCCTAACCCATCTCAAGTACCATGTCAAACTAAAAGTAATTGAGAGGACATAAGTGTGCATTGCATTGCATTGCATTGCATTGCATTGCGTTCAAGATCTGTCTCTTAAAGCCAATTATAATTCCAGTGGGAGTCTTGTCTTCATGTGAAGCTATTGGGAATATTTTTCAGGGCTGCTTTATGGAGACTTGAAAGGCAAAAAGGAGTATTATCTCTAGTTGAATAGGGAAAAATATGCTTCAACCCATGCAACTGGATTTTTTTTTTTTTTGTTCTTGACACTTTTACGGTTAAAATTGTTAGATCTTTTGTCTATAAACCACCATTTCCTTAATAATGGGGGATACCCCCCTTCTTGTTGGCTCCAATTTCTGTTTTAAGCTCTAGATGAGCGGAGTAATAGCAAAAGACGTAAAGCAGATGCTGGATGGATGACAAATACAAAAAGACAGTTATTCTGATATTTATTTATTCTTTTTGCAGAATGATTTTAGCACACTAGAGTAATTCAAGCCGATTGTAATTTAACAAGTATGCTGAGGGAAAAATCTCTTATGGGTATACTGTTTAAAGGTTGCTGGGGATTTTCAGAAACATTTATGGTCCTGTTGTAGATGGAAGTCATTTCCAATATACTTCAGATGGTGGAGGTGGGGGTTGCTAACTCCTTTTTGATCATATTTATGCCAAGTAATGGGAATAGTATAGATCATCAATCTAACTTAGCTTAAGAAAAGGCAGCTTGAAAATGGGGTATAAACGCAATAGGCATTTTTAACAGCACATGAGATGTTGTATATCAACATAGGACAACATACTGTTCACAGAGCCATCCCTAAAAGTGTGCAGGGCCTAGGGCATATCGGCCTGTGTGGGGCTGGGGGGTCAGGGTGGTGACTGCTTGCAGAAGCCAGTGACAGCATCGGCAGTGGGGTGGGGGTGGCGACAGCCCACAGAAGTCACTGGTAGTGGCAGGGCTGTGGTGGGACCTATATGGCACTGTCTGTGGGGCGCAGGGCAGTTGCCCTGATTTGCTGCCCCCCCTGGATAGCCCCGCCTGTTCAGTAAGTGGTCAGAAACCAACAGCTCAGAAAAGTGAGGACTGTTGAAGAGGTGGCTTGTTCTTTGTGTCCGTTTTTCTTTTAAAAACCCTGCAAAACTTCATAAAAGAAATAAAAAGCATCTTTAGCTAATATTTCAGTTTGTTCTAGTCCAAGTGACAAAAAATATGCCAACCGGTCTTCACAACAAAGCAGTACACTAAATAAACATTGTGATAGCTGCCAAGCAGAGGATGACTAAGGCAGGGAGACTACGCCAGAAACTGGAAAGCTTGGCCAAGTCTTCTCATTGTGGACTCTTTGTAAAAAGATACTTGACCCACATGGATTTCATTGCAGTCAGTTTACCTCAGAATGAGTTCAGAAGTACTGAGTGCTTCCAACTTTCAGCAATGATGGGAAGTAAAACTATTTTTATAGTGCTTGCTTGTGTCGGTGGGAGCTGTTGGTGCTCACTCTGGGGGGGAAAAATCAGACTAATCATAAACCTGGAAGCTGTAAATTCTTTTCCCAAGGCCACAAACGGGAGTTATTGTCAGCTGGGACTAAGACTTGGAAGGTCCTGACTCATGCTTCTGTGCTTGGAGTGCTCCATTATTTTTTTTTTTTTTTTTTTTTTTTTTTTTTTTTGTTTAACATGGAAAGACCATATGGACATTTTCTTCTGAATTGCCACCCCCCACCCCCCCCCGGGTCCACCAAGGTTGCTGCTTTTCAGCCAGTTTGGGAGGGATAGCAATGGCATGGGGTATAAAATACTGGCTTTAGTGAAAGCAAGTGTCCTGTTCTGCACCCCCCCACCCATGTTTTCAGTGATCACAATATGACGTAATGCATGGATGAATTGAGGGATATCAGGGTGAATAAAAATCAGAATCTGTTTGGTTTTTTGGCTTTTTAAATCGGATGCTTTTAATTTAATTGTATCTTTTTATTAAGATGCTTTTTTTTAAAAACAAGCCTATATAAAGATGGTTTTAATTTAAGACATGTTAAAGCTCAAAGATATCATCATGGTATAGGGATTATAATTTCTAATTATATACTATTTGAGACAATATATTCATGTAACCTTTTTAAAAGCTTTCTAAATAGGTCACAGCAGGCCATGGACTATATTAGGGGCCCAATCTTATGGGTTCTCAGAGACTTCTCTATAGATTCTTAAAGATGAAAGAAAACCACTCAATCCAATGGGTCTCAGTGCTCAGTCTGGTCCCATTAAGCATCTCTGTTCTCAAGCTGTGGATTTCTCTCCAGAGATCATAGGTTCTTTGGGTAGATGTGATCTTTTATTAGACCAACTAAATAGTTGGAAAAATTGTTCTTTGCAAGGTTTCAGGCACAAATGCCCTTCCTCAGGCAAGGGAGAGTTTGTCTCCAAAGATAACATCCTTGTTAACAGCATTATATGGAGATTTCATAGATTTTTTTTTTTTTTTTTTTTAGGGTTGGAAGGGACCTCAGTTGATCATCAAGTCTGACCCCCTGCCCTGGGCAGGAAAGAGTGTTGCGGTTAAATGGCCCCAGCCAGGTGATTGTCTAGTCTCCTCTTAAAGATCTCCAAGGTAGGGGCGAGCACCACCTGACCATGTAGTAATCTACGTTGCAACTGCTTATTTTGTTTGTAAGAATGGAATGTGACATTGTACCAAAGGCCTTTTTAAAATCCAAGTAGATGACATCTACCTCAACTCCTGCATCTAAGCATTTTGTGACCTGGTCATAAAAAGAAACAAGGTTAGTCAGGCAGGATGTACCTGCTATGGACCCATGCTGGTTGCCCTTCAGCATTATGTTCCCTACTGGACTCCCACAAATGTGATCCTTCATTTTTTCTAAGGTTTTCCCGAGGATAGAGGTGAGACTAACCAGCCTATAGTTACCTGGCTCATCCTTTCTCCCCTTCTTGAAAACAGGGACCACACTGGCCCTTTTCAAGTCCTCTGGGACCCATCCTGAGTGCCATGAGTGCTCAAACAACTGTGCCAGTGGTTCTTCTAAGACACTGGCCAATTCCCTCAGCACCCTTGGATGAAGATCATCAGGGCCTTTTGTCTCAAACATGTCCAACCCCTTCACTAGGTCATCGCCACCTGTTGGTGCGTTGGAGTCCCTCTTGTGCCTGTCTGTAGGCCATTTAGGAGATATGTCTTTATCCATGCTCAGGAATACAGATACAAGGAACTCATTTAGGAGCTCAGCTTTGTCCCTCTTATCTGTTACCAGTCTGTCCTGTAGGGGTCCTATGTTACCATGCGCCACCTTTTTGCTCCCCATGTACCTAACAAAGGACTTGTTGTTGTCTTTAATTTTTGTTGCCACCCTGAGTTCTAAGGGAAGATCTTAGAAAAGTTTATTAAGGAGGCCATCCTTGATGGACTGGCCCAGGCTAACATCCTAAGGGATAGCCAGCACGGGTTTGTTG